>NC_134866.1:35599110-35899110 GCF_049852395.1 Peromyscus maniculatus bairdii | reverse complement strand
AAAGGATATAAAGGTTTAGATATAGAGAATGTTGAGGAAGGTTAAAAAATAACTTCTGATATATGAACTGCCAGTTATTGGGATAGATAAATGTAACATATAAACATCTGGATATGTTATAAATGATACATAAATCTCAGTATATAAGCTAGAGATACTGAGAATGTATGCCTAAGTTAGATCTATGCATAAAGTTTTTATTGAGGTCTGAGATATATACATACAGGCTTTAAGAATGGACTTATTATGTATGCCTTAATACAAGAGTCTATGGACCTCTCCAGAAGGGACACTGGGGCTAATAATAGGCCATAGCTCTTATGCTGTACAAAATATTAAGGTCCTCCTTAGAGAGATTGATACCTGACCTTACTAAGGGATTAAAATTATTGTACAACCCCCTACAAAAACAACTCAGATCCATACAGGGCAATGTCAAAGAAGCTGCCAGTTTGGATTCTAATGACATGGCTTTCTGGGTTCAGAAGTTAAATATTCCAGACCAACTGAATGCTTAAAATACAGGGAAAGAAAATAATTAAAGTGCTAGACGTAAACATGAACATTTCTTACATTCCAGGAAAAGGGTGGCCAAATACCTAAGACAATTGTCACTCCTTCATCTCTTAGAGGCCTACGTCAAGCTAATATTATAACCAAAAGCTCAGGAATATTAGAATGGTCAGGTGGAAAAAATTATGGCATATTCTGCCCATAGGTCATCCTCCACACCTAACACACTATGGGGAAGAGACATGCTGTAACAATTGGATATTCCATTAATCTCTACTATGGAATAATGTCAGCTCAAATGCTATAGAAGGGTTTTAAGCTTAAAAGAACTTGGGTAGACAAATCCAAGGGCATAATTGAGCCTGTTATTCCAAAAATTATAAATAACAGACATGACCTAGGATATCAAAATTTATCCTAGGACCCACTGTTCACTGCTGACCCCATTACTTGTAGATCTGATGCCTCTATCTGGGTTAAGCAATGACCTTTAAATGTTAAAAAAAAAAAAAAAAAAAGAATTATAATTGCTACCTGTCTGGTGGGAAAAAACTGAAATATTGGGTATAAAAGCCCTCCCCCATCCAATTAAATCACCCCGATATTTTTTATTTAGGAAAATCAGGCTTATAGACTATTACAAGACCTCAACAAATTAAAAGTTTATTGAAGCCAAGGGGAATCTGATAGCCTGGCTTGCCATCTCCACCCACCATCTCTATATGTACATATACATATATATTGCAATACATATATTTGCAGGCAAATGGATGGAACTAGAAAAAATCATCCTGAGTGAGGTAACCCAAACCCAGAAAGACAGTCATGATATGTACTCACTCATAAGTGGATTCTAGATATAAAATAAAGAACAATCAGACCACAACCCATAGAACCATGGAGGCTATATATATAGCATGGAGGTCCCTAGGATGACTGTGGCTTATAATAAATTTTGGTTTTACTCAATTATTGAAAAAAAATAGCCAAAGAATGGTAACACATGAACTATGAACCTAAGGCTGAGGGGCCCCAGCTGGATCAGGCCCTCTGAATAGGTGAGACAGTTGATTGGCTTGATCAGTTTGGGAGGCAACTAGGCAGTGGGACCAAGTCCTGTGCTCATTGCATGAGTTGGCTGTTTGAAACCTGGAGCTTATGCAGGGACACTTGGCTCAGTCTGGGAGGAAGGGACTGGACCTGCCTGGACTGAGTCTACCAGGTTGATCGCAGTCCTCTGGGGAGGATTTGCCCTGGAGGAGGTGGGAATGGGGGGCAGGCTGGGGGTAAGGGGGGTGGGTGGGAGGGGGAAGAACAGGGGAACCCATGGCTGATATGTAGAACTGAATGGTATTGTAAAATAAATTAAAAAAAAATAAAGAATTAGGCAAACTGAGAAAAAAAAATACAGTTTAAACAAATTTATACCTGAGACTAATAGATAGAGTCAATGTTCCAAACTAATCATTTCTTTTTGATAAGTCAGAATCATAGTATTTAGACATATTTAACAATATTATGATATACCAGCTAATGGTATATTTTTATGTTATTCCTCTGCCCCCCTTATTGGGACTTTCATTATATACAAATACTTTTATATACTTTCATTATATACAAATATACATAATAGAAGGTTAAATTAATTCTTAGTTGGCCATCTATATAGATTATTGATTATAAATATTTTATAGATTATATGTATATATTTCTAATACAAATATTGATCATATATCAATATTTACTGGCCATTACTTATCATTTATTCCAGTCATCTCCAAACTCAATATTTATTCACATCATTCATCACCCTAGAGAGAATTAAACTTCCTTTTTTTACTACACAGGGAAACGGGAACTCTTGCAGGTCACAAGAATATATCATAGAGATTCAGCTGTGTATTAAAGATGAACTTTGGCCAAGGGTCTGTGAAAAGGCAAAGCCATTTATTATGAATATTTGGTGTTACCCAGCCTTTAATATTCCAGCTGTCTTCTGCTATGAAATCCTTGCGTGCCCAGACCAATTGGTAAACAGTTCAGCTCCCCTGACCTGCTGAACCTACTAAGTTGCTAACTGCCCTGCTGAGCTTAGAAGACAAGCTGGCAGGAGACTCATAGCTTTGTTTCCTGTGCTAATGGAGCTCAGACAATCCCCTCGCCTTGAGGAGGCCTAGTGGTTCTCCAGAGCACTTTGACTTTTAAGAAATGGGGTTTTTACATATCAAGGTGAGAGATAAAACAACATTCCTGAGGAGACAGGAAAAGAAAGGGCAGGCATTTTCTGTAGGGAAGAACAGAACAGCTTGGCTAGAGAGAAGAGAGGATGACAGGTTCCCTAGAGGGTAAGCAGATCTGGAGTAGAGTTTTCTGAGTGCCAGGAGTAGAGAGCAGCAGATATGGAGAAAGAGGATACAGAGGACGAAGATGAGGCTGAAAGCATAGGAGTTAGTGTTAGCAGGACTGTGAGCTAGGGAGCTGGACGGAACTGCAGTTATGGAGACAGGATTTCATCCCAGAGAAATAAAGTAGATGGATATAGAGCTTGGTATGTCTAGAGTTACTCCTGCCTTGAATGCCTGGTGGAACTATAGTTGAATTGATAGAATTTTGTCTTAGAGGAATAAAGTTAACAGACATAAGAACATAGTGTACGTAGATTTTTTTTCCCCCCTCACATCCCTCGCTGGTCTTAGTTGAGCCCTGGGACCCTAGGTACCCCATATCCATCCAGTCCATAAAAGTCCAAACTGTGAACAAAAAGAGGATCATGTTCCTAAAGGCCAGTTTTACATAAGGAGTCATTTCTTTATATAAAAAGGGCAACTTCCAAATTAAAAAGTATCATGTTCATAAGAGTCAGTAGTTTTTTTTTTTTGAAAAACCAACCACTTTAATAAAAGTCCAAACATAAATAAAAACCTGAGTATTTATAAAAAAGCTTTAAGAAAAGTCCAAGCTTTAGATAAAAGTCAACCCTTTCCATCCTTAACTAGAGGCCAATCTTTTAGTAAAAGTTCACTTTTCAGGAGAAGTCCTCTAATGTAAAGTCCATTCTTTGAAGAAAAGCAGTTTCTAGACACCTGGCAGAATAGAACTTAAATGCTCAAGGATTCTTCAGTTTCAACCTTGGTGAACAGAAAGGTCTCCAGGCCTCTGGAGGTGTCTGGTCCTTTTGAGACAGAGCACCCTGTGTTTTTATAGAAATAGAACTACTTTGCTAGAAATAAGTTGTTTTCTATAGTGTAAATGTGAAGAAATTATACAGAGAAAGGCCCTCAACAATGGGTGGCCAGAAGGTTTAGTTTCTAATCATAAATTGGTAATGGATGTAAGCAGTAGTTGTAGATGAAAACCCATAATGTTTAGTCAAAAATTAGTCCCAAGGTCAAGGATTGCTCCAAAAAGATAAGGACACATCAGAAAGTTTAACTTTGTCACCCTCAGTTTATTAAAGTTAATACTGATAGTTAATATGGATACCAAACATCAAGATTGATATTTTATATGGAGAATTGTGGTGCCTCCCGACAGACAGCTGGGTAGCTGGTTAGAGGCGTGTAGATTGAAGAGACAATGAAGAAGACAGGAAAGAGTGGGGAGGGAGGTCTGCAGGTCAATGCGGGACAGCCCCGAGTTTATTACACAGCCAGTTATATATGGTTTTGAAGGACAGAGCTAGAACAATGCACAGCACAGACATTCAGCCACTATCTGTCCTGCTTTGAGTCAAGGAGCAGGCAGTTTCGTTTTCTATCTCAATGTACCTCTGGCTGGCAGCAGCAGCCTGCATCTAGCTAAATAGTGTGTTCCTTCTTGTGGGCTGATCAGGTGTTTCTCACAGCCCTGGAACAAGCAAGCTTGAATTCTATTGACTCAGAATAGACTTCAGATTCAAACTGGGAAACTGAGTCAGTTGTGGGCTCCCACACCTTAGTTAACAATTTGTACAGGGACCCTTAATCCAAGTACTCCACCTGGACAGGTAGATGTGGAGGTGGGAGCAAATTCCAGGCCAGTCACTTCAGCACAGCCAGGTCAGCCATGGCCACTGAGCAAGACTGGAAATTTTCTTAAATGTCATAATTCTTGTGGATTCCACTCCCAAAATTCCTAGGATAGCCTAATGGTTCCTATCTATCTTTGAAACACAATGGAGGATGCTTCACTGTGACTGATTTCTGGGAGCTCATAGTGCCCAGTGGAACTAATCCTCTCTGCAAATAGCAGCCCTTTGCTGTGACTGGGAATTTTCGAGTTTTTTAAGCCTAGGTGGTGCATTTCCCCTTACTGAAGGCAAGTGCTTTTTTTCTGTAGGGTCCCAGTGGCCATCTGGGCCCCAGCACAGCTAGGAGAAGCCAGGGAGTCTATTCCTGGATTTCGCTGTGCATTTTAGCAGGACTCTGGCTGTGGCTGATGGGAAGCATCAGGTCCTTCCCTGGCAAGGAAACCGACAGCTTTGCAAGGAGGCACCCGGGTGCTTAGCAGCCAGTGACAGCAGATAAAAAGTTGACCCTTTCCATATTTTAACTAGAGGCCAACCTTTTAGTAAAAGTTCACTTTTCAGGAGAAGTCTCTAATATACAGTCCATTCTTTGAGGAAAAGCAGTTTCTAGACATCCTGGCAGACTAGGACTTCAATGCTCAAGAGATTCTTCAGTTTCAATCAGAAGGCAAAAAGAAAGATCTCCTTAGGCCTCTGAAGGTATCTGATCCTTTTGAGACAGAGCATCCTGTGTTTTCACAGAAATGCGGCTAATATGTTAGAAATAAGTTACTTTCTATGTTGTGAAATTGAAAAAATAAACAGTAAAAACCATCACACAGTGGGGTTGCAGAAGGTGTGGTTTCTACACTATTTTGGTAATGAACCATAAACAGTACTTGTAGCTGATAACAAATAACATTCAGTCAAAAATTAGTTTCTAAGGTCAAGCGTTGGGAACAGGAAAAAGCACCTTGCCTGAAGTGGTGCCATTTTGACTTCAGACTTCATTTTACCTTTAAGATGAAAAAAGTTCAGGTTCCCAAGCCCTAGGGGAGCTGGGAACCTTCCAAGAGCTGACCTGCCTCCTCCACAGGAATAGTCGGTATGCATTCTGTCTAGCTGCAGGTCTGCATCTCCTCCTCCAGCCCACACAGATGTGCTGTCCAGCTCAACCCTGCACCCTGCCTTCCAGACCATGAGACAGAAACTGCTGTTACACATGTCTCACAGAGCCTGAAAGAGCCTGAGCTTCCTGGGTTTCCACTGCATTCCAGCCCTCAAGACTCACAGCTTCACACCCATATCAGCAGAAAATAACCTTTCACAGCCCCTTTGCCATCCCCTTTTCTGAGCTGAACTCTCCAGCCCAGGGACTGAACTGCCTGCCCTTAAATAATGTTCCATTACTAATTGTATAAATTCTGCCCATGAACCTGAAATGTATGTACTACCAGATATTTCCCCATGTACTTTTCATAATTGTTTTATATGTAAGTCTTACTGTGTATACCCTGACACAGGTTACTGCTGTCCTCTCAGAGATTGTGGGTTAATATTGCATTGATTACAAATTTAAATTCGGTAAACTTCAGCCGCAGCTTTGGTCCCACAAGCGATTCAGGTAACTTTGTCTAACTATACCTCCTTAAAATACATTTTAAACTCAAAACGACTCTGAGATACCACCTTACACCTGTCAGAATGGCTATGATCAGAAACACCAATGACAGTCAATGTTGGAGAGGATGTGGAGCAAAGGGAACACTCCTCCACTGTTGGTGGGAATGTAAACTTGTACAACCACTGTGGAAATCAGTATGGCGGTTTCTCAGAAAATTAGGAATTGAATTACCTGAAGACCCAGTCATCCCACTCTTGGGCATATACCCAAGGAATGCTGATTCATACCATAAAGATACATGCTCAGCTATGTTCATAGCAGCATTATTTGTAATAGCCAGAACCTGGAAACAACCTAGATGCCCATCAACGGAAGAATGGATGAAAAAAGGCCTATGTTATTTCTAAGGCTCCCTGGGGACAAAGACAGAAGGGCAGCAGGCAGGTGGGAAGGAGAACACTAGGCAGTGACAAATCCGTTCCAGGAGGCCCAGAGGTCTGGGCTTCCTGCTGAGGAGCACCTGACTGGGGAAGCAAGAGGCAGGGGGCCTGGGGCAGTGCCAGCCTGCATGGAGGTGCTTCCCACCAGGTCCTCCTGTCCCACCCGAGCCTCTGGGTTCCAGCTACCAGGCTCGCACTGTACTCTGCCAGAATCCCTATTTCAGGGCGAGCCCGCCAAGCCACCTGCCTAGGAAGAGCTCCCGCAGGTGAAGGGGGGCCTTCACTCAATGAACACTCACTCAATGGCCAAAAGCAAGGCCTTGACCAAGGCTGCAACATACCCCAGATCATGACCCCACCAGGCCTGGGCTCTGCAGCATCCCAAGCCTCTCTCACAGACAGGGACCAGACATTTGCCTCCACAGCAGGAACAACACTCCCAGCAGAAGGACTTAGGCAGCTGAAGCCTTTTATACAGACACCTCACACGGGATTATCCTTGACAGATTCTCAGTCTTACAAGGATTAGGAAAGCAGCACTTGCTTAACAGTTTGCTTACAGTGAGGCAGGCCTGTCTCAACAAGCCTGCTGTAAAGTTTTACACCCTCTTAGTTTCTCTCTGCTGTAAAGCCTTATGCCTTTTTGGTTTCTCGGCAACAGTTTTTCGGTCTTACACAGTTTAGAACAAAAGTGTTTGCTTAGTAGACTGGGTACACTGAGGCAGAGCCAGCCTCAGTTAGTGGGCCCTTCCCTTTTACAGTTCCAGCTGTGGGCAGAGCCCTGCTATCACTGGCTGCCTAAATGTCAGCTCAGCCCAAGGGCGAGGGATGTGAGGCAGAAGACAAACTCTAGAAGAAAATAGTCAAAATGATACTGTTTTGTAAAAGCCCCAAGCAAACCCTGATGCTGAAAAGAAAAGGGTGAACACATCAGCCAAGCAGTGAACTGAAGGTCAACCATGCTGCGAGGATCCAAAAACGCTAGAAAATCTTTATCACCACCATGTGGTTCTGGTAGACTGATGGAGAAAGCACTGTACAGGCTGCTGAGCACCCGGGTGCCTCCTTGCAAGGCTGTCCGTTTCCTTGCCAGGGAGGGACCTGATGCTTCCCATCAGCCACAGCCAGAGCCCTGCTAAAATGCACAGCGAAATCCAGGAACAGACTCCCTGGCTTCTCCTAGCTGTGCTGGGGCCCAGATGGCCCCTGGGACCCTACAGAAAAAAGCACTTGCCTTCAGTAAGGGGAAATGCACCACCTAGGCTTAGAAACTCGAAAATTCCCAGTCACAGCCAAGGGCTGCTATTTGCAGAGAGGATTAGTTCCACAGGGCACTATGAGCTCCCAGAAATCAGTCACAGTGAAGCATCCTCCATTGTGTTTCAAAGATAGATAGGAACCATTAGGCTATCCTAGGAATTTTGGGAGTGGAATCCACAAGAATTATGACGTTTAAGAAAATTTCCAGTCTTGCTCAGTGGCCATGGCTGACCTGGCTGTGCTGAAGTGACTGGCCTGGAATTTGCTCCCACCTCCACATCTACCTGTCCAGGTGGAGTGCTTGGATTAAGGGTCTCTGTACAAATTGTTAACTAAGGTGTGGGAGCCCACAACTGACTCAGTTTCCCAGTTTGAATCTGAAGTCTATTCTGAGTCAATAGAATTCAAGCTTGCTTGTTCCAGGGCTGTGAGAAAGACCTGATTAGCCCACAAGAAGGAACACACTCTTTAGCTAGATGCAGGCTGCTGTTGCCAGCAAGAGATAGAAAACTAAACTGCCTGCTCCTTGACTCAAGGCAGAACAGATAGTGGCTGAATGCCTATGCTGTGCATTGTTCTACCTCTGTCCTTCAAAACTGTATATAAGCCGGCTGTGAAATAAACTCAGGACTGTCCGGCATTGACTGGCAGTCCTGACTCTATCTTGTCTTCTTCATTGTCTCTACAATAAGCACGCCATTACCCAGCTACCCAGCAGACTGTTGGGCAGACTCCCCCACTAAGGTGCTTATTAACAGATCAAAGCAGATGCTGCCTGCCCCTATCACAGCACCCAAGGTACCTGGTGTAAGGGCACCGGCAGCAGCAGCAGGTTCTCTGGGCAGCCCCATGGGGAGCGATGCCGGGCCCTGGGGTGAAGGAGCAGACTGAATTAAATAAGATAGATAGATAAATAGATAGATAGATAGATAGATAGATAGATAGATAGATAGATAGATAAATGAGGACCAGACTACTCCTAGGGACTTGCTGTTTTTATTATAGACTTGGGGGAAGAATACAGGCAGAGGAAAAGGCTGAGGCAGAGACAGATGCAGAGAGGGAGACAGAGACATCTGGGAAAGTCAAGGGTGCACATAGCCAGACTGAGCTGGGCCGTGCCAGGAGAGAGCAGGACCAAGGGCAAGAGAAGAGTCCAGGACCAAAAGGGGCAGCCTGGACCAAGAGGCTGGCCAAGAGACTGGTGTAGCCAAACTGGCTGCTTTATACAGGAGACAGAGGAGTGGAGAGTTAGGGTGAGGAAGCTGTGATAGGGGCAGGCAGCATCTGCTTTGATCTGTTAATAAGCACCTTAGTGGGGGAGCCTGCCCAACAGTCTGCTGGGTAGCTGGGTAATGGCATGCTTATTGTAGAGACAATGAAGAAGACAGGAAAGAGTCAGGACTGCCAGTCAATGCCGGACAGCCCTTTCTTTCCCTGTCTCCTCAGGAATGTTGTTTTATCTCTCACCTTGATATGTAAAAACCCCGTTTCTTAAAAGTCAAAGTGCTCTGGAGAACCACTAGGCCTCCTCAAGGCGAGGGGATTGTCTGAGCTCCATTAGCACAGGAAACAAAGCTATGTGTCTCCTGCCAGCTTGTCTCCTAAGCTCAGCAGGGCAGTTAGTAACTTAGTAGGTTCAGCAGGTCAGAGGAGCTGAACTGTTTACCAATTGGTCTGGGCACGCAAGGATTTCAATTGACCAATTAATCAATAAGTTACATTTCTTAATTATATTTAAGAGTTTATAATTAAAGTAAACTTATTCTTAATAGTTTATAAGTCAGCTGTCGTTATAAACTTAGAATTTTAAGTTTTATACCTTCAGGTTAGCTTTAATAATACTGTTTGTTCTTAAGTTACCTTAATACAGAAACAAGAGCTCTTATACAGAAATACAGCATAAGGAGAGGAGCAATTCAATAAATCCTTCATGGTGAAACATGAATTAAGATAAGCACGGTCAAGACCCAAACTAATTGTAGTTACAGACAGTTCTAGGGGAGCTGGCACCGGCAAACAGTTGTGAGCTGCCATATGGGTATGGAGAATTGAATTTGGGTCCTCTTGAAGAGCAGCCAGTGTTCTTAACCTCTGAGCTATCTCCCCAGTCCTGAGGTAACCCATTTGTAAAAGTTGCAGCTGAAATAAAGTTTATCACCAGTAAACTTTACCCATAATGCCAAGGTTGGGGTGGGGTGGAGACGCAGGCCCAAGTGAGCGGTTTTTACAGGAAACCGATCCCAGCTCGGCTCTTTCCGCACTCTTCTCAGTAGTGTGGTCGACCTTTTCAGTAAATAAAACCCTTGTCTTCCCCTGTTTACCCTCAGCCTTAGACACCACCCTTGGGCTTTGCTGGCCCTGGGGTAGCTAGTGACAGCTGGGCTCCGCCCCCGGGTGGCTAGACTATAAGAGGGCCAGCCCACTGGCGGAGGCGGGCTACGCCTCACTCTACCCAAACTGATAAGCAATTTCTGTTACAAATGAACATCGGGAGACCGAAAAACGATCGCCGAAAAGCCGTCAAAGAAATTACAGCAGCCTGGCTGCGGCCGGCTCTGCCTCATTTTACCTAAATTGCTGACTATCTATGCTTACCTTTTTGATCTAAATACTACCAGATTGAAAAATGATTACCAAGAAATCTTTAAGAGGAAATTTATAGCAGCCTGCCTAGCTGCGGCCAGCTCTTCCTCGTTGTACCTAAATTGCTGACTATCTATGCTTGCCTTTTAGGTCTAAATACTATCAGATTGAAAAATTATCACCGAGAAATCGTTTAAGAGGAAATTTACAGCAGCCTGCCTGGCTGCGACCGGCTCTGCCTCATTTTACCAAAATTGCTAACTAAGCCCGGGCTGTTGTCCTAATTAAGGTAAGATTGGAAAATTATCACCAAGAAACGGTTTAAGAAGACATTATAGCGGCCGGCTCTGCCTCATTTTACCTAAATTGCTAACTAAGCCTGCGCTGTTGTCCTAAACTTGGTTAGACTAAAAAACTATCAGAGTAAACGTGTGAGACGCCGCTCTAAAACTGTAGCTACTCGTGCATGAGTGCTATTTGCGCCATGGAGCCAAACGTCTGGTCTGTGCCTGTGAGAGAGGATTGGGATGGTTGGGGGGGAACCCTTGCAGCGCCCCAGCCCCCTGGGGTTATGACCTGGGGTTGGCTGCAGCCTTGGCGCATGCCTTGCTTCAGGCCTTTAAGAGAATGCTCAGCTAGTGAAGGTTGTAATTTCTGTGGGGAAGCTCCTCCTGGGGGGGTGGAGGGCTTGGCGGGCTCGCCCTGGAATTTTGATTCTGGCAGAGTGCAGTGCGAGCCTGGAAGCTGGTCCTCTGCCTTCTGTCCCGGAACCGGGAACCCAGAGGCTCTGGTGAGAGAGGAAGAGCAGGCAGAAGCACCACCATGCAGGCTCGCACTGCATCAGCCCCCCTGCCTCTTGGATCCCCAGCCGGGTGCTCCACCACAGCAGGAAGCCCAGATCTCTAACCCAGAGCACCTGGGCCAGGGCGGGGGGCCTGCAGCCCCCAGCTGGTGGAGAAGAGTCCCGGTTTTGTCAGGCCTCCTGGAACGGATTCATAGCTGCCTAGTGTTCTCCTTCCCACCTGCCTGCTGCCCTTCTGTCTTTGGCCACAGGGATCCTCAGGAATAACATATGCCTTTGGGATACTGCTCCCCCCCTGCAAACATGCTCCTTTCTGAACGCCTCCATTTTCAAAATAAAGACGCACTGACAACTACCTAACGTTCCTGGTCATGTTTCAGTTATTTTATGCTTAAAAGCTTCATTGACAGAGCAGATCGGGGGGGCGATGGTGCAGATCCAGTTCCAGGAGACGAAAAGAAATTTAATGAGCAGCTTCACGTCCAGTCCACCCCCCTCCTCCCCTGCCGCGGCGTGATGAGCAGGGCCCGACCCGTGATGCCAGGGCACTCACGTTCCCGCGCCCCAGCTGCCATCGCATACCGGCTGTGGGACCCCAGGGCCCGGCCTCGCTGCCCATGGGGCTGCCCGGAGCACCTACTGCTGCTGCCCCTGCCCTTACACCAGGTACCTTGTGTGCTGTGAGAGGGGCAGGCAGCATCTGCTTTGATCTGTTAATAAGCACCTTAGTGGGGGAGCCTGCCCAACAGTCTGCTGGGTAGCTGGGTAATGGCGTGCTTATTGTAGAGACAATGAAGAAGACAAGAAAGAGTCAGGACTGCCAGTCAATGCCGGACAGTCCTGAGTTTATTTCACAGCCGGCTTATATACAGTTTTGAAGGACAGAGGTAGAACAATGCACAGCATAGGCATTCAGCCACTATCTGTCCTGCCTTGAGTCAAGGAGCAGGCAGTTTAGTTTTCTATCTCTGGCGGCAGCAGCAGCCTGCATCTAGCTAAATAGTGTGTTCCTTCTTGTGGGCTAATCAGGTCTTTCTCACAGCCCTGGAACAAACAAGCTTGAATTCTATTGACTCAGAATAGACTTCAGATTCAAACTGGGAAACTGAGTCAGTTGTGGGCTCCCACACCTTAGTTAACAATTTGTACAGGGACCCTTAATCCAAGCACTCCACCTGGACCGGTAGATGTGGAGGTGGGAGCAAATTCCAGGCCAGTCACTTCAGCACAGCCAGGTCAGCCATGGCCACTGAGCAAGACTGGAAATTTTCTTTTTTTTTTTTTAAATATATATATATATATATATATATATGTGTGTGTGTGTGTGTGTGTATGTGTGTATATATATATATATATATGTATATATATATATATATATATATATTACAATACCATTCAGTTCTACATATCAGCCATGGGTTCCCCTATTCTCCCCCCTCCTACCCCTTCCCCTTACCCCCAGCCCACCCTCCATTCCCACCTCCTCCAGGACAAGTCCTCCCCCAAGGACTGCGATCAACCTGGTAGACTCGGTCCAGGCAGGTCCAGTCCCTTCCTCCCAGACTGAGCCAAATGTCCCTGCATAAGCTCCAGGTTTCAAACAGCCAACTCATGCAATGAGCACAGGACTTGGTCCCACTGCCTAGTTGCCTCCCAAACTGATCAAGCCAATCAACTGTCTCACCTATTCATAGGGCCTGATCCAGCTGGGCGCCCCTCAGCCTTTGGTTCATAGTTCATGTGTTTCCATTCATTTGGCTATTTTTTTTTCAATAATTGAGTAAAACCGAAATTTATTATAAGCCACAGTCGTCCTAGGGACCTCCAAGCTATATATATATATACAGCCTCTAAGGTTCTATGGGTTGTGGTCTGATTGTTCTTTATTTTATATCTAGAATCCACCTCTGAGTGAGTACATTCCATGACTGTCTTTCTGGGTTTGGGTTACCTCACTCAGGATGATTTTTTTCTAGTTCCATCCATTTGCCTGCAAATTTCATGCTTTCAATGTTTTTCTCTGCTGAGTAGTACTGCATTGTGTATATGTACCACATTTTTTTTATCCATTCTTCCGTTGATGGGCATCTAGGTTATTTCCAGATTCTGGCTATTACAAATAGTGCTGCTATGAACATAGCTGAGCATGTATCTTTATGGTATGAATCAGCATTCCTTGGGTATATGCCCAAGAGTGGGATGGCTGGGTCTTGAGGTAGTTCGATTCCTAATTTTCTGAGAAACTGCCATACTGATTTCCACAGTGGTTGTACAAGTTTACATTCCCACCAACAGTGGAGGAGTGTTCCCTTTGCTCCACATCCTCTCCAACATTAACTGTCATTGGTGTTTTTGATCGTAGCCATTCTAACAGGTGTAAGGTGGTATTTCAGAGTCGTTTTGATTTGCATTTCTCTGATGATTAAGGATGTTGAGCATTTCTTTACATGTCTTTCGGCCACTTGTAGTTCTTGTTTTGTGAATTCTTTGTTTAGCTCTTTAGCCCATTTTTTAATTGGACTGTTCAGTACTTTGATGTCTAGTTTCTTGAGTTCTTTATATATTGTGGAGATCAATCCTCTGTCAGATGTGGGGTTGGTGAAGATCTTTTCCCAATCTGTTGGCTGTCTTTTTGTCTTATTGACTGTGGCTTTTGCCCTGCAAAAGCTTCTCAGTTTCGAGAGGTCCCATTTGTTAATTGTTGTGCTCAGGGTCTGTTCTGTTGGTGTTTTATTTAGGAAATGGTCTCCCGTGCCAATGCGTTCAAGAGTGCTTCCTATTTTCCTTTCTATTAAGTTTAGTGTAACTGGATTTATGTTTAGGTCTTTGATCCACTTGGACTTGAGTTTTGTGCATGGTGACAGATATGGATCTATTTGTAATCTTTTACATATTGACATCCAGTTATGCCAGCACCATTTGTTGAAGATACTTTCTTTTTTCCATTGTATAGTTTTGGCTCCTTTTTCAAAAACCAGGTGTTCATATGTGCATGGATTAATGTCAGGGTCTTCAATTCGATTCCATTGGTCCGTATGTCAGTTTTTATACCAGTACCAAGCTGTTTTTATGACTATAGCTCTATAGTAGAGTTTGAGGTCAGGGATGGTGATGCCTCCAAGGGTTGCTTTATCGTATAGGATTCTTTTAGCTATCCTGGGTCTTTTGTTTTTCCATGTAAAGTTGAATATTTTTCTTTCCAAGTCTGTGAAGAATTGTGTTGGGATTTTGATGGGGATTGCATTGAATCTGTAGATTGCTTTTGGTAAGATTGCCATTTTTACTATGTTAATCCTACCTATCCATGAGCATGGGAGATCCTTCCATTTTATGATATCTTCTTCAATTTCTTTCTTTAGAGATTTAAAGTTCTTATCAAAAAGGTCTTTCACTTGTTTAGTTAGTGTTATCCCAAGGTATTTTATATTATTTGTGGCTTTTGTAAAGGGTGATGTTTCTCTGACTTCTTTCTCAGCCCTTTTATCATTTGTGTATAGGAGGGCTACTTATTTTTTTGAGTTGATCTTGTATCCTGCCACTTTACTGAAGGAGTTTATCAGCTGTAGGAGTTCCCTGGTAGAGTTTTTGGGGTCACTTATGTATACTATCATATCATCTGCAAATAGTGAAAGTTTGACTTCTTCCTTGCCGATTTGTATCCCTTTGATCTCCTTTTGTTGTCTTATTGCTCTAGCTAGAACTTCTAGTACTAGATTGAATAAATATGGGGAGAGTGGACAGCCTTGTCTTGTTCCTGAATTTAGTGGTATCGCTTTGAGTTTCTCTCCATTTAATTTGATGTTTGCTGTTGGCTTGCTATAAATTGCTTTTATTATGTTTAGAAATGTTCCTTGTATTCCTAATCTTTCTAAGACCTTTATCATGAAGGGGTGTTGGATTTTGTCAAAGGTTTTTTCAGCATCTAAGGAGATGATCATGTGGTTTTTTTCTTTCAGTTTGTTTATATGGTGTATTACATTGACTGATTTTCGTATGTTGAACCATCCTTGCATCCCTGGGATGAATCCTACTTGGTCGTGATGGATGATTGTTTTGATGTATTCTTGGATTTGGTTTGCCAATATTTTGTTGAGTATTTTTGCATCCATGTTCATGAGGGAGATTGGTCTGTAGTTCTCTTTCTTTGTTGCATCTTTTTGTGGTTTGGGTATCAGGGTAATTGTAGCCTCATAAAAAGAGTTTGGTAGTGTTCCTTCTGTTTCTATTGTGTGGAACATTTTGAAGATGATTGGTATTAGTTCTTCTTTGAAAGTCTGGTAGAATTCTGCACTGAAACCATCTGGTCCTGGGCTTTTTTTGGTTGGGAGACTTTTGATGACTGTTTCTATTACTTTAGGGGTTATTGGTCTATTTAAATGCTTTATCTGGTCTTGATTTAATTTTGGTATGTGGTATTTGTCCAGAAAATTGTCCATTTCTTCCTGGTTTTCCATTTTTGTGGAGTACAGGTTTTTGAAGTATGATCTTATGATTCTCTGGATTTCCTCATTGTCTGTTGTTATGTCTCCCTTTTCATTTCTGATTTTGTGAATTTGGGTGCTCTCTCTTTGCCTTTTGGTTAATTTGGCTAGGGGTTTGTCTATCTTGTTGATTTTTTTCAAAGAACCAACTCTGTGTTTCATTGATTTTTTTGTATTGTTCTCTTGTTTTCTATTTCGTTGATTTCAGCCCTCAATTTGATTGTTTCCTGGCGTCTATTTCTCCTGGGTGAGTTTGTTTCTTTTTGTTCTAGAGCTTTCAGTTGTGCTGTTAATTCATTGGTATGGGATTGCTCCATCTTCTTTATGTGTGCATTTAGAGCTATGAATTGTCCTCTTAGCACTGCTTTCATAGTGTCCCATAAGTTTGGGTATGTTGTACTTTCATTTTCATTGAATTCTAGGAATTCTTTAATTTCTGTCTTTATTTCTTCCTTGACCCATTGATGTTTCAGGTGGGCATTGTTCAGTTTCCATGAATTTGTGGGTTTTCTATAATTTTTGTTGTTATTGAGGTCTAACTTTAAGGCATGGTGGTCTGATAAGATACAGGAGGTTAATCCAATTTTTTTGTGTCTGTTGAGATTTGTTTTGTGTCCAAGCATGTGGTCAATTTTTGAGAATGTTCCATGGGGTGCTGAGAAGAAGGTATATTCTTTTGTGTTAGGATGGAATATTCTGTAGATATCTATTAGGTCCATTTGAGTCATAACATGTTAGGTCCTTTATTTCTTTGTTAAGTTTCAGTCTGGTAGATCTATCTTTTGTTGAGAGTGGTGTGTTAAAATCTCCCACTACTAATGTGTGGGGTTTGATGTGCGTTTTAAACTTGAGTAGTGTTTCTTTTATGAATGTGGGTGGTTTTGTATTTGGAGCATAAATGTTTAGAATCGAGACTTCATCTTGGTGGATTTTTCCCCGTGATGAATATGTAATGTTCATCCTGGTCTCTTTTGATTGATTTTCGTTTGAAGTCTATTTTATTAGATATTAGGATAGCTACACCAGCTTGTTTCTTGGTCCATTTGCTTGGAAAACCTTTTCCCAGCCCTTTACTCGGAGGTAGTGTCTGTCTTTGAAGTTAAGGTGTGTTTCTTGTACGCAGCAGATGGATGGGTCCTGTTTTCTTATCCATTCTGTTAGCCTGTGTCTTTTTATCGGTGAGTTGAGACCATTGATATTGATGGATATTAATGACCAGTGATTGTTAATTCATGTTATTTTTTGTGGTTGTGTTGTGTTGTCCTTCTGTGGTGTATGTTGGTGTGGGATTATCTATTGCTTGATTTTTCATGGATGTGTTTAGCTTCTTTGGGTTAAATTTTCCCTTCTAGTGCTTTCTGTAGGGCTGGGTTTGTGGACAGGTATTGATTAAATCTGGTTTTATCCTGAAATATTTTGTTTACTCTGCCTATGGTGATTGAGAGTTTTGCTGGGTATAATAGTCTGGGTTGGCATCCGTGGTCTCTTAGTGTCTGCATGAGGTTTGTCCATGATCTTCTAGCTTTCATAGTCTCTATTGAGTAGTCTGGTGTTATTCTGATGGGTTTGCCTTTATATGTTACTTGGTCTTTTTCCTTTGCGGCTCTTAATATTTTTTCTTTGTTCTGTGTGTTTAGTGATTTGATTATTATTTGGCGAGGGGACTTTTTTTTTTTGGATCCAGCCTATTCGGTGTTCTGTAAGCTTCTTGTATCTTCATAGGTATTTCTTTCTTTAGGTTAGGAAAGTTTTCTTCTATGATTTTGTTGAATATATTTTCTGTGCCTTTGAGTTGGTATTCTTCTCCTTCTTCTATCCCTATTATTCTTAGATTTGATCTTTTCATGGTGTCCCAAATTTCCTGTGTGTTTTGTGTTACGACTTTTTTGTCTTTAGTGTTTTCTTTGACTGACGAATCTATTTTCTCTATCGTGTCTTCAGTGTCAGAGATCCTCTGTTCCATCTCTTGCAATCAGTTGGTTATACTTGTTTCTGTAGTTCCTGTTCGTTTAGTCAGGATTTCTATTTCCAGCATTCCCTCAGCATGTGTTTTCTTTATTGTCTCAAATTCATTTTTTAGATCTTGGAATGTTTCTTTCATCTGTTTAATTGCTTTTTCTTGGCTTGATTTGATTTCTTCCCATTTTTTGTTTGTTTTTTTCTTCCATTTCTTTAAGGGAGTTTTTATTTCCTCTTTAATGGAGTTTTTCATTTCCTCTTTAAGGGAAGTTTTTATTTCCTCTTTAAGGGAATTTTTTATTTCCTCTTTAAGGAAAGTTTTTATTTCCTCTTTAAGGTAATTTTTCATTTCCTCTTTAAGGAAAGTTTTTATTTCCTCTTTGAGGGAGTGTTTTATTTCTTCTTTAAGGGCCTCTATCATCTTCTTAAAGTCATTTTTAGGGTCGATTTCTTCTGTTTCTTCTGTCATGGTATGTTTAGGTCTTGCAGGTGTAGAATCACTAGGTTCTGATGTTGCCATATAGGTCTTAATGTTTTTGCCTGTATTTTTGCACTGGCGTCTACTCATCTCTTCCTCTGTGCAGTGCAGGTGGTGTCTGTGTCTGAGAGTGCCTCTCTTGTTCTAATTTTTAGTCTTGGTTTAGTAGGGGTTCTTGGTTAGATTGGTGCTATTGGGCTATTTCTTCAGGGGCAGCTGATTTCAATCGGTGAATTATATACTTATGATTCTGGTGATCTGGTTTGGTGGCTGGGTATTGCCTTCTTCTGTGTTCCCAGGTCACGTTTTGTTCATTCATCAACTCCTCAGCTGATCTTGTTTCTTCAGACTTTAAACTGTAGGCATCTGAATCCTCTCCCAGATGGGTTTCAGCTAAGCAGGGTAGTCACACCAACACCTCCAAGTTGTTGGGTTTCACAGGATCAGCAGCTGGACCCTGGGTTGTCCTCAGACGGAGTATTCAGATTCGTTCTGGTTCTGACCCACGGAGATAGCTTCTTCCCCAGGTGTTGGGGTTAGAGGCGTCCCTGTTCCAAGCTGTGTCTGCTTGTCTCCGTCCCTGGGCCTGTCTACCTCTCCGTTCCCGGCCGGGCCCGTATGTCCCTGTCAGCTGCCGCTGCCCGACCTACCTTTGTCTGCTTATCCCCGCTGCCATGTCTGTCTACCTCTGTGGGCCTCTGCTGGTCCTGTCTACCTCTGTGAGCCACCTCAGGGCCTGAATGTCTCTGCAGGCTGCCGCCGGGCCTGAATATCCCTGTAGGCTGCCACCTCTGGGCCCATCTACCTCCGTGGGCCGAAGGCGCAGGCTTACCTGCTTCTGCTTGTCTTCCCCGCCTTGCCCTTCTACCTCTGTGGGCTGCCGCTGGGCCTGAATGTCTCTGCAGGCTGCCGCCGGGCCTGAATATCCCTGTAGGCTGCCACCGCTGGGCCCGGCTACCTCAGCGGGCAGCCACCGCATGCCTAGCTGCGTCTGCTTCTGGAAATTTTCTTAAACGTCATAATTCTTGTGCATTCCATTCTCAAAATTCCTAGGATAGCCTAATGGTTCCTATCTATCTTTGAAACACAATGGAGGATGCTTCACTGTGACTGATTTCTGGGAGCTCATAGAGCCCTATGGAACTAATCCTCTCTGCAAATAGCAGCCCTTAGCTGTGACTGGGAATTTTCGAGTTTTATAAGCCTAGGTGGTGCATTTCCCCTTACTGAAGGCAAGTGCTTTTTTCTGTAGGGTCCCAGGGGCCATCTGGGCCCCAGCACAGCTAGGAGAAGCCAGGGAGTCTGTTCCTGGATTTCACTGTGCATTTTAGCAGGACTGGCTGTGGCTGATGGGAAGCATCAGGTCCCTCCCTGGCAAGGAAACAGACAGCCTTGCAAGGAGGCACCCGGGTGCTCAGCAGCCTGTACAGTGGTTTCTCCATCAGTCTACCAGAACCACATGGTAGTGATAAAGATTTTCTAGCGTTTTTGGATCCTCGCCGCATGGTTGAGCTTCAGTTCACTGCTTGGCTGATGTGTTCACCCTTTTCTTTTCAGCATCAGGGTTTTCTTGGGGCTTTTACAAAACAGTATCATTTTGACTATTTTCTTCTAGAGTTTGTCTTCTGCCTCACATCCCTCGCCCTTGGGCTGAGCTAACACTTAGGCAGCCAGTGACAGCAGGGCTCTGCCCACAGCTGGAACTGTAAAAGGGAAGGGCCCACTAACTGAGGCTGGCTCTGCCTCAGTGTACCCAGTCTACTAAGCAAACACTTTTGTTCTAAACTGTGTAAGACCGAAAAACTGTTGCCGAGAAACCAAAACGGTTTAAGACTTTACAGCAGAGAGAAATTAAGAGGGTGTAAAACTTTACAGCAGGCTTGTTGAGACATGCCTGCCTCACTGTAAGCAAACTGTTAAGCAAGTGCTGCTGTCCTAATCTTTGTAAGACTGAGAATCTGTCAAGGATAATCCCGTGTGAGGTGTCTGTATAAAAGGCTTCAGCTGCCTAAGTCCTCCTGCTGGGAGTGCTGTTTGTGCTGTGGAGGCAAATGTCTGGTCCCTGTCTGTGAGAGAGGCTTGGGATGCTGCAGCGCCCAGGCCTGGTGGGGTCATGATCTGGGGTATGTTGCAGCCTTGGTCAAGGCCTTGCTTCTGGCCATTGAGAGAGTGATCATTGAGTGAAGGCCGCCCTTCACCCGTGGGAGCTCTTCCTAGGCAGGTGGCAGGCAGGCTTGGCAGGCTCGCGCTGGAATAGGGATTCTAGCAGAGTATAGTGCGAGCCTGGTAGCTGGAACCCAGAGGCTCTGGTGGGAGAGGAGGACCTGGTGGGAAGCACCTCCATGCAGGCTCGCACTGCCCCAGCCCCCCTGCCTCTTGGTTCCCCAGTCGGGTGCTCCACAGCAGGAAGCCCAGATCTCTAGGCCTCCTGGAATGGATTTGTCACTGCCTGGTGTTCTCCTTCCCACCTGCCTGCTGCCCTTCTGTCTTTGGCCCCAGGGAGCCTTAGAAATAACATAGGTCTTTGGGATACTGCTCCCTCCCTGAGAACAGGCCCCTTTCTGAACGCCTCCAGTTTCAAAATAAAGACGCACTGACAACTGCCTATCGTTTCTGGTCAATGTTTCAGGGTTTGGTTGTTTTTTGTTTTGTTTGTTTGTTTGTTTTTTGTTTGTTGTTGTTGTTGTTGTTGTTTTCTTAAAAGCTTCATTTACAGCACAGAGCTGGGGCGATGGTGCAGACCTGTACTCCCAGGACTCCGCCTACAGAGGCAGGAGACTGGCTGCAAATACCAAGCCCATCACTTCAGCACAGCCAGGATCAGGCAGGGTACATCCACCCAGAGAGACTTTGTGGAAAACACAGTTTTAGAATCGTAATAGTAAGAGTCTCAGGTACTTTATTGCTGCGAAGAGACAGCGTGACCAAGTAACTGTCCTATTTCCGGTTACTACTGTTGTGATGAAAAAACATGACCAAAAGCAATTTGAGGAGGAAAGGGCTTATTTGTCTTATGCCAGTGAGAAAGGCAGGGGATTGGCCTTGGACAAAGAAATGAGTTCTAATCAATGTGGCCATACTGTTCTGAAATTCCTGACAACCACAGATTGAAGGCAGTGAGTGAAGTCTAGTCTTTCCCTGCTCGTGAATGAAGCTAAACAGGTAACCAAAATTCAATAAATAAGTGAACCAAATAACAGAGCATCACGGAAAGGGGAGACAGGAGAGAGGGAGGGCTCAGTGTTTAGGAGGGTTTGCTGCTCCTCCAGAGGACCCAGGTTCAACTCCCAGCATCCATGTTGTGGCTCTTAGCTATCCCTAGGTCCAGTTCCAGGGGGATCCAACACCCTTTTTATGGCCTAAAAAAGTACTATGCACATGTGAGGTGTATGTATACTTATATATGAAAGCATATGTACTATATGTATGTACATGTGTGTATTTACATGAAAAACAACTATACACATGAAAGAAAAAACATTAAAAATAAGTCAGAAAATTTCCCAAAAACTCTCCATGCATCTCCCTGCCTCCAGATCTAAATGAATGTTCAAACTTTTCATTAGATATCAGCCTTTGTAACGAAGAGTCAACCCTTTCAATGCAAAGCCCTCTTCAAGTAGAGTGTACAATTTTCATAAAAAGTCAGTTTCATTATGAAGAAGCATTCTGATTCATAAAAGTCTATTCTGTAATAAACAAGCTGTCTTTTTTCATAAAATGCCATCTTTTTAACAATGATTTCCTCCAGTCCATAAAAGTCCAAACTGGACAAAAAGTGTATCTTTTTCAAAAAGGTCAGTTTTCATAAAGAGTCATTCCTTTATATTAAAAAAGCAACTTCCAATTTTAAAGGTATTATTTTCATAAAAGTCAAAATTTTTTATGAAAAGTCAATCCTTTCGAAAAAAGTGCATCTGTAAATAAAAAGCTGAGCATTTATGAAAAAGCTTTAAGAAATGTCTAAATTTAGATAAAAGTCGATCCATTCCATCCTTTAACTAGAGACCAATCTTTTAGTAAAAGTTCACTTTTCAGGAGAAGTCTCTAATATAAATCCATTCTTTGAAGAAAAGCAGTTTCTAGACGTCCTGGCAGAAAAGGACTTCAATGCTCAAGGGATTCTTCAGTTTTAATCAGAGGCCAAACAGAAAGGTCTCTAGGCCTCTGGAGCTGTCTCAACCTTTTGAGACAGAGCATCCTGTGTTTTCACAGAAATAGAACTATCTTGTTAGAAATAAGTTACTTTCTATATTGTAAAATTGAAAAAAATTAAACAGAGTAAATACAGTCACACAATGGGTTGCCAGAAGGTATTGTGTCTAACCATATTTTGGTGATGAAGGTTAAACAGCTCTTGTAGATGAAAACACATAACATTTAGTCAAAAATTAAGTAAAGGACTGCTCCAAAATAGATAAGGGCACATCAAAAAGTTTAACTATGTCTCTCTAAGTTTATTAAAGTTAATACTAACGGCTGGGATATGGTTACCAATGCTTGCCAAAGGGCAAGATTGATGTTTTATCGGGAGAATTACAGTACCTAAAGCAGGTCAGGCTCCTAAATTGGAAACTGGATCTTTGCAGAGATTTGGTGCTGTTACTGTTCAAACCGAGTATTTGCCAGAATCTCCCATTGTTAAGCACAGTCTCTATTCCCAACCTGTGCTTCTGCCCTTCGAGGTGTCCAGCTGCCCAGCTTGGTGAATGCCTAAGGCCTCCTTGAATCTGACCTGCCTGGAGTGGTGGATTTACCCAGAATACAATAAATAAGTGAACAAAATAAAAGAGCATCACGGGAAGGGGAGACAGGAGAGAGGGAGGGCTCAGTGGTTTGGAGGGTTTGCTGCTCCTCCAGAGGACCCAGGTTCAACTCCCAGCATCCACACTGTGGCTCTTAGCTATCCCTAGTTCCAATTCTAGGGAGATCCAACACTCCATTTCGGGCCTAAACAAGTACCAGGCATACACATGGTATACATCATATACAAATACATATACATATGCATGAAAGCATATATACTATATTTATTTGTATGTCAGTGCATGTACACGAAAAAAAAAACAGGGGCTGGAGAGATGGCTCAGAGGTTAAGAGCACCGACTGTTCTTCCAGAGGTCCTGAGTTCAATTCCCAGCACCCACATGGTGGCTCACAACCATCTGTAATGAGACCTGGTGTCCTCTTCTGTATACATAATAAAAAAAAAATAAAATTTGGCCGGGCGGTGGTGGCGCACGCCTTTAATCCCAGCACTCGGGAGGCAGAGGCAGGTGGATCTCTGTGAGTTCGAGGCCAGCCTGGTCTCCAAAGCGAGTTCCAGGAAAGGCGCAAAGCTACACAGAGAAACCCTGTCTCGAAAAAGAAAAAAAAAAAAAAAAAAAAAAAAAAAAAAAAAAAACCATACACATGAAAGAAAAACTTAAAATAATTTTTAAAATGACTCAGAAAATTTCCCAAAAATTCATTATGTATTTCGATGCCTCCTAGATCTAAATGAAATGTTCAACCATTTCATAAGATGCCAACCTTGTAACGAAGAGTCAACCCTTTCAATGTAATGCCCCTTCAAATAAAGAATGCACCATTTTCACAAAAAGTTAAATTCATTATGAAGAAGCATTCTGTTTCATAAAAGTCTAGTCTGTAATAAACAAGCTGTCTTTTTTCATAAAATGCCATCTTTTAAACAATGATTTCATCCAGTCCATAAAAGTCCAAACTGAACAAAAAGTGTATCTTTTTCAAAAAGGTCAGTTTTTCATAGAGTCATTCCTTTATATAAAAAGGGCAACTTTCAAATTAAAAGGTATGGTTTTCATGAAAGTCAATAGTTTCTATAGAATGTCAACCCTTTCAAAAAAAAAAAAGCGCAACTGTAAATAAAAAGCTGAGCATTTATGAAAAAACTTTAAGAAAAGTCCAAATTTAGATAAAAGTCGACCCTCTCCATCCTTTAACTAAATGCCAACCTTTCAGTAAAAGTTCACTTTTCAGGAGAAGTCTCTAACATAAGGTCCATTCTTTGAGGAAAAGCAGTTTCTAGACATGCTGGCAGACTAGGACACCAATGCTCAAGAGATTCTTCAGTTTCAATCAGAGGGCAAAAAGAAAGATCTCCTTAGGCCTCTGAAGGTATCTGATCCTTTTGAGACAGAGCATCCTGTGTTTTCACAGAAATGGGGCTATCATGTTAGAAATAAGTTACTTTCTATGTTGTGAAATTGAAAAAATAAACAGTAAAAACCATCACACAGTGGGGTTGCAGAAGGTGTGGTTTCTACACTATTTTGGTAATGAACCATAAACAGTACTTGTAGCTGATAACCGATAACATTCAGTCAAAAATTAGTTTTTATGGTCAAGCATTGGGAACAAGAACAAGCACCTTGCCTGAAGTGCTGCCATTTTGACTTCAGACTTCATTTTACCTTTAAGATGAAACAAAGTTCAGGTTCCCAAGCCCTAGGGGAGCTGGGAACCTTCCAAGAGCTGACCTGCCTCCTCCACAGGAATAGTCGTTAAGCATTCTGTCTAGCTGCAGGTCTGCATCTCCTCCTCCAGCCCACACAGATGTGCTGTCCAGCTCAACCCTGCACCCTGCCTTCCAGACCATGAGACAGAAACTGCTGTTACACATGTCTCACAGAGCCTGAAAGAGCCTGAGCTTCCTGGGTTTCCACTGCATTCCAGCCCTCAAGACTCACAGCTTCACACCCATATCAGCAGAAAATAACCTTTCACAGTCCCTTTGCCATCCCTTTTTCTGAGCTGAACTCTCCAGCCCAGGGACTGAACTGCCTGCCCTTAAATAATGTTCCATTACTAATTGTATAAATTCTGCCCATGAACCTGAAATGTATGTACTACCAGATATTTCCCCATGTACTTTTCATAATTGTTTTATATGTAAGTCTTACTGTGTATACCCTGACACAGGTTACTGCTGTCCTCTCAGAGATTGTGGGTTAATATTGCATTGATTACAAATTTAAATTTGGTAAACTTCAGCCGCAGCCTTGGTCCCACAAGCGATTCAGGTAACTTTGTCTAACTATACCTCCTTAAAATACATTTTAAACTCAAAACGACTCTGAGATACCACCTTACACCTGTCAGAATGGCTATGATCAAAAACACCAATGACAGTCAATGTTGGAGAGGATGTGGAGCAAAGGGAACACTCCTTCACTGTTGGTGGGAATGTACAACCACTGTGGAAATCAGTATGGCGGTTTCTCAGAAAATTAGGAATTGAATTACCTGAAGACACAGTCATCCCACTCTTGGGTATATACCCAAGGAATGCTGATTCATACCATAAAGATACATGCTCAGCTATGTTCATAGCAGCACTATTTGTAATAGCCAGAACCTGGAAACAACCTAGATGCCCATCAACGGAAGAATGGATGAAAAAAATGTGGTACATATACACAATGGAGTACTACTCAGCAGAGAAAAACATTGAAAGCATGAAATTTGCAGGTAAATGGATGGAACTAGAAAAAATCACCCTGAGTGAGGTAACCCAAACCCAGAAAGACAGTCATGGTATGTACTCACTCATAGGTGGATTCTAGATATAAAATAAAGAACAATCAGACCACAACCCATAGAACCATAGAGGCTATATATATATAGCATGGAGGTCCCTAGGACGACTGTGGCTTATAATAATTTTCAGTTTTACTCAGTTATTGAAAAAAATAGCCAAATGAATGGAAACACATGAACTATGAACCAAAGGCTTAGGGGCCCCCAGCTGGATCAGGCCCTCTGAATAGGTGAGACAGTTGATTGGCTTGATCAGATGGGGAGGCAACTAGGCAGTGGGACCAAGTCCTGTGCTCATTGCATGAGTTGGCTGTTTGAAACCTGGAGCTTATGCAGGGACACTTGGCTCAGTCTGGGAGGAAGGGACTGGACCTGCCTGGACTGAGTCTACCAGGTTGATCGCAGTCCTTGGGGAAGGACTTGTCCTGGAGGAGGTGGGAATGGGGCCAGGCTGGGGGTAAAGGGAGGGATTGGAGGGGGGAGAATAGGGGATCCCGTGGCTGATATGTAGAACTGAATGGTATTGTAAAATAATATATATATATATATATGAAAAAGAAAGAAAGAAAGAAAGAAAGAAAGAAAGAAAGAAAGAAAGAAAGAAAGAAGGAAAGAAAGAAAAAGATCCACATGTCAAGGAACCAATAACAGAAACTGCAAAGAAGACCTAGGTGCCTCAAGAAGTAGATGCTACCAGAAATGGGATTCGATGGACCCTGAACCAGGCAGAAGAAGACACCACCCACAGAGGAGACATGTACACAGTATCCCCTGAAGCCCAGGTTACCTCCCAGAACCTGCTGAAAACAAAGGCTTATATCAGGATGGAATGAGGAAAGGGGTGAAACCTCAGCCTTGTGACTATCCTACAGCATGGCATCCGTCCTTGAATCCATTCCCTGGAAGGAGCCAGAGAAACCCCAGTGGGGGCCTCAAGCTGTATCTGAGGATGCTCTGGGAAGGTGTCCTGCATGCCTAGGAGCCTTGATATCTCTATTGTGATCATTCTTACTTTGTTCTTCTGAATGGTTTTTCACTTAGAAAAACTTTCTTCATATGATTAATAATATGTTGAGAAATCTTTCTCTTAGGTGGGCATAAAATTGTCCTGGTTCTGGTTGAAATTGTTCGTGATGATTAAAACCTCTCCCTTATTTGCCCACTGTGGAAATTGGCTTTCAATGGGCTAAGTCAAGACTGCATGCATTTGAGTCTGGGGTGAGAAGCTCTAGGCTCAGTTCCCTACAGGAGGTCTTTGAGGAGCTGTAGATGCTAACAGGATTGGTAGGAAAAGCCAGATGACCCACTTGCTGGGATTTCTTTAAAACTAAGTGTGGCCTTACAGAAGAGGGCAGAGTTAATGCATCAAAAAAAGGCCTCTATGTGGTGTGTAAGTTATGTTTTCAAAATGGAATAGGTAGGAGAAGAGAAGTAGGAGGCAGGGATGGGAGGCAAAAGAAAATCTCTGTTCTTGGAGCTTCTGGGTTCATACCAAAGTGGGTCTTAGAACGTCAGCTCCTGGCCAGAACACTACAGAATTGTGCCAAGGTGGGCAACAATGTCTTCATGGTTTGTACTTCAAAGTCCAGTAAAATGCAATCCCTAGCGGGTGTGATCTAATTAGCAAATGTCCAAAATCCCACAAGCTTGTCTGGACTATGATACAGAGAAAAAATTGGTACAGAGACACTTGGGTTTGTAACTCTCCTCAAATTCAAATAAGGATTTCGATTTAAGGGATTTGGAATTAGAGGAACTGAAAGGTGGGAGGAGAGATGTGCTTGCTTTCTGTTTCCTACAGACTAATCCCCCATTATCAACTTGTTTCAGTTTAGAAAGGACTAGGTGATTCACTGTGGGAGCCCACCAAGGTTTTCTAGTAAGATCTGAGCTTGCTTTACACAGCAGGGCTGCATTCGGGGATGACTTGACCAAGTCCATGGTCACCAGGTGTTTGGGATGGGCTGCACTTGGCTGTGCTGGGGGAGGTCTTTTGCCTCACCCCTTAGCATTTCTTTAAAAAGCCCTTTAGCAGAGACAGAAGGGGCTGGTGGGTTTGGACCCAGGCCCTCCCGAGCTATCCTGTGTTTTCTGTCTGTCTCTCTCCTCTGTCCTTCTATCTACAAATTCCTCCTTTCTCCCTGCTCAAGAGTACCCTGGGGGAATAAGAGGGAGCAGTCTCCCTCAATTCACTGCTGGGTGAATGAATCTGTGTTTGGGGTTCCAGAGACAAACAGACCACCAGGGCACTGTTCATTGAATGGATTGATTCCCGGATGGATTCATAGTATGATGGCTTTATTGAGAGGTGGTGCGGGTCAGCGGGGAACCAGCTGAAGAAAGTACACAGCCCCCGGCGGCATATCCTTGGGATCCTTTCTTCCTGTATGCCCTGCTCTCTGCTCCCGGTTTGCCACCAAAGTACCCTTCCACCACACCCCCCCCGTATTGGGATGATACGCAGAAGTCCATAGGACCACAACATGGATTCCCTGACACTGCGAAGTAAAATGAAGTAGATCTTTCTTCCTCTTCTTTCACACCAGCAAGAAAAGTCTGGGAGAACACAATGTTTCTGCTGTTCAGATGTGGAGCGGGAAATAACACATGACCGTTGCTGTTTCCTGTTTTGAAGTCTCACAGTCTGCCTTCTGACGCCCCCTCTTCCTGTAGGGTCTTTTTTTTTTTTTTTTTTTTTCCTATCTTAATAACAACCAGAATGCTGGCTGCCTCGATAATGAAAGGGGGAATGATATCAGTGCCAAAAGGTCAGAGAATACACTAAGAAGGATTTAGGAGCAAAAGAAAGAAAGAAGGAAGGAAATGAGAAAGTTTCACTGTTGTACCCCTTACCAAGACACAGGAGAATGTCATTCAGTGATGGTCAGATTGAGTCTTATCTGCCAGCAGCCGAGAGCCAACTCACACCATAACAGACTCTTGACCCCAGAGAGAGGCAGGTTAAGGGTTTATAAAGCCCCAAACCACAGTTACCTCGTGCAGGGGCAGGCCAGGGGGCAGAAGTTTCTGTTAACAAGGGTTTCAGAAGCTTTAGCCGATTAAAACTTGTTTTAATATATGTTATACAGCAAGGGACCTCCAGAACTGCAGGCACAGCTGTATACAATGTTCTGCTCGGCAGGGACGTGGTTATCAGGGGTCCGGGAACAGTTTGCACAGCACTAGATGGAGTTAGCTAAAATTGGGACAAAACAGAGTCACACCCAGTTCAAGGCTAGATTATGATAAATAGGGAGTTGAGACTGGAGATATTGCAGGCAGGAACTAGACACCATACATCTCTGAGGTTTATGTCACAATCTCAAATACTGAAATCCTCAAAGACCCAAATCTCTAAAGTTCTGAAAATAGAGGGATTGGGTGGGGGAGATGGGGGTGAAGAAACATCTACCTAAGTACTCTTTGTTTGAAAACGCCAATCACAAGGCAGGATGGTGGGGTCACACACCTTTAATCCCAGTGTTCAGGAAGCAGAGGCAGATGGATCTCTGAGCTGGAGGCCATCCTGGTCTACAGCAGATCTAGGACAGCCTGATCTACACAGAGAAACTTTGTCTCAGATTAAAAAAAAATTTTTTTTAAACCTGAAAACGTCCTGGAAATTTTTATTTCAAAAGGTTTGCTTATATTTATATAGCAATAAAAAAGAGTTATCTGCCTTTTAATGAGAACTAATCTAGATACAGTGAGAAGCCAGGTGTGATGGAACATGTCTATAAGCCCAGGACTCGGGAGATCACAAGTTTAAAATCAGACTGGGCCACATTACAAGACACTATCTCAAAACAAACAAGCAAACAAACAAAAAAAATAGGAAACAACAAATAAGAGACAGAACATAAAAGACAGAACATGTTACAAGCCCTTTTACACAATGAAATAGACAATAATAGCATACATTTGTTTTCAAGTACAAATATGAAGGGAAATAATCCACTTTCAGAATTTTCTTGAAGTCTTACAGAACTTCATGTCTCCAGTATGGGAAAATGAGAAGACAGAATGTTCAACATAGTGTAGGACAAAATCAACAAGGGCGATTTAAAGTTAAAAGAAAAACACTAAAAAGAAGAAAATCTAGCATTTGAAAAAGTGTATTCCAAGGAGACTTTGTATGTAATTGAATAGAGATATCCGGTAATAGTTGGGAGACTTCCACCAAAGGTCTGTTGATTTTCGAAGTTTTGTATTGGAATGAATAGCTGCTTTTCTTCTCCTGTTTTTGTTTTGTTGTGTGGTGGTGGTTTGTTTGTTTTTTTTGTTTGTTTTAGGACTTTGCTGTCTTTGGAGAATATGTTCACAGTTGTTTTCTATGTAGGATTATCTTCCCTAAAGTTCCTCCAGGACGAGTTATACAACAACCTGAGCACTTTCTGTTTATCTGCTCCTCATCTGTGTTATTGGGGGGACTTGAAAATTCCCTCTACACTTATTCACACACACGGCACAGATCTAATGGCAACCATACCAGTGCTCAGTCAACAAAACCACATCTTACAAAACTCATAGTAGAGCACGATTATGTTCTAACTATCCCTTACTGTTGCTGGTTTCATAAAAAACATGGCTTCAGTTAAGACAAGAGCAAACAAGCAAACAAAAAACCTTGGACTTTTGTTACCTAGAAGAAACGTCAAAGCAAACAAGTAATGTTTAAAACTTTTTTTTCCATTGTCATATCAAGTAGCTTATCTGAATTTTCCACATAAAATGCATTAGGCTGAATGGGAAGGGAAAAAAAAAAACTCTTTTCATAATATCCTTTTTATTCTGGTTTTGGTTTTTTTGAGGTAAGGTTTCTCTGTGTAGCCTTGGCTGGTCTGAAACTAGCTCTGTAGACCAGGCTGGCCTCAAAATCACAGAGATCCACCTGCCTCTGCCTCCCAAGTACTGGGATTAAAGTCATGTGACACCATGCCTGATTTTCATGATGTCTTAAGGCTCAGGTTTAGAAGCCTTGATTTCCGGGTAAGTAATTGGGTCAGTGAATGGATAAAGACAGAGATCTGTGTTTGTATCCCCAGAACCCAAGTAATCAGGTAAGCTTACTATAACTGCACCCTTCTGGAAGAGGGCTGAGAGGTAGATTCTAAGAGCTCACAGTCACCCTAGACAAAATGGCAAGTTCCAGGTTCTGTTAGAGACCTTATCTCAAAAGGAAAAAAAATTTAAAAGGCAGGCAGACAGCAATAAAGGAAGATACCTGATGTCAATATCTGGCCTTCATAAATGCATGCACAGGCAAGTGTATTCATATACTTTGATTGTAAACAGAAACATTGATTGTATCTAATTTAAAATCTATTTGATGGCTTGGGAATTCAATTAAATCCATTCTTTTTTGGTTCTGTTTTTGTTTTGTTTTGTTTGAGGCATGGTCTTTCTATGAAGCCCTGGCTGGCCTGGAATTCACTATGTAGACCAGGCTGGCCTTGAACTCACAGAGATCCACCAACCTCTGCCCCCTGAGTGCAGGAACAAGGTGTGGACCACCACACCCAGCTCAAATCCATTTTCTACTGTCCTCCAACTTTTAAATAAACATTTATAGAGTCAAACTGTGGGCGCCAGACAGAGCACTAGGAAGGCAAAGGCAGGTCTACATAGCAAGTTCAAAGACACCCAGGGCTGCATAGGGAGATGCAGTATCAAAAAGAGTCAGAATGTGGGAAGGTAACTCCGGAGTGAAGCTGGGCCTTAGTGTGCACAAGGCCCTGAGATCAACCCTCAGCCACACACATGGGGCAGGTGTACCTCAAAAGAGCTCTCCTCCCTCTGGGCTAACAGTACTTCACATTCTCCAGCACAGTTCCAGACTGTCTCAGAAGGCATTAAATGTCTTTACTTTCCTCCACAATGGACCAACGTTTAGATTGACTTCATAGAGTAATTCTTCTCTTGAGTCAGTCAACAGCTGGGTCTCCAGCATCACTCAGCTTGTTCCTGTGAGCCTGGGACTGCCAGGTCCAAAGGAAACTCCAATTCCCCAGACTCCAAAAGGCAGTTCAAATATCCAGAAATGAGATCAACCTGGACTATAGGAGGATTTCTGACAGTTAGATAAAAGCCAGCATTCCTCAGGAACCTGTGAAGCCAGTTGCCATCTTCCAAAAGGAGTCATTTCCCTTACCTCCTGCAAAAGGGGTAAGGTTCTCCCTTTAATATATATGTACAGCACCTATCAGCATATCAAGGTCCATGCTAATCATCGGGCCCTTCAGGCCCTACTGACAGATACTTGTTATAGATCTAAAAGCCCCATACACCAGTCTCCTGGCCCTTCCCTCTCTTTAGCTACCCATCCTTTTTTTTTTTTTTTTTTTTCTTTTCTTTTCTTTTAGAGACAGGGTTTCTCTGTGTAGCTATGGTGTCTGTCCTGGATCTTGCTTTGTAGACCAAGCTGGACTGGAACTCACAGAGATCCACCTGGCTCTGCCTCCTAAGTGCTGGCATCAAAGGCATACTCCACCATGCCCAGCTCATCCTTCTTATAATCTGGCTATTCTCACTATTCTAGGCTCCTGCTCCAGCTGCTGCGATCCTCAGGATGCTCTCTGTATTCTCTATCTCTGCCTGTTCTCCCTTTTCTCACAGATAGCCCTGACCATGTCCAACTGCCAGCCATGTTCCATCTAGTTCTTTCTCTCTCTGCTCTGGACTCCTCCACATGCCTCTGGCTCTTCTGGCTCTTCTGGCTCTCTCAATAAAGCCTTCCTCTTAACCATACTATAAAACGGTCATGTTATCAGTGTATACAAGGACAACTAAATTAACCAGAAGAGGGTTAAACCACAGGGGCTGAGGTTTCTGTAACCCAGGGGTTAGCAGGCACTTAAAGAAGCATAGATGCATGTTCTTTCATGGTTTGGGGGTTGGGAGAGGAAGTAGTATCAGGAAGTCTAGCGAGTATGTGTCATTCTCAGGATATCACCATCCGTGAATACAGAATACTGAACATTCAAACTTCCCCCTTCTAGTCACTGATGACTCATTCTTTTTGCAATGGCAAGGAAGCCTCTGGGGGACTGTTTAATAACCCCTGAAGGCTTGACAAGAAGAGGCAGAACACAGAGTATCTGTGACAAGTCACAGAGTTATCTGTGTGGGGACACAGTACTGGTGGCTCAGGCTGATTCTATTACTCCCAAGACTCCCACACACTGAGCATCTCTCCAGGAGAGTTCAGCTACCATTGAGTGGGTTCAGACATTTCCATCTCCCTCGACTTCCACCCACCCATGGCATTCTCTCTTAAACCGTTTTTAGTCTCCAGTTCAGCTGTGATGATTCCATATGCTTGAGATGGCAATCTCAAGTCACCTCATGTGCTATTTAACAACACAGACTCTGTGCTGAGAATTATTTTATTAGATGGTTTTCTTTCGGGCAATTACTCCACCTCACCTCCTAATGCAATGAAAAGATGAGGCAAATACTGGCTGTTCCAGGCATACTGCAATATACTGCTTACAGAAAATACTTTCATTTTATCTTTTTAAATAGACAGTAAATATATATTTTTATTAAAACATAATTACATCACTTTCCCTCTTCCCTGTCCTCCCTCCTACCACTTCCACACACCCCACTGATTTCAAATTGTGGCCTCTGCTTGTTCTTGCTGTTGTTGTTGTTTTCTTTAAAAACCCCTTATTTTGCATTTTAAACTTTCTTTTTATTTATTCTTTGTGTCTTTCACATCATGCCTCCTGATCCCACCCATCTTCCTCCCACCCCAAGAAATAAAACAAAAAATTTAAGAGAAAAAAGAGGGGGAGAAAGATGGGGAAATCATGTCAGGGAAGCTGCAGTGTAACACAGTGAGTCACACGGTGAACCTTGTTATCCACATACTTAGACATGCAGGTGTTCATCACAGAGAATCACTGGTCTGGTTCAAGGCCCCTGGTCTCTGGTACACCACAAATGATGGGCCCTCACTGGGACTCTTCACAAACATCCCTTGATGCCCTTTGTCAAGAAGATCCTGCAGCCCTGGGTCCAAAGGACAGATGCCCCCCCCACCCCAACACATACACACACCGTGCTCCAGCAGATCTCAGATGGGTGGATGTTGGGGTGGGCCAACTCGTAACCCTGGATTCTGGGCTGGGTAGTTGCAAGGTTGGTCAGCCAGGCAGCTCTCCTGAAATCACCACCAGGGTCATCTCTCCAGCATTGCCCTGGCTGGTTCACCCTTAGCAGTGATGAGCAAGGGGCAGGGCCAGTTCTTTGGCTTTCACATTCTCAGGGTCAGTCCTCCCACACCTAAGCCTTCAGGGCCAGCTCTGCTGTGTTCCCCAGGCCAGGTGTAAGGGCTGCAGTTGATGCAGGGACAGCTTCCCGCTCATATGACCTCAGGAGGGCTCTGCTTTTAACTGTTATTATTACACATATGTATACATGCATAGACAAATAAATACAACATACTGAGTCTGTTTAGTGTTGCTTGTATGTGTATGGTTTCTGGGATGACTATTTGGAAATGGATGACCAGTTTGGGAGCTCATCCCTGAGGATAAATAATTCTCCCCCTTGGCAGTTGTTAGTTATACACACATACACTTACACATTATATAAAATTTTAGGTAAATAAGAAATTATATGGCTCCCTATGTCTTTTCAGCATCATTAGTATTATTTTCTCCTCCCCTCCCTCCCATCTCACTAGTCAGACCCCCTATTCCATTTCTCTCTTCATACTGCTTATCCCCTGCTGTCCCTCTCTCTAGCACTCCTCCTGACTCCAGTCCTGTTTTATTTTCCTGATATCTGAGATTACTCCAGGTTATATACTCAAATCTGAAGATTTGGAGCTAGGAAACAGATGAGAGAGAACATGCAAACTTTGTCTCTCTGGATCCAGATTAAATAAACAGAATTAGAAAACATTACATGCATAGAAGGCATCTTGATCATAAGAGAAAATGTACAGTGTAGTAGTTTGTTGTCAATTTGACTACAATTAGAATCACCTTGAAAAGATATCTTTCAGCTTGGCACAGTGAAACACACTTGTAATCCCAGAACTCGGGAGGCAGAGGTTGGTGGATCTCTATGAGTTTCAGGCCAGCCTGGTCTACATGGTGAGTTTCAGGACAGCCAGAGCTACTTAGTAAATCCCTGTCTCAAAACAGGAGGTGGGGGGAGAAAAAGAAAACGTATCTTTCAGAGTGTCTATGAGGATTTTTTTCACAAAAGTTTAGCTTAAGGCGGAAGTCCAATCCTGACTGTGTTGACAGTATCCAACAGGTTTGAGTCCCTGACTGAATAAAAAGGAGAATGTAGCTGAAAGTTTTCCTGTGTGCCACCTGGCCCACGATCAGGACAAATCTGGTCAGGACAAATCTCTCTCACCCTCCAGTCCTGCAGCTGCTCAGACCCAAATAAACATACAGAGGCTTATATTATTTACAAACTGTATGGCCATTAGCTCAGGCTAACTATTGACCAGCTCTTTCATTTAAAGTAACCCGTAATTCTTTTTTTTTTTATTTATTTATTTTTTTTTTATTTTTATTTTTTTTCGAGACAGGGTTTCTCTGTGTAGCTTTGCGCCTTTTCCTGGAACTCACTTGGTAGCCCAGGCTGGCCTCGAACTCACAGAGATCCGCCTGCCTCTGCCTCCCGAGTGCTGGGATTAAAGGCGTGCGCCACCACCGCCCGGCTAACCCGTAATTCTTATTTATGTTTAGCCACGTGGCTTGGTACCTTTTTTCAGTTCTGCCTTTACATCTTGCTTCATCTGTGTCTGGCTGGTGACTCCTGACTCAGCCTTCCTCTTTCCAGAATTCTCCTTGTCTGCTTATACAACCTATACTTTCTACCTGGCTACTGGCCAATTAGCATTTTATTTATCAGAGCAACACACATTCACAGCATACAGAACATCCCACAGCAGCAGAAAGCAAGCAGAGCCCTGAAATTCACCTTTCTGCTTTCACTAGAGATGCAATTAGGGACAGCTGCCTCTTGCTCCTGAGCTGTTACTGCCATGCCTTCCCTGCCATGATGTACTTACACTCTCACACTGTGACCTAAAATAAACCATTCCTTCTTTTTTTAACTTTGTTTATTGATTCTTTGTGAATTTCATATCATCACCCCAATCCTACTCATGTCCCTGTCCCTCCATATCCAACTTTGGCCCTTGCAAACTCCCTTGAAAAGGAGAGAGAGAGAGAGACAGAGAGAGAGAGGGGGGGGGGGAGGGAGGGAGGGAGGGAGGGAAGGAAGGAGGAAGGAAGGAAGGAAAGAACAAAGGAAGGAAGGAAGGAAGGAAGGAAGGAAGGAAGGAAGGAAGGAAGGAAGGAAGAAAAGGAAAGGAAAGAAAGTCTCCATGTGGAAGCTGCGCTGTGTCCCGGTGTGTCACACAGAATACCCTTTGCTCAAACAGCTGTCCTTGCAAATGTTCCCTGGAATGAATCACTGAACTGGTTCCAGGCCTCTGGCTGCCACTGCACTGTCAATGCTGGACCCTCACCAGGACTCCTCTCCGATGACCTGTTGTTGCCCTGTGTCCTGAAGATCCTGCAGCTTTGGTTCTGCAGGATCGGCCCCTTCACTCCCTCCAGCGGCTCATTGATGGGGTAGACGTGGAGGTGGCCAACTCAAAGCCCTAAACCATTCCTTCCTGACATTGCAGTTGTTGGGTGTTTTTGTCACAGAAACAAGAAAAGTGCCTAATATACACAGCAAGCCATTGGCCTGTTTGTCATCACCATCAAGGTCTATACACTCTATATGAATGTGGCATATGTTCTTTTCCGTAACTGAGATCACAGAACGTCTCTGCACGTGAGTGCAGTGCTGTGCGGTGACTTTACAGTGTCATTGGGTGGTGACATTTTCAGCTCTGGGATAGCCTTGTGGAGCCAGCACTGCCTGCAGTCTCTCATCAGCTGACATATGCTTCCGTGGTGTAGGAAAAGAATTAAAATTCCTAATTTTTCCTCTTGCCTTTGTTTGGAAATCATTTCTATTTAATTACTTCTCATTATATCTCTACTAGTAAATAAAGGGTTTTTTTTTTTTTCAATTCAAAAGAAAAACCTGAGATAAGCAAGAGAGGCATCACATTCAGAAATTCATTTTCAAGTGAAAACAGATCAGGAATCTGCAGACCTCATTAATTAGATGACACTGTGGTCCCGTCATTGATCTTCATAAGACTAGGGTCTAGGAATTGTTAATTCCTCATCTTTCTGTGTGAGACTCTGACCACAGCACCTGGCACTGGAAGAGATATCACCTTGTGCTTCTGAAATGCTGAAATTAACCAGACTATGCTAAACATAGATTTCAGATCCAGACAATTCATATTATATCAGTTAATTCTTTGTGGACTACTCCATATAGATGGTTAATGTGTTACAGTCATTTCCTTTACTGGGACTAAGATTCCAATTTAGTGACATGACATACCATTTCCTTGGTGACTAGAGTCCTATTCAGAAAGTGCTTGCCATGGGGATATCCTGTAGTGTTTAAGTTACTTCTTTCTCTGCAAGCTCTAGAGCTGTGGGTAGAGTAGAATGGTCTTGGAACCATTTGAACTGGTATTCCTACAGAATGAGAGAGAGAGAGAGAGAGAGAGAGAGAGAGAGAGAGAGAGAGAGAGAGAGAGAGAGAGATTTAACTGCATTCTACTTGTGGCCATCAAGTTTTGCAAGGACCATTTGTTGAAGGTATTGTCTCTACTTTCTCAAAAGTTTATTTTCATTTGCATCTTGGTGAATAATCAGTTGTCACTGACTACATGCAATCACCAGTCTCATCAATCTACATCAGGATGTTAGCAAACTAAATGCTATGTCTATTACTATGGATCAATGATACTACCAGAAGTCTGGTGTGCTGACACATCCTTCATTGTGTTTACAAGAAATGTTCCGGCTATCCTGACTTTTTGGAGGTTCCACGTGAATTGCTATTTTTAAGAAAATGTCCAAAGAGTCTGGAAGGGTAGCTGTGTCTGGCCTGATGGTGACTGCTCTGAACTGACTGGCCTGGAATTTGCAGCCCCATCCCCTATCAATGCAGGTCGAGTGCTGGGATTATAGGTCTGCACCATCACACACCAATGCTCTGTAGATGACATTCTTTATTTTTTTTTGGTTTTTCAAGACAGGGTTTCTCTGCGTAGCTTTGCGCTTTCCTGGAGCTCACTTGGTAGCCCAGGATGGCCTCGAACTCACAGAGATCTGCCTGGCTCTGCCTCCTGAGTGCTGGGATTAAAGATGTACGCCACCACCGCCCGGCTATGTAGATGACATTCTTAAGCATACAATTAAGCAACTTTGGCCAGGAGCACAAGAGGCACCAATTGATTCCTGGATTTCCCAATGTGTTTTCAACAGGGCCAACACAAGGAACACAAGCCTGCAAGGGGATACTTCTGCCTGGTCCTCCTCTAGAGCCTCTGACTTCAGGCTTCCCACAGAGAAAGCAGCCAGGGAACTGCTGGGCTCGCTCTGCTCAATGCCACAATCCCTTACCCTACACCAGCCTTCCAAGATAGCTGTAGGTAGCAAGGCAGAGGCCAAGGATGCAGGTCTACCCCAGTGCGGACACAATAAAACAGGGGCTATTCAGCTGTTTCTTCTGAGGCATCCCAAGCCTCTTCCACCTTCACAGACCAGAAATTTGGGTGCATGGCACACACCACTTTCAGAAGGATGACTTATGTATTAGCTACAGCGATTTATCACGGCGTCTCACTTGGTTTCTCTGTAACCGTTTTTCAGTCTTAGAAACATTGGGAAAACAGCTCTGGTTTAGCAGCTTGGGTACAGTGAGGCAGCCAGTCGACCACGAAGTCTTATACCATTTTGGTTAATCTCTGCTGTAAAATCTTGGACCCATTCAGTTTCTCAGAGACAGTTTTTCAGTCTTGCTCAGTTTAGAACAACAACATTTGCTTAATACCTTGGGTACAATGAGGCAGCGTCTGCCTCAGTCAGTGGGCTCTCCCCTTTCATAGTCTCTCATGGGGGCAGAGCCCTACTGCCACTGGCTGCCCAAGTATTGGCACAGCCCAAAGGGGCAGGTGTGAGGCAAATGACAAACTAGGGAAGAAAACAGTTAAAATTATATTGTTTTATTAAAAGCCAAAAGCAAACACTGCTGTCTAAAAAGAAAAGAGTGAACATGTCCTCCAAGAAAGGAACCCAAGGCCTACCATGCTGCCAGGATCCAAAGCCCCGCGAAGGTGACTTCTGGAGAAAACACTGCACAGGCTGTTGAGCAGCTGGGGTGCCTCCCCGAGAAGCTGTCCAGGTCCTTGCCAGGGTGAGACTTGGCACACTGTGCATCAGCCACAGCCAGGGCCCTGCTGAAACACACAGCAAAATCCAGAAACAACCACACTGGGGGCCATCTAGCTGTACTGGGGCCAGGATGGCCCCTGGCCCATCACAAAAAAAAAAAGGACTTGCCTGAGAAAACTCTCAAAGTCTGAGTCACAGCCCAAGAGCCTCGGGTGGCCATTTGCAGAGAGAATACTTCTCCATTGGGCTCTATGGCGCTCCTAGAAAATCTTCAATGTGAAGCATTCTGCATTGTGTTTGAAAGATAGGAACCTTTAGACTATCCTGGGAGTTTGGGGGTGAACTCGACATGAAGTTTGACTTGTAAGAAGATTTCCAGTCTTGCTCGGTGGCCAGGACTGGCCTGGCTGTGCTGAAGTGACTGGCCTGGAATTTCCAGCCACCTCCCCAATTCCTCTGCAGGTGGAGAGCTTGGATTACAGGTTGGTGTGCAACCTAAGAGCCCAGAAAAATGGCTAACTAAGGTGCTTATTAGCATATCAAAGCTGATGCTGACTGCCCTCCTCAGCTTCCTGGGTACCCAGCTCCCTTACCCTGAACTCTCTAGCCCAGACACTGGACTGAGCTTCCACCCACCCACAAACCCCATCTCCTCTGGCCCCTCTATAAATTAGCAGCCAGTTTGGCTACACCAGTCTCTTGACCAGCCCCTTGGTACTGGCTGCCCCTTTTGGTCCTGGATTTTTCTCTTGCTCTTGGGGCCCATGTCTTTCCTGGCCTGGCCCAGCCAGTCTGGCTATGTGCACTCTTGACTTTCCCAGATGTCTCTCTCTCTGTCTCCCTCTCTGCCACTGCCTCTGCCTGAACCTCTTCCTCTGCCTGTATTCTCCCTCCTGTCTATAATCCAAAGGGCAACCTCTTAAGAGCAGTCAGATCCTCCCTTTAATTTTATTTATTTTTTAATTCAGTCTGCTCCATCACACACAACTTCGTCCTGTTCTAGCATAAAATAAATGAAACACAGCACAAACAGCACTCCCAGCAGGAGGACTTAGGCAGCTGAAGCCTTTTATACAGACACCTCACAGGGGATTATCCTTGACAGATTCTCAGTCTTACAAAGATTAGGACAGCAGCACTTGCTTAACAGTTTGCGTACAATGAGGCAGGCCTCTCTCAACAAGTCTGCTGTAAGTTTTATACCCTCTTAGTTTCTCTGTGCTGTAAAGCCTTATGCTGTTTTGGTTTCTCGGCGACAGTTTTTCGGTCATGCACAGTTTAGAACAAAAGTGTTTGCTTAGTAGACTGGGTACACTGAGGCAGAGCCAGCCTCAGTTAGTGGGCCCTTCCCTTTTACAGTCCCAGCTGTGGGCAGAGCCCTGCTGTCACTGGCTTCCTAAGTGTTAACTCAGCCCAAGGACGAGGGATGTGAGGTAGAAGACAAACTCTAGAAGAAAATAGTCAAAATGATACTGTTTTGTAAAAGCCCCAAGAAAACACTGATGCTGAAAAAAAAAAAAAAAAAAAAAAAAAGGTGAACACATCAGCCAAGCAGTGAACTGAAGGTCAACCATGCTGCGAGGATCCAAAAAACGCTAGAAAATCTTTATCACCACCATGTGGTTCTGGTAGACTGAGGGAGAAACCACTGTACAGGCTGCTGAGCACCCGGGTGCCTCCTTGCAAGGCTGGCCGGTTCCTTGCCAGGGAGGGACCTGATGCTTCCCATCAGCCACAGCCAGAGCCCTGCTAAAATGCACAGCGAAACCCAGAAACAGCCTCCCTGGCTTCTCCTAGCTGTGCTTCAGTAATGGGAAATGCACCACCTAGGCTTAGAAAATTCCCAGTGACAGCCAAGGGCTGCTATTTGCAGAGAGGATTAGTTCCACAGGGCACTATGAGCTCCCAGAAATCAGTCACAGTGAAGCATCCTCCATTGTGTTTCAAAGATAGATAGGAACCATTAGGCTATCCTAGGAATTTTGGGAGTGGAATCCACAAAAATTATGACATTTAAGAAAATTTCCAGTCTTGCTCAGTGGCCATGGCTGGCCTGGCTGTGCTGAAGTGACTGGCCTGGAATTTGCTCCCACCTCCACATCTACCTGTCCAGGTGGGGTGCTTGGATTAAGGGTCTCTGTACAAATTGTTAACTAAGGTGTAGGAGCCCACAACTGACTCAGTTTCCCAGTTTGAATCTGAAGTCTATTCTGAGTCAATAGAGTTCAAGCTTGCTTGTTCCAGGACTGTGAGAAAGTCCTGATTAGCCCACAAGAAGGAACACACTATTTAGCTAGATGCAGGCTGCTGCTGCCAGCCAGAGATAGAAAACTAAACTGCCTGCTCCTTGACTCAAGGCAGGACAGATAGTGGCTGAATGCCTGTGCTGTGCATTGTTCTACCTCTGTCCTTCAAAACTGTATATAAGCTGTGAAATAAACTCAGGACTGTCCGGCATTGACTGGCAGTCCTGACTCTTTCCTGTCTTCTTCATTGTCTCTACAATAAGCATGCCATTACCCAGCTACCCAGCAGACTGTTGGGCAGGCTCCCCCACCTAAGTGCTTATTAACAGATCAAAGCAGATGCTGCCTGCCCCTCTCACAGCTTCCTCACCCTAACTCTCCACTCCTCTGTCTCCTGTATAAAGCAGCCAGTTTGGCTACACCAGTCTCTTGGCCAGCCTCTTGGTCCAGACTGCCCATTTTGGTCTTCGACTTCTCTCTTGCTCTTGATCCTGCTCTCTCCTGGCACGGCCCAGCTCAGTCTGGCTATGTGCACCCTTGACTTTCCCAGATATCTCCGTCTCCCTCTCTGCATCCGTCTCTGCCTCAGCCTTTTCCTCTGCCTGTATTCTTCCCCCATGTCTATAATAAAAACAGCAAGTCCCTAGGAGTAGTCTGGTCCTCATTTATCTATCTATCTATCTATCTATCTATCTATCTATCTATCTATCTATCTATCTATCTATCTATCTTATTTAATTCAGTCTGCTCCTTCACACACAGCTCCGTGTATCATGTTCTTTAGCAAAAAATAAAGGAAACATTGCCAGGAAAGTTAGGCAGTTGTCAGTGCGTTTTTATTTTGAAAATGGAGTCTTTTGAAAGCAAACATGTTTGCAGGAAGCAGTAGGGCAAAGATGCCTGCTATTTCAAAGTCTCCCTGGAACCAAAGATGGAGGGCAGCAGCCAGGCCTGACAGATAACCATGGGCAATGAGTCTGCTCCAGGAGGCCAGACAAAATGGGGCTTCTTCTCCACTAACTGGGGAACGTTAGACAGACTGTACTGGTCAAAGCGCCCAGGTCAGAGGTCTGGGCTTTCTGCTGTGGTGAGCTGGCCTGGCTTCAGAGCCCAGTCACAGCAGGGGTAGCAGCAGTGTGAAACTGCCTGCAATGTTTCTGCCTTGTCCCCTGGGGTCACAGTTCAAGAGCCAAGGCATTTGTAGATAGAAATCTGCTCAGCTTCAAAATCACAGGCCTAGTTCAGCTGCCATAACTTTCCATCACCCCTGGACTTAAAAGGAGTGCCTTCCCCCTCCCAGGAGCTGCAGATCTCGGGCCTGACTGAAAGTGACCTCCAGACTGCAGTCATTTCTAGCTGTGAATAAGAAAAAGGGTCAGTGACATGGACAGCATCCAGGCAGCAACAATCTGGTACTTTGTCCATTTGAGTCAGGACTTCTTGAGGCACAGGGATCACACTCCCGGCTGCAACCTCACCTTGAGTCAGCTGAGCCCTCCAACTCCGCAGGTCAGATTCAGTCAGGTCTTTGTCATCCACCATGATGGGCAGCTGGACACCCCACAGGGCAGAAGCACAGGTCTGGAAACAGAGACTGTGCTTAAAAGGGTGAGCTTCTGGCAAAGGGTTGATGTGAACAGCAACAGCATCAAATTTCTGTGAAGACTTAGTTTCCGATTTAGAAGCCTGACCCACATATCAGTACTGTAAGAAATGCATTGTGGAAGCCCACAACTGACTCATTTTCCCAGTTTGAATCTGAAGTCTATTCTGAGTCAATAGAGTTCAAGCTTGTTTGCTCCAAGGCTGTGAGAAAGTTCTGATTAGCCCACAGAGTCTCCTTGAAGGACTGTGAGAAAATCCTGATTAGCCAAAAGAAGGAACACACTAGCTAGCTAGATGCAGGCTGCTGCCGCCAGCCAGAGGTACATGGAGATAGAAAATGAAACCGCCTGCTCCTTGACTCAAGGCAGGATAGATAGTGGCTGAACGCCTGTGCTGTGCATTGTTCTACCTCTGTCCTTCAAAACATATATAACTGACTGTGAAATAAACTCAGGGCTGTCCGGTAAAGACCTGCAGACCTCCCCACTCTTTCCTGTCCTCTTCATTGTCTCTTCAATCCGCCTGCCTCTACCCAGTTACCCAGCTGACTGTCAGCAGGCCCCACAATTCTCCATATAAAATGTCAATCTTGATGTTTGGTATCCATATTAACTATCAGTATTAACTTTAATAAACTGAGGTTGACATAGTTAAACTTTCTGATGTGTCCTTATCTTTTTGGAGCAATCCTTGACCTTGGGACTAATTTTTGACTAAACATTATGGGTTTTCATCTACAACTACTGCTTACATCCATTACCAACTTATGATTAGAAACTATACCTTCTGGCCACCCGTTGTGTGAGGGCCTTTCTCTGTATAATTTCTTCACATTTACACTATAGAAAACAACTTATTTCTAGCAAAGTAGTTGTATTTCCATAAAAACACAGGGTGCTCTGTCTCAAGAGGACCAGACACCTCCAGAGGCCTGGAGACCTTTCTGTTCACCAAGGTTGAAACTGAAGAATCCTTGAGCATTTAAGTTCTATTCTGCCAGGTGTCTAGAAACTGCTTTTCTTCAAAGAATGGACTTTACATTAGAGGACTTCTCCTGAAAAGTGAACTTTTACTAAAAGATTGGCCTCTAGTTAAGGATGGAAAGGGTCGACTTTTATCTAAAGCTTGGACTTTTCTTAAAGCTTTTTTATAAATACTCAGGTTTTTATTTATGTTTGGACTTTTATTAAAGTGGTTGGTTTTTCAAAAAAAAACTACTGACTCTTATGAACATGATACTTTTTAATTTGGAAGTTGCCCTTTTTATATAAAGAAATGACTCCTTATGAAAACCTGGCTTTTGGGAACATGATCCTCATTTGTTCACAGTTTGGACTTTTATGGACTGGATGGATATGGGGTACCTAGGGTCCCAGGGCTCAACTAAGTCCAGCGAGGGATGTGAGGGGGAAAAAAATTTACGTACACTATGTTCTTATATCTGTTAACTTTATTCCTCTAAGACAAAATTACATGAGTTCAGCTATAGTTCCACCAGGCATTCAAGGCAGGAACAACTCTAGACATACCAAGCTCTATATCCAGCTACTTTATTTCTCTGGGATGAAATCCTGTCTCCATAACTGCAGTTCCGTCCAGTTCCCTAGCTCACAGTCCTGCTAACACTAACTCCTATGCTTTCAGCCTCATCTTCATCCTCTGTATCCTCTTTCTCCATCTCTGCTGCTCTCTACTCCTGGCACTCAGAAAACTCTACTCCAGATCTGCTTACCCTCATCTTCTCTTCTCTCTAGCCAAGCTGTTCTGTTCTTCCCTACAGAAAATGCCTGCCCTTTCCCTGTCTCCTCAGGAATGTTGTTTCATCTCTCACCTTGATATGTAAAAACCCCGTTTCTTAAAAGTCAATGTGCTCTGGAGAACCACTAGGCCTCCTCAAGGCGAGGGGATTGTCTGAGCTCCATTAGCACAGGAAACAAAGCTATGAGTCTCCTGCCAGCTTGTCTTCTAAGCTCAGCAGGGCAGTTAGTAACTTAGTAGGTTCAGCAGGTCAGAGGAGCTGAACTGTTTACCAATTGGTCTGGGCACGCAAGGATTTCATAGCAGAAGACAGCTGGAATATTAAAGGATGGGTAACACCAAATATTCATAATAAATGGCTTTGCCTTTTCACAGACCCTTGGCCAAAGTTCAGCTTTAATACACAGCTGAATCTCTATGATATATTCTTGTGACCTTTAAGAGTTCTCGTTTCCCTGTGTAGTAAAAAAGGGAAATTTAATTCTCTCTAGGGTGATGAATGATGTGAATAAATATTGAGTTTGGAGATGACTGGAATAAATGATAAGTAATGGCCAGTAAATATTGATATATGATCAATATTTGTATTAGAAATATATACTTATAATCTATAAAATATTTATAACCAATAATCTATATAGATGGCCAGCTAAGAATTAATTTAACCATCTATTATGTATATTTGTATATAATGAAAGTATCTGTCCCAATAAGGGGGGCAGAGGAATAACATAAAAATATACCATTAGCTGGTATATCATAATATTGTTAAATATGTCTAAATACTATGATTCTGACTTATCAAAAAGAAATGATTAGTTTGGAACATTGACTCTATCTAGTAGTCTCAGGTATAAATTTGTTTAAACTGTATTTTTTTCTCATTTTGCCTAATTCTTTGTTTATTTTTTTTTTTAATTTATTTTACAGTACCATTCAGTTCTACATATCAGCCACAGGTTCCCCTGTTCTTCCCCCTCCCACCCCCTCCCCTTACCCCCAGCCTGGCCCCCATTCCCACCTCCTCCAGGGCAAATCCTCCCCCGAGGACTGCAATCAACCTGGTAGACTCAGTCCAGGCAGGTCCAGTCCCTTCCTCCCAGACTGAGCCAAGTGTCCCTGCATAGGCTCCAGGTTTCAAACAGCCAACTCATGCAATGAGCACAGGACTTGGTCCCACTGCCTAGTTGCCTCCCAAACTGATCAAGCCAATCAACTGTCTCACCTATTCAGAGGGCCTGATCCAGCTGGGGCCCCTCAGCCTTTGGTTCATAGTTCATGTGTTACCATTCATTTGGCTATTTTTTTTTCAATAATTGAGTAAAACCGAAATTTATTATAAGCCACGGTAGTCCTAGGGACCTCCATGCTATATATATGGCCTCCATGGTTCTATGGGTTGTGGTCTGATTGTTCTTTATTTTATATCTAGAATCCACTTATGAGTGAGTACATACCATGACTGTCTTTCTGGGTTTGGGTTACCTCACTCAGGATGATTTTTTCTAGTTCCATCCATTTGCTTGCAAATTTCATGCTTTCATTGTTTTTCTCTGCTGAGTAGTACTCCATTGTGTATATGTACCACATTTTTTTCATCCATTCTTCCATTGCAGGCATCTGGGTTGTTTCCAGGTTCTGGCTATTACAAATAGTGCTGCTATGAACATAGCTGAGCATGTATCTTTATGGTATGGATCAGCATTCCTTGGGTATATGCCCAAGAGTGGGATGGCTGGGTCTTGAGGGGGTTGGATTCCTAATTTTCTGAGAAACCGCCATACTGATTTCCACAGTGGTTGTACAAGTTTACATTCCCACCAACAGTGGAGGAGTGTTCCCTTTGCTCCACATCCTCTCCAACATTGACTATCATTGGTGTTTTTGATCATAGCCATTCTGACAGGTGTAAGGTGGTATCTCAGAGTCGTTTTGAGTTTAAACTGTATTTTAAGGAGGTATAGTTAGACAAAGTTACCTGAATCGCTTGTGGGACCAAGGCTGCGGCTGAAGTTTACTGAATTTAAATTTGTAATCAATGCAATATTAACCCACAAGCTCTAAGAGGACAGCAGTAACCTGTGTCAGGGTATACACAGTAAGACTTACATATAAAACAATTATGAAAAGTACATGGGGAAATATCTGGTAGTACATACATTTCAGGTTCATGGGCAGAATTTATACAATTAGTAATGGAACATTATTTAAGGGCAGGCAGTTCAGTCCCTGGGCTGGAGAGTTCAGCTCAGAAAAAGGGATGGCAAAGGGGCTGTAGAAGGTTATTTCCTGCTGATATAGGTGTGAAGCTGTGAGTCTTGAGGGCTGGAATGCAGTGGAAACCCAGGAAGCTCAGGCTCTTTCAGGCTCTGTGAGACATGTGTAGCAGCAGTTTCTGTCTCATGGTCTGGAAGGCAGGGTGCAGGGTTGAGCTGGACAGCACATCTGTGTGGGCTGGAGGAGGAGATGCAGACCTGCAGCTAGACAGAATGTCTGTGTCCAGAGGGTGACACCCTGTAACTCTTTAGATGATTAGAATTTCTGCTGGGAGTAAACATAAGTGTTAATGGTAAGACATGCTGTTGAGTTTTAAAGGAGAAACTTCTTCTCGTAGGTGTACCTATGGAACATTAAATGCATGGTTAGCAGACGAGAAAAGGGGATTTTAGGCCAGGGGGAAGGGAGGCTCTCCTCCCTAGAGAGGAAGAAGAATACTTGTAAGTCAGGTTACATTCGTCCTGGTCTGTCTTGGTTTGTGGGCATTGGTGAATTTTGATCTCCTGAAGCTTAAGAACCTTCTTGAAAGATAAAATCTTTAGGCATATTAGCAATATAGTAGTGGTAAATTTTGTCAGAGCAAAGTTATGAATCCTTGGGGCCTTAACAAAACAGCAGGATAGTCTGAGAATGAAATATGAAATGTTATATACATATACATACATATTGGATCTTGTTTATTTTGGGATCAGAATTAATAAAATACATCTGGAATAGAATTATTATTTATAATCTTTTCCTACAAGTTTGATATCATTTATGAACAGAGTTCATCCGCTGGAATTGTATTACTTTGTTCATAAAGTTAAATCTCATTATTAAGAATGGATGAGTTGGGTTGGGGATTTAGCTCAGTGGTAGAGTGCTTGCCTAGTAAGCTCAAGGCTCTGGGTTCAGTCCTCAGCTCGAGGGGGAGGGTGTAGTGGGGAGGGAAATCTACAAGTAATTCACACCCTGTAATGAAACTGGCAGCTATAGAGTGCCTCTGTCCTGCAGCGTCCTAGTATATGGCATGGCCAGGCGATCCAGGATTCATAAAGGTGGGTCAGTGCCCTGTGAAACATGTAAGCATGTCCTCTATTTGACATTATGAAAACATCAGGACCTTTGAAAATATCAGTGAGATGATCCTAGAGGCTTAGATGCAAGTTTGTAGCTTGGTCTGGGGGTAATAGGAATGCCTTTAGGAGGAGATATGAAAAGACAAGCACCAGTTCTTGGGAGCTCTTGGAGTATATGTAAGGCTTCTGTCCTAATATGAGCTCTAGGCATTCCTAAAATTGAGAGGCAGTGAAAAAATACTGTATTACCTTTGTAACATGGCCATAAATCATGAGGATGTAGGCCTTGTGGGTAAGCTTTCATAGGGAGAGAATTTGTAACTGTTAGGCAGGCATAAGAAAGTATAAGTATATTCTGTAGACCTATCTGTCAATCTATAGACTTATAAGTTCTATAGTTTAATATAAATATAATATCATCTATTCAATATACGTATTGCAATATATATGTATATGTACATATAGAGATGGTGGGTGGAGATGGCAAGCCAGGCTATGAGATTCCCCTTGGCTTCAATAAACTTTATTTAATTTGTTGAGGTCTTGTAATAGTCTATAAGCCTGTTTTTCCTAAATAAAAAATATCGGGTGATTTAATTGGATGTTGGGGGGCTTTTTATGCCCAATATTTCAGTTTTTTCCCACCAGACAGGTAGCAATTATAATTCTTTTTTTTTTTTAACATTTAAAGGTCATTGCTTAACCCAGATAGAGGCATCAGATCTACAAGTAATGGGGTCAGCAGTGAACAGTGGGTCCTAGGATAAATTTTGATATCCTAGGTCATGTCTGTTATTTATAATTTTTGGAATAACAGGCTCAATTATGCCCTTGGATTTGTCTACCTAAGTTCTTTTAAGCTTAAAACCCTTCTATAGCATTTGAGCTGACATTATTCCATAGTAGAGATAAATGGAATATCCAATTGTTACAGCATGTCTATTCTCCATAGTGTGTTAGGTGTGGAGGATGACCTATGGGCAGAATATGCCATAATTTTTTCCACCTGACCATTCTAATATTCCTGAGCTTTTGGTTATAATATTAGCTTGACCTAGGCCTTTAAGAGATGAAGGAGGGATAATTGTCTTAGGTGTTTAGCCACCCTTTTCCTGGAATGTAAGAAATGTTCATGTTTACGTCTAGCACTTTAATTATTTTCTTTCCCTGTATTTTAAGCATTCAGTTGGTCTGGAATATTTAACTTCTGAACCCAGAAAGCCATGTCATTAGAATCCAAACTGGCAGCTTCTTAGGCATTGCCCTGTATGGATCTGAATTGTTTTTGTAGGGGGTTGTACAATATTTTAATCCCTTAGTACGGTCAGGTATCAATCTCTCTAAGGAGGACCTTAATATTTTGTACAGCATAAGAGCTATGGCCTATTATTAGCCCCAGTGTCCCTTCTGGAGAGGTCCAGACTCTTGTATTAAGGCATACATAATAAGTCCATTCTTAAAGCCTATATGTATATATCTCAGACCTCAATAAAAACTTTATGCATAGAGCTAACTTAGGCATACATTCTCAGTATCTCTAGCTTATATACTGAGATTTATGTATCATTTATGACATATCCAGATGTTTATATGTTACATTTATCTATCCCAATAACTGGCAGTTCATATATCAGAAGTTATTTTTTAACCTTCCTCAACATTCTCTATATCTAAACCTTTATATCCTTTTAAAGACTTTATATCCAAAAGCATCTATATATTTAATTTGTCAGGAGACATAGGTGATTGATTATTGAGAACAGCCAATGTAAAGTGAATTTCTTTTAATCAAGGGAACAGTAAAACATCATTTTGAAATCTGTTTGGTGAGCTACCTTTTATTTGAAATTGGATAGCAAGGTGAATTATCTTTAGACTGGTAAATGGGGATAATATCTAAATGATCTCAAAGTGTAATTGGACTAAATCCTGGCATGGTTTCAAGTGGAAAGCTTAAAACATCTTTAAAATGCCAGGGGCTAAGTAATGAATCGATTCTATTTGACATACTTAGCATGTACAGAAATATGATTTTATACATTAGAGTACTTGATCATTATTAAGATGATTAAGGTTAACTTGTATCTTATAATTATCTTTAGTAGCTTATAGTTTAAGTTCAATTGATCCTTAACAGTTTACACTTAAGTTGACCAATTAATCAATAAGTTACATTTCTTAATTATATTTAAGAGTTTATAATTAAACTATACTTATTCTTAATAGTTTATAAGTCAGTTGTCGTTATAAACTTAGAATTTTAAGTTTTATACCTTCAGGTTAGCTTTAATAATACTGTTTGCTCTTAAGTTATCTCTTAATACAGAAACAAGAGCTCTTATACAGAAATACAGCATAAGGAGAGGAGCAATTCAATAAATCCTTCATGGTGAAACATGAATTAAGATAAGCACGGTCAAGACCCAAACTAATTGTAGTTACAGACAGTTCTAGGGGAGCTGGTACCGGCAAACAGTTGTGAGCTGCCATGTGGGTATGGAGAATTGAATTTGGGTCCTCTTGAAGAGCAGCCAGTGTTCTTAACCTCTGAGCTATCTCCCCAGTCCTGAGGTAACCCATTTGTAAAAGTTGCAGCTGAAATAAAGTTTATCACCAGTAAACTTTACCCATAATGCCAAGGTTGGGGTGGGGTGGAGACGCAGGCCCAAGTGAGCGGTTTTTACAGGAAACCGATCCCAGCTCGGCTCTTTCCGCACTGTTCTCAGAAGTGTGGTCGACCTTTTCAGTAAATAAAACCCTTGTCTTCCCCTGTTTACCCTCAGCCTTAGACACCACCCTTGGGCTTTGCTGGCCCTGGGGTAGCTAGTGACAGCAGGGCTCCGCCCCCGGGTGCCTAGACTATAAGAAGGCCAGCCCACTGGCGGAGGCGGGCTCTGCCTCACTCTACCCAAACTGATAAGCAATTTCTGTTATAAATGAACTTCAGGAGACCGAAAAACGATCGCCGAAAAGCCGTCAAAGAAATTACAGCAGCCTGGCTGCGGCCGGCTCTGCCTCATTTTACCTAAATTGCTGACTATCTATGCTTACCTTTGTGATCTAAATACTACCAGATTGAAAAATGATTACCAAGAAATCTTTAAGAGGAAATTTATAGCAGCCTGCCTAGCTGCGGCCAGCTCTTCCTCGTTGTACCTAAATTGCTGACTATCTATGCTTGCCTTTTAGGTCTAAATACTATCAGATTGAAAAATGATCACCGAGAAATCGTTTAAGAGGAAATTTACAGCAGCCTGCCTGGCTGCGACCGGCTCTGCCTCATTTTACCAAAATTGCTAACTAAGCCCGGGCTGTTGTCCTAATTAAGGTAAGATTGGAAAATTATCACCAAGAAACGGTTTAAGAAGACATTATAGCGGCCGGGTCTGCTTCATTTTACCTACATTGCTAACTAAGCCTGCGCTGTTGTCCTAAACTTGGTTAGACTAAAAAACTATCAGAGTAAACGTGTGAGACGCCGCTCTAAAACTGTAGCTACTCCTGCTGGGAGTGCTATTTGCGCCATGGAGCCAAACGTCTGGTCTGTGCCTGTGAGAGAGGATTGGGATGGTTGGGGGGGAACCCTTGCAGCGCCCCAGCCCCCTGGGGTTATGACCTGGGGTTGGCTGCAGCCTTGGCGCATGCCTTGCTTCAGGCCTTTAAGAGAATGCTCAGCTAGTGAAGGTTGTAATTTCTGCGGGGAAGCTCCTCCTAGGCGGGTGGAGGGCTTGGCGGGCTCGCCCTGGAATTTTGATTCTGGCAGAGTGCAGTGCGAGCCTGGAAGCTGGTCCTCTGCCTTCTGTCCCGGAACCGGGAACCCAGAGGCTCTGGTGAGAGAGGAAGAGCAGGCAGAAGCACCACCATGCAGGCTCGCACTGCATCAGCCCCCCTGCCTCTTGGATCCCCAGCCGGGTGCTCCACCACAGCAGGAAGCCCAGATCTCTAACCCAGAGCACCTGGGCCAGGGCGGGGGGCCTGCAGCCCCCAGCTGGTGGAGAAGAGTCCCGGTTTTGTCAGGCCTCCTGGAACGGATTCATAGCTGCCTAGTGTTCTCCTTCCCACCTGCCTGCTGCCCTTCTGTCTTTGGCCACAGGGATCCTCAGGAATAACATATGCCTTTGGGATACTGCTCCCTCCCTGCAAACATGCTCCTTTCTGAACGCCTCCATTTTCAAAATAAAGACGCACTGACAACTACCTAACGTTCCTGGTCATGTTTCAGTTATTTTATGCTTAAAAGCTTCATTGACAGAGCAGATCTGGGGGCGATGGTGCAGATCCAGTTCCAGGAGACGAAAAGAAATTTAATGAGCAGCTTCACGTCCAGTCCACCCCCTTCCTCCCCTGCCGCGGCGTGATGAGCAGGGCCCGACCCGTGATGCCAGGGCACTCACGTTCCCGCGCCCCAGCTGCCATCGCATACCGGCTCTGGGACCCCAGGGCCCGGCATCGCTTCCCATGGGGCTGCCCTGAGCACCTGCTGCTGCTGCCCCTGCCCTTACACCAGGTACCTTGGGTGCTGTGATAGGGGCAGGCAGCATCTGCTTTGATCTGTTAATAAGCACCTTAGTGGGGGAGCCTGCCCAACAGTCTGCTGGGTAGCTGGGTAATGGCGTGCTTATTGTAGAGACAATGAAGAAGACAAGAAAGAGTCAGGACTGCCAATCAATGCCGGACAGTCCTGAGTTTATTTCACAGCTTATACAGTTTTGAAGGACAGAGGTAGAACAATGCATAGCACAGGCATTCAGCCACTATCTCTGTCCTGCCTTGAGTCAAGGAGCAGGCAGATTCATTTTCCTTCGCGATGTACCTCAGGCTGGCAACAGCAGCCTGCATCTAGCTAAATAGTGTGTTCCTTCTTGTGGGCTAATCAGGTCTTTCTCACAGCCCTGGAACAAGCAAGCTTGAATTCTATTGACTCAGAATAGACTTCAGATTCAAACTGGGAACCTGAGTCAGTTGTGGGCTCCCACACCTTAGTTAACAATTTGTACAGGGACCCTTAATCCAAGCACTCCACCTGGACAGGTAGATGTGGAGGTGGGAGCAAATTCCAGGCCAGTCACTTCAGCACAGCCAGGTCAGCCATGGTCACTGAGCAAGACTGGAAATTTTCTTAAATGTCATAATTCTTGTGGATTCCATTCCCAAAATTCCTAGGATAGCCTAAAGGTTCCTATCTATCTTTGAAACACAATGGAGGATGCTTCACTGTGACTGATTTCTGGGAGCTCATAGTGCCCTGTGGAACTAATCCTCTCTGCAAATAGCAGCCCTTGGCTGTGACTGGGAATTTTCTAAGCCTTGGTGGTGCACTTCCCCTTACTGAAGGCAAGTGCTTTTTTCTGTAGGGTGCTGGGGGACACCAGCACAGCTAGGAGAAGCCAGGGAGGCTGTTCCTGGATTTCGCTGTGCATTTTAGCATGGCTCTGGCTGTGGCTGATGGGAAGCATCAGGTCCCTCCCTGGCAAGGAAACGGACAGCCTTGCAAGGAGGCACCCGGGTGCTCAGCAGCCTATACAGTGGTTTCTCCATCAGTCTACCAGAACCACATGGTGGTGATAAAGATTTTCTAGCGTTTTTGGATCCTCGCCGCATGGTTGACCTTCGGTTCACTGCTTGGCTGATGTGTTCACCCTTTTCTTTTCAGCATCAGGGTTTTCTTGGGGCTTTTACAAAACAGTATCATTTTGACTATTTTCTTCTAGAGTTTGTCTTCTGCCTCACATCCCTCGCCCTTGGGCTGAGCTAACACTTAGGCAGCCAGTGACAGCAGGGCTCTGCCCTCAGCTGGGACTGTAAAAGGGAAGGGCCCACTAACTGAGGCTGGCTCTGCCTCAGTGTACCCAGTCTACTAAGCAAACACTTTTGTTCTAAACTGTGTAAGACCGAAAACCTGTTGACGAGAAACCAAAACGGTTTAAGACTTTACAGCACAGAGAAACTAAGAGGGTGTAAAACTTTACAGCAGGCATGTTGAGACAGGCTTGCCTCACTGTAAACAAACTGTTAAGCAAGTGCTGCTTTCCTAATCCTTGTAAGACTGAGAATCTGTCAAGGATAATCCCGTGTGAGGTGTCTGTATAAAAGGCTTCAGCTGCCTAAGTCCTCCTGCTGGGAGTGTTGTTCCTGCTGTGGAGGCAAATGTCTGGTCCCTGTCTGTGAGAGAGGCTTGGGATGCTGCAGCGCCCAAGCCTGGTGGGGTCATGATCTGGGGTATGTAGCAGCCTTGGTCAAGGCCTTGCTTCTGGCCATTGAGAGAGTGTTCATTGAGTGAAGGCCGCCCTTCACCTGCGGGAGCTCTTCCTAGGCAGGTGGCGGGCTTGGCGGGCTCACGCTGGAATAGGGATTCTAGCAGAGTACAGTGCAAGCCTGGTAGCTGGAACCCAGAGGCTCTGGTGGGAGAGGAGGACCTGGTGGGAAGCACCTCCATGCAGGCTGGCACTGCCCCAGCCCCCCTGCCTCTTGGTTCCCCAGTCGGGTGCTCCACAGCAGGAAGCCCAGATCTCTGGGCCTCCTGGAAAGGATTTGTCGCTGCCCAGTGTTCTCCTTCCCACCTGCCTGCTGCCCTTCTGTCTTTGTCCCCAGGGAGCCTTAGAAATAACATAGGCCTTTGGGATACTGCTCCTTCCCTGTGAGCATGCTCCTTTCTGAATGCCTCCAGTTTCAAAATAAAGATGCATTAACAACTGTCTAACGTTCCTGGTCAACGTTTCAGGGTTTGGTTGTTTTGTTTTTTGTTTGTTGTTTTTTGTTTTTTTGTTTTTCTTAAAAGCTTCATTTACAGCGCAGAGCTGGGGCGATGGTGCAGACCTGTACTCCCAGCACTCTGCCTGCAGAGGCAGGAGACTGGCTGCAAATTCCAAGCCCATCACTTCAGCACAGCCAGGATCAGGCATGGTACATCCACCCAGAGAGACTTTGTGGAAAACACATTTTTAGAATCGTAATATGTATGAGTCTCAGGTACTTTATTGCTGTGAAGAGACAGCGTGACCAAGTAATGGTCCTATTTATGGTTACTACTGTTGTGATGAAAAAAACATGACCAAAAGCAATTTGAGGAGGAAAGGGCTTATTTGTCTTATGCCAGTGAGAGAGGCAGGGGATTGGCCTTGGACAAAGAAATGAGTTCTAATCAATGTGGCCACACTGTTCTGAAATTCCTGACAACCACAGATTGAAGGCAATGAGTGATGCCTAGTCTTTCCCTGCTCATGAATGAAGTTGAACAGGTAACCCAAAATATGATAAACAAATGAACAAAATAAAAGAGCATCATGGGAAGGGGAGACTAGAGAGAGGGAGGGCTCAGTGTTTAGGAGGGTTTGCTGCTCCTCCAGAGGACCCAGGTTCAACTCCCAGCATCCATGTTGTGGCTCTTAGCTATCCCTAGGTCCAGTTCCAGGGGGATCCAACACCCTTTTTCTGGCCTAAAAAAGTACCAGGCACATGTGAGGTGTACGTATATTTATATATGAAAGTATATGTACTATATGTATGTACATGTGTGTATTTGCATGAAAAACAACCATACAAATGAAAGGAAAAAATATTAAAAATAGGTCAGAAAATTTCCCAAAAACTCACCATGCATCTCCCTGCCTCCAGATCTAAATGAATGTTCAACCTTTTCATTAGATATCAGCCTTTGTAATGAAGAGTCAACCCTTTCAATGCAAAGCCCTCTTCAAGTAGAGTGTACAATTTTCATAAAAACTCAGTTTCATTATGAAGAAGCATTCTGATTCATAAAAGTCTAGTCTGTAATAAACAAGCTGTCTTTTTTCATAAAATGCCATCTTTTTAACAATGATTTCCTCCAGTCCATAAAAGTCCAAACTGGATAAAAAGTGTATCTTTTTCAAAAAGGTCAGTTTTCATAAAGAGTCATTCCTTTATATTAAAAAAAAAAACTTCCAATTTAAAAGGTATTATTTTTATAAAAGTCAAAAGTTTTTATGAAAAGTCAACCCTTTTGAAAAAAGTGCATCTGTAAATAAAAAGCTGAGCATTTATGGAAAAGCTTTAAGAAAAGTCCAAATTTAGATAAAAGTCGACCCTCTCCATCCTTTAACTAGAGGCCAGCCTTTTAGTAAAAGTTCACTTTTCAGGAGAAGTCTCTAATATAAAATCCATTCTTTGAAGAAAAGCAGTTTCTAGACGTCCTGGCAGAAAAGGACTTCAATGCTCAAGGGATTCTTCAGTTTTAATCAGAGGCCAAACAGAAAGGTCTCCAGGCCTCTGGAGCTGTCTCAACCTTTTGAGACAGAGCATCCTGTGTTTTCACAGAAATAGAACTATCTTGTTAGAAATAAGTTACTTTCTATATTGTAAAATTGAAAAAAATTAAACAGAGTAAATACAGTCACACAATGGGTTGCCAGAAGGTATTGTGTATAACCATATTTTGGTAAGGAAGGTTAAACAGCTCTTGTAGATGAAAACACATAACATTTAGTCAAAAATTAAGTAAAGGACTGCTCCAAAATAGATAAGGGCACATCAAAAAATTTAACTATGTCTCTCTAAGTTTATTAAAGTTAATACTAACGGCTGGGATATGGTTACCAATGCTTGCCAAAGGGCAAGATTGATGTTTTATCGGGAGAATTACAGTACCTAAAGCAGGTCAGGCTCCTAAATTGGAAACTGGATCTTTGCAGAGATTTGGTGCTGTTACTGTTCAAACCGAGTATTTGCCAGAATCTCCCATTGTTAAGCACAGTCTCTGTTCCCAACCTGTGCTTCTGCCCTGCGGGGTGTCCAGCTGCCCAGCTTGGTGAATGCCTAAGGCCTCCTTGAATCTGACCTGCCTGGAGTGGGGGATTTACCCAACATACAATAAATAAGTGAATAAAATAAAAGAGCATCACGGGAAGGGGAGACAGGAGAGAGGGAGGGCTCAGTGTTTAGGAGGGTTTGCTGCTCCTCCAGAGGACCCAGGTTCAACTCCCAGCATCCACATCATGGCTCTTAGCTATCCCTAGCTCCAATTCCAGGGAGATCCAACACTCCATTTCAGGCCTCAACAAGTACCAGGCATACACATGGTATACATCATATACATATACATATACATGAAAGCACATATACTATATGTATTTGTATGTCAGTGCATTTATACGAAAAACAGCCATACACATGAAAGAAAAACTTAAAATAATTTTTAAAATGACTCAGAAAATTTCCCCAAAATTCATTATGTATTTCGATGCCTCCTAGATCTAAATGATGTGTTCAGCCATTTCATAAGATGCCAGCCTTGTAATGAAGAGTCAACCCTTTCAATATAATGCCCCCTTCAAATAAAGAATGCACCATTTTCACAAAAAGTTTATTTCATTATGAAGAAGCATTCTGTTTCATAAAAGTCTAGTCTGTTCTAAACAAGCTGTCTTTTTTCATAAAATGCCATCTTTTTAACAATGATTTCATCCAGTCCATAAAAGTCCAAACTGAACAAAAAGTGTATCTTTTTCAAAAAGGTCAGTTTTCATAAAGAGTCATTCCTTTATATAAAAAGGGCAACTTTCAAATTAAAGGTATGATTTTCATGAAAGTCAATAGTTTTTATAAAGAGTCAACCCTTTCAAAAAAAAAAAAGCCCAATTGTAAATAAAAAGCTGAGCATTTATGAAAAAACCTTTAAGAAAAGTCCAAATTTAGATAAAAAGTTGACCCTTTCCATATTTTAACTAGAGGCCAACCTTTTAGTAAAAGTTCACTTTTCAGGAGAAGTCTCTAATATACAGTCCATTCTTTGAAGAAAAGCAGTTTCTAGACACCTGGCACAACAGGACTTCAATGCTCAAGAGATTCTTCAGTTTCAATCAGAAGGCAAAAAGAAAGATCTCCTTAGGCCTCTGAAGGTATCTGATCCTTTTGAGACAGAGCATCCTGTGTTTTCACAGAAATGCGGCTAATATGTTAGAAATAAGTTACTTTCTATGTTGTGAAATTGAAAAAATAAACAGTAAAAACCATCACACAGTGGGGTTGCAGAAGGTGTGGTTTCTACACTATTTTGGTAATGAACCATAAACAGTACTTGTAGCTGATAACCGATAACATTCAGTCAAAAATTAGTTTTTATGGTCAAGCGTTGGGAACAGGAAAAAGCACCTTGCCTGAAGTGGTGCCATTTTGACTTCAGACTTCATTTTACCTTTAAGATGAAAAAAGTTCAGGTTCCCAAGCCCTAGGGGAGCTGGGAACCTTCCAAGAGCTGACCTGCCTCCTCCACAGGAATAGTCGTTATGCATTCTGTCTAGCTGCAGGTCTGCATCTCCTCCTCCAGCCCACACAGATGTGCTGTCCAGCTCAACCCTGCACCCTGCCTTCCAGACCATGAGACAGAAACTGCTGTTACACATGTCTCACAGAGCCTGAAAGAGCCTGAGCTTCCTGGGTTTCCACTGCATTCCAGCCCTCAAGACTCACAGCTTCACACCCATATCAGCAGAAAATAACCTTTCACAGCCCCTTTGCCATCCCTTTTTCTGAGCTGAACTCTCCAGCCCAGGGACTGAACTGCCTGCCCTTAAATAATGTTCCATTACTAATTGTATAAATTCTGCCCATGAACCTGAAATGTATGTACTACCAGATATTTCCCCATGTACTTTTCATAATTGTTTTATATGTAAGTCTTACTGTGTATACCCTGACACAGGTTACTGCTGTCCTCTCAGAGATTGTGGGTTAATATTGCATTGATTACAAATTTAAATTCAGTAAACTTCAGCCGCAGCCTTGGTCCCACAAGCGATTCAGGTAACTTTGTCTAACTATACCTCCTTAAAATACATTTTAAACTCAAAACGACTCTGAGATACCACCTTACACCTGTCAGAATGGCTATGATCAGAAACACCAATGACAGTCAATGTTGGAGAGGATGTGGAGCAAAGGGAACACTCCTCCACTGTTGGTGGGAATGTAAACTTGTACAACCACTGTGGAAATCAGTATGGCGGTTTCTCAGAAAATTAGGAATTGAATTACCTGAAGACCCAGTCATCCCACTCTTGGGCATATACCCAAGGAATGCTGATTCATACCATAAAGATACATGCTCAGCTATGTTCATAGCAGCATTATTTGTAATAGCCAGAACCTGGAAACAACCTAGATGCCCATCAACGGAAGAATGGATGAAAAAAGGCCTATGTTATTTCTAAGGCTCCCTGGGGACAAAGACAGAAGGGCAGCAGGCAGGTGGGAAGGAGAACACTAGGCAGTGACAAATCCGTTCCAGGAGGCCCAGAGGTCTGGGCTTCCTGCTGAGGAGCACCTGACTGGGGAAGCAAGAGGCAGGGGGCCTGGGGCAGTGCGAGCCTGCATGGAGGTGCTTCCCACCAGGTCCTCCTGTCCCACCCGAGCCTCTGGGTTCCAGCTACCAGGCTCGCACTGTACTCTGCCAGAATCCCTATTTCAGGGCGAGCCCGCCAAGCCACCTGCCTAGGAAGAGCTCCCGCAGGTGAAGGGGGGCCTTCACTCAATGAACACTCTCTCAATGGCCAAAAGCAAGGCCTTGACCAAGGCTGCAACATACCCCAGATCATGACCCCACCAGGCCTGGGCTCTGCAGCATCCCAAGCCTCTCTCACAGACAGGGACCAGACATTTGCCTCCACAGCACAAACAGCACTCCCAGCAGGAGGACTTAGGCAGCTGAAGTCTTTTATACAGACACCTCACACGGGATTATCCTTGACAGATTCTCAGTCTTACAAGGATTAGGAAAGCAGCACTTGCTTAACAGTTTGCTTACAGTGAGGCAGGCCTGTCTCAACAAGCCTGCTGTAAAGTTTTACACCCTCTTAGTTTCTCTCTGCTGTAAAGCCTTATGCCTTTTTGGTTTCTCGGCAACAGTTTTTCGGTCTTACACAGTTTAGAACAAAAGTGTTTGCTTAGTAGACTGGGTACACTGAGGCAGAGCCAGCCTCAGTTAGTGGGCCCTTCCCTTTTACAGTTCCAGCTGTGGGCAGAGCCCTGCTGTCACTGGCTGCCTAAATGTCAGCTCAGCCCAAGGGCGAGGGATGTGAGGCAGAAGACAAACTCTAGAGGAAATAGTCAAAATGATACTGTTTTGTAAAAGCCCCAAGCAAACCCTGATGCTGAAAAGAAAAGGGTGAACACATCAGCCAAGCAGTGAACTGAAGGTCAACCATGTGGCGACGATCCAAAAACGCTAGAAAATCTTTATCACCACCATGTGGTTCTGGTAGACTGATGGAGAAAGCACTGTACAGGCTGCTGAGCACCCGGGTGCCTCCTTGCAAGGCTGTCCGTTTCCTTGCCAGGGAGGGACCTGATGCTTCCCATCAGCCACAGCCAGAGCCCTGCTAAAATGCACAGCGAAATCCAGGAACAGCCTCCCTGGCTTCTCCTAGCTGTGCTGGGGCCCAGATGGCCCCTGGGACCCTACAGAAAAAAGCACTTGCCTTCAGTAAGGGGAAATGCACCACCTAGGCTTAGAAAACTGGAAAATCCCCAGTCACAGCCAAGGGCTGCTATTTGCAGAGAGGATTAGTTCCACAGGGCACTATGAGCTCCCAGAAATCAGTCACAGTGAAGCATCCTCCATTGTGTTTCAAAGATAGATAGGAACCATTAGGCTATCCTAGGAATTTTGGGAGTGGAATCCACAAGAATTATGACGTTTAAGAAAATTTCCAGTCTTGCTCAGTGGCCATGGCTGACCTGGCTGTGCTGAAGTGACTGGCCTGGAATTTGCTCCCACCTCCACATCTACCTGTCCAGGTGGAGTGCTTGGATTAAGGGTCTCTGTACAAATTGTTAACTAAGGTGTGGGAGCCCACAACTGACTCAGTTTCCCAGTTTGAATCTGAAGTCTATTCTGAGTCAATAGAATTCAAGCTTGCTTGTTCCAGGGCTGTGAGAAAGACCTGATTAGCCCACAAGAAGGAACACACTCTTTAGCTAGAGGCAGGCTGCTGTTGCCAGCCAGAGATAGAAAACTAAACTGCCTGCTCCTTGACTCAAGGCAGGACAGATAATGGCTGGATGCCTGTGCTGTGCATTGTCCTACCTCTGTCCTTCAAAACTGTATATAAGCTGGCTGTGAAATAAACTCAGGACTGTCCGGCATTGACTGGCAGTCCTGACTCTTTCTTGTCTTCTTCATTGTCTCTACAATAAGCACGCCATTACCCAGCTACCCAGCAGACTGTTGGTCAGGCTCCCCCACTAAGGTGCTTATTAACAGATCAAAGCAGATGCTGCCTGCCCCTCTCACAGCACACAAGGTACCTGGTGTAAGGGCACAGGCAGCAGCAGCAGGTTCTCTGGGCAGCCCCATGGGGAGCGATGCCAGGCCCTGGGGTGAAGGAGCAGACTGAATTAAATAAGATAGATAGATAAATAGATAGATAGATAGATAGATAGATAGATAGATAGATAGATAGATAGATAAATGAGGACCAGACTACTCCTAGGGACTTGCTGTTTTTATTATAGACTTGGGGGAAGAATACAGGCAGAGGAAAAGGCTGAGGCAGAGACAGATGCAGAGAGGGAGACAGAGACATCTGGGAAAGTCAAGGGTGCACATAGCCAGACTGAGCTGGGCCGTGCCAGGAGAGAGCAGGACCAAGAGCAAGAGAAGAGTCCAGGACCAAAAGGGGCAGCCTGGACCAAGAGGCTGGCCAAGAGACTGGTGTAGCCAAACTGGCTGCTTTATACAGGAGACAGAGGAGTGGAGAGTTAGGGTGAGGAAGCTGTGAGAGGGGCAGGCAGCATCTGCTTTGATCTGTTAATAAGCACCTTAGTGGGGGAGTCTCCCCAACAGTCTGCTGGGTAGCTGGGTAATGGCATGCTTATTGTAGAGACAATGAAGAAGACAAGAAAGAGTCAGGACTGCCAGTCAATGCCGGACAGCCCTTTCTTTCCCTGTCTCCTCAGGAATGTTGTTTTATCTCTCACCTTGATATGTAAAAACCCCGTTTCTTAAAAGTCAAAGTGCTCTGGAGAACCCCTAGGCCTCCTCAAGGCGAGGGGATTGTCTGAGCTCCATTAGCACAGGAAACAAAGCTATGAGTCTCCTGCCAGCTTGTCTTCTAAGCTCAGCAGGGCAGTTAGTAACTTAGTAGGTTCAGCAGGTCAGAGGAGCTGAACTGTTTACCAATTGGTCTGGGCACGCAAGGATTTCAATTGACCAATTAATCAATAAGTTACATTTCTTAATTATATTTAAGAGTTTATAATTAAAGTAAACTTATTCTTAATAGTTTATAAGTCAGCTGTCGTTATAAACTTAGAATTTTAAGTTTTATACCTTCAGGTTAGCTTTAATAATACTGTTTGTTCTTAAGTTACCTTAATACAGAAACAAGAGCTCTTATACAGAAATACAGCATAAGGAGAGGAGCAATTCAATAAATCCTTCATGGTGAAACATGAATTAAGATAAGCACGGTCAAGACCCAAACTAATTGTAGTTACAGACAGTTCTAGGGGAGCTGGCACCGGCAAACAGTTGTGAGCTGCCATGTGGGTATGGAGAATTGAATTTGGGTCCTCTTGAAGAGCAGCCAGTGTTCTTAACCTCTGAGCTATCTCCCCAGTCCTGAGGTAACCCATTTGTAAAAGTTGCAGCTGAAATAAAGTTTATCACCAGTAAACTTTACCCATAATGCCAAGGTTGGGGTGGGGTGGAGACGCAGGCCCAAGTGAGCGGTTTTTACAGGAAACCGATCCCAGCTCGGCTCTTTCCGCACTCTTCTCAGTAGTGTGGTCGACCTTTTCAGTAAATAAAACCCTTGTCTTCCCCTGTTTACCCTCAGCCTTAGACACCACCCTTGGGCTTTGTTAGTCCTGGGGTAGCTAGTGACAGCAGGGCTCCGCCCCCGGGTGCCTAGACTATAAGAAGACCAGCCCACTGGCGGAGGCGGGCTCTGCCTCACTCTACCCAAACTGATAAGCAATTTCTGTTACAAATGAACATCGGGAGACCGAAAAACGATCGCCGAAAAGCCGTCAAAGAAATTACAGCAGCCTGGCTGCGGCCGGCTCTGCCTCATTTTACCTAAATTGCTGACTATCTATGCTTACCTTTGTGATCTAAATACTACCAGATTGAAAAATGATTACCAAGAAATCTTTAAGAGGAAATTTAGAGCAGCCTGCCTAGCTGCGGCCAGCTCTTCCTCGTTGTACCTAAATTGCTGACTATCTATGCTTGCCTTTTAGGTCTAAATACTATCAGATTGAAAAATTATCACCGAGAAATCGTTTAAGAGGAAATTTACAGCAGCCTGCCTGGCTGCGACCGGCTCTGCCTCATTTTACCAAAATTGCTAACTAAGCCCGGGCTGTTGTCCTAATTAAGGTAAGATTGGAAAATTATCACCAAGAAACAGTTTAAGAAGACATTATAGCGGCCGGCTCTGCCTCATTTTACCTAAATTGCTAACTAAGCCTGCGCTGTTGTCCTAAACTTGGTTAGACTAAAAAACTATCAGAGTAAACGTGTGAGACGCCGCTCTAAAACTGTAGCTACTCGTGCTGGGAGTGCTATTTGCGCCATGGAGCCAAACGTCTGGTCTGTGCCTGTGAGAGAGGATTGGGATGGTTGGGGGGGAACCCTTGCAGCGCCCCAGCCCCCTGGGGTTATGACCTGGGGTTGGCTGCAGCCTTGGCGCATGCCTTGCTTCAGGCCTTTAAGAGAATGCTCAGCTAGTGAAGGTTGTAATTTCTGTGGGGAAGCTCCTCCTGGGGGGGTGGAGGGCTTGGCGGGCTCGCCCTGGAATTTGGATTCTGGCAGAGTGCAGTGCGAGCCTGGAAGCTGGTCCTCTGCCTTCTGTCCCGGAACCGGGAACCCAGAGGCTCTGGTGAGAGAGGAAGAGCAGGCAGAAGCACCACCATGCAGGCTCGCACTGCATCAGCCCCCCTGCCTCTTGCATCCCCAGCCGGGTGCTCCACCACAGCAGGAAGCCCAGATCTCTAACCCAGAGCACCTGGGCCAGGGCGGGGGGCCTGCAGCCCCCAGCTGGTGGAGAAGAGTCCCGGTTTTGTCAGGCCTCCTGGAACGGATTCATAGCTGCCTAGTGTTCTCCTTCCCACCTGCCTGCTGCCCTTCTGTCTTTGGCCACAGGGATCCTCAGGAATAACATATGCCTTTGGGATACTGCTCCCTCCCTGCAAACATGCTCCTTTCTGAACGCCTCCGTTTTCAAAATAAAGACGCACTGACAACTACCTAACGTTCCTGGTCATGTTTCAGTTATTTTATGCTTAAAAGCTTCATTGACAGAGCAGATCGGGGGGCGATGGTGCAGATCCAGTTCCAGGAGACGAAAAGAAATTTAATGAGCAGCTTCACGTCCAGTCCACCCCCCTCCTCCCCTGCCGCGGCGTGATGAGCAGGGCCCGACCCGTGATGCCAGGGCACCCACGTTCCCGCGCCCCAGCTGCCATCGCATACCGGCTCTGGGACCCCAGGGCCCGGCCTCGCTCCCCATGGGGCTGCCCTGAGCACCTGCTGCTGCTGCCCCTGCCCTTACACCAGGTACCTTGTGTGCTGTGAGAGGGGCAGGCAGCATCTGCTTTGATCTGTTAATAAGCACCTTAGTGGGGGAGTCTGCCCAACAGTCTGCTGGGTAGCTGGGTAATGGCGTGCTTATTGTAGAGACAATGAAGAAGACAAGAAAGAGTCAGGACTGCCAGTCAATGCCGGACAGTCCTGAGTTTATTTCACAGCCGGCTTATATACAGTTTTGAAGGACAGAGGTAGAACAATGCATAGCACAGGCATTCAGCCACTATCTGTCCTGCCTTGAGTCAAGGAGCAGGCGGTTTAGTTTTCTATCTCTGGCTGGCAACAGCAGCCTGCATCTAGCTAAATAGTGTGTTCCTTCTTTGGACTGATCAGGTCTTTCTCACAGCCCTGGAACAAACAAGCTTGAATTCTATTGACTCAGAATAGACTTCAGATTCAAACTGGGAAACTGAGTCAGTTGTGGGCTCCCACACCTTAGTTAACAATTTGTACAGGGACCCTTAATCCAAGCACTCCACCTGGACAGGTAGATGTGGAGGTGGGAGCAAATTCCAGGCCAGTCACTTCAGCACAGCCAGGTCAGCCATGGCCACTGAGCAAGACTGGAAATTTTCTTTTTTTTTTTTTTTAAATATATATATATATGTGTGTGTGTGTGTGTGTGTGTGTGTGTGTGTGTGTGTGTGTGTGTGTGTATGTGTGTGTATGTGTGTATATATATATATATATATATATATATATATATATATATTACAATACCATTCAGTTCTACATATCAGCCATGGGTTCCCCTATTCTCCCCCCTCCTACCCCTTACCCTTACCCCCAGCCCACCCTCCATTCCCACCTCCTCCAGGACAAGTCCTCCCCCCGAGGACTGCAATCAACCTGGTAGACTCAGTCCAGGCAGGTCCAGTCCCTTCCTCCCAGACTGAGCCAAATGTCCCTCCATAAGCTCCAGGTTTCGAACAGCCAACTCATGCAATGAGCACAGGACTTGGTCCCACTGCCTAGTTGCCTCCCAAACTGATCAAGCCAATCAACTGTCTCACCTATTCATAGGGCCTGATCCAGCTGGGCGCCCCTCAGCCTTTGGTTCATAGTTCATGTGTTTCCATTCATTTGGCTATTTTTTTTCAATAATTGAGTAAAACCGAAATTTATTATAAGCCACAGTCGTCCTAGGGACCTCCAAGCTATATATATATACAGCCTCTAAGGTTCTATGGGTTGTGGTCTGATTGTTCTTTATTTTATATCTAGAATCCACCTCTGAGTGAGTACATTCCATGACTGTCTTTCTGGGTTTGGGTTACCTCACTCAGGATGATTTTTTTCTAGTTCCATCCATTTGTCTGCAAATTTCATGCTTTCAATGTTTTTCTCTGCTGAGTAGTACTGCATTGTGTATATGTACCACATTTTTTTTATCCATTCTTCCGTTGATGGGCATCTAGGTTATTTCCAGGTTCTGGCTATTACAAATAGTGCTGCTATGAACATAGCTGAGCATGTATCTTTATGGTATGAATCAGCATTCCTTGGGTATATGCCCAAGAGTGGGATGGCTGGGTCTTGAGGTAGTTCGATTCCTAATTTTCTGAGAAACTGCCATACTGATTTCCACAGTGGTTGTACAAGTTTACATTCCCACCAACAGTGGAGGAGTGTTCCCTTTGCTCCACATCCTCTCCAACATTAACTGTCATTGGTGTTTTTGATCGTAGCCATTCTAACAGGTGTAAGGTGGTATTTCAGAGTCGTTTTGATTTGCAGTTCTCTGATGATTAAGGATGTTGAGCATTTCTTTAAATGTCTTTCGGCCACTTGTAGTTCTTGTTTTGTGAATTCTCTGTTTAGCTCTTTAGCCCATTTTTTAATTGGACTGTTCAGTACTTTGATGTCTAGTTTCTTGAGTTCTTTATATATTGTGGAGATCAATCCTCTGTCAGATGTGGGGTTGGTGAAGATCTTTTCCCAATCTGTTGGCTGTCTTTTTGTCTTATTGACTGTGGCTTTTGCCCTGCAAAAGCTTCTCAGTTTCGAGAGGTCCCATTTGTTAATTGTTGTGCTCAGGGTCTGTTTTGTTGGTGTTTTATTTAGGAAATGGTCTCCCGTGCCAATGCGTTCAAGAGTGCTTCCTATTTTCCTTTCTATTAAGTTTAGTGTAACTGGATTTATGTTTAGGTCTTTGATCCACTTGGACTTGAGTTTTGTGCATGGTGACAGATTGGATCTATTTGTAATCTTTTACATATTGACATCCAGTTATGCCAGCACCATTTGTTGAAGATACTTTCTTTTTTCCATTGTATAGTTTTGGCTCCTTTGTCAAAAACCAGGTGTTCATATGTGCATGGATTAATGTCAGGGTCTTCAATTCGATTCCATTGGTCCGTATGTCAGTTTTTATACCAGTACCAAGCTGTTTTTATGACTATAGCTCTATAGTAGAGTTTGAGGTCAGGGATGGTGATGCCTCCAAGGGTTGCTTTATCGTATAGGATTCTTTTAGCTATCCTGGGTCTTTTGTTTTTCCATGTAAAGTTGAGTATTTTTCTTTCCAAGTCTGTGAAGAATTGTGTTGGGATTTTGATGGGGATTGCATTGAATCTGTAGATTGCTTTTGGTAAGATTGCCATTTTTACTATGTTAATCCTACCTATCCATGAGCATGGGAGATCCTTCCATTTTCTGATATCTTCTTCAATTTCTTTCTTTAGAGATTTAAAGTTCTTATCAAAAAGGTCTTTCACTTGTTTAGTTAGTGTTATCCCAAGGTATTTTATATTATTTGTGGCTACTGTAAAGGGTGATGTTTCCCTGACTTCTTTCTCAGCCCTTTTATCATTTGTGTATAGGAGGGCTACTTATTTTTTTGAGTTGATCTTGTATCCTGCCACTTTACTGAAGGAGTTTATCAGCTGTAGGAGTTCCCTGGTAGAGTTTTTGGGGTCACTTATGTATACTATCATATCATCTGCAAATAGTGAAAGTTTGACTTCTTCCTTGCCGATTTGTATCCCTTTGATCTCCTTTTGTTGTCTTATTGCTCTAGCTAGAACTTCTAGTACTATATTGAATAAATATGGGGAGAGTGGACAGCCTTGTCTTGTTCCTGAATTTAGTGGTATCGCTTTGAGTTTCTCTCCATTTAATTTGATGTTTGCTGTTGGCTTGCTATAAATTGCTTTTATTATGTTTAGAAATGTTCCTTGTATTCCTAATCTTTCTAAGACCTTTATCATGAAGGGGTGTTGGATTTTGTCAAAGGTTTTTTCAGCATCTAAGGAGATGATCATGTGGTTTTTTTCTTTCAGTTTGTTTATATGGTGTATTACATTGACTGATTTTCGTATGTTGAACCATCCTTGCATCCCTGGGATGAATCCTACTTGGTCGTGATGGATGATTGTTTTGATGTATTCTTGGATTCGGTTTGCCAATATTTTGTTGAGTATTTTTGCATCCATGTTCATGAGGGAGATTGGTCTGTAGTTCTCTTTCTTTGTTGCATCTTTTTGTGGTTTGGGTATCAGGGTAATTGTAGCCTCATAAAAAGAGTTTGGTAGTGTTCCTTCTGTTTCTATTGTGTGGAACACTTTGAAGATGATTGGTATTAGTTCTTCTTTGAAAGTCTGGTAGAATTCTGCACTGAAACCATCTGGTCCTGGGCTTTTTTTGGTTGGGAGACTTTTGATGACTGTTTCTATTTCTTTAGGGGTTATTGGTCTATTTAAATGCTTTATCTGGTCTTGATTTAATTTTGGTATGTGGTATTTGTCCAGAAAATTGTCCATTTCTTCCTGGTTTTCCATTTTTGTGGAGTACAGGTTTTTGAAGTATGATCTTATGATTCTCTGGATTTCCTCATTGTCTGTTGTTATGTCTCCCTTTTCATTTCTGATTTTGTGAATTTGGGTGCTCTCTCTTTGCCTTTTGGTTAATTTGGCTAGGGGTTTGTCTATCTTGTTGATTTTTTCAAAGAACCAACTCTGTGTTTCATTGGTTTTTTTTGTATTGTTCTCTTGTTTTCTATTTCGTTGATTTCAGCCCTCAATTTGATTGTTTCCTGGCGTCTATTTCTCCTGGGTGAGTTTGTTTCTTTTTGTTCTAGAGCTTTCAGTTGTGCTGTTAATTCATTGGTATGGGATTGCTCCATCTTCTTTATGTGTGCATTTAGAGCTATGAATTGTCCTCTTAGCACTGCTTTCATAGTGTCCCATAAGTTTGGGTATGTTGTACTTTCATTTTCATTGAATTCTAGGAATTCTTTAATTTCTGTCTTTATTTCTTCCTTGACCCATTGATGTTTCAGGTGGGCATTGTTCAGTTTCCATGAATTTGTGGGTTTTCTATAATTTTTGTTGTTATTGAGGTCTAACTTTAAGGCATGGTGGTCTGATAAGATACAGGAGGTTAATCCAATTTTTTTGTGTCTGTTGAGATTTGTTTTGTGTCCAAGCATGTGGTCAATTTTTGAGAATGTTCCATGGGGTGCTGAGAAGAAGGTATATTCTTTTGTGTTAGGATGGAATATTCTGTAGATATCTATTAGGTCCATTTGAGTCATAACATGTTAGGTCCTTTATTTCTTTGTTAAGTTTCAGTCTGGTAGATCTATCTTTTGTTGAGAGTGGTGTGTTAAAATCTCCCACTACTAATGTGTGGGGTTTGATGTGCATTTTAAACTTGAGTAGTGTTTCTTTTATGAATGTGGGTGGTTTTGTATTTGGAGCATAAATGTTTAGAATCGAGACTTCATCTTGGTGGATTTTTCCCCGTGATGAATATGTAATGTCCATCCTGGTCTCTTTTGATTGATTTTCGTTTGAAGTCTATTTTATTAGATATTAGGATAGCTACACCAGCTTGTTTCTTGGTCCATTTGCTTGGAAAACCTTTTCCCAGCCCTTTACTCGGAGGTAGTGTCTGTCTTTGAAGTTAAGGTGTGTTTCTTGTACGCAGCAGATGGATGGGTCCTGTTTTCTTATCCATTCTGTTAGCCTGTGTCTTTTTATCGGTGAGTTGAGACCATTGATATTGATGGATATTAATGACCAGTGATTGTTAATTCCTGTTATTTTTTGTGGTTGTGTTGTGTTGTCCTTCTGTGGTGTATGTTGGTGTGGGATTATCTATTGCTTGATTTTTCATGGATGTGTTTAGCTTCTTTGGGTTAAATTTTCCCTTCTAGTGCTTTCTGTAGGGCTGGGTTTGTGGACAGGTATTGATTAAATCTGGTTTTATCCTGGAATATTTTGTTTACTCCGCCTATGGTGATTGAGAGTTTTGCTGGGTATAATAGTCTGGGTTGGCATCCGTGGTCTCTTAGTGTCTGCATGAGGTTTGTCCATGATCTTCTAGCTTTCATAGTCTCTATTGAGTAGTCTGGTGTTATTCTGATGGGTTTGCCTTTATATGTTACTTGGTCTTTTTCCTTTGCGGCTCTTAATATTTTTTCTTTGTTCTGTGTGTTTAGTGATTTGATTATTATTTGGCGAGGGGACTTTTTTTTTGGATCCAGCCTATTCGGTGTTCTGTAAGCTTCTTGTATCTTCATAGGTATTTCTTTCTTTAGGTTAGGAAAGTTTTCTTCTATGATTTTGTTGAATATATTTTCTGTGCCTTTGAGTTGGTATTCTTCTCCTTCTTCTATCCCTATTATTCTTAGATTTGATCTTTTCATGGTGTCCCAAATTTCCTGTGTGTTTTGTGTTACGACTTTTTTGTCTTTAGTGTTTTCTTTGACTGACGAATCTATTTTCTCTATCGTGTCTTCAGTGTCAGAGATTCTGTGTTCCATCTCTTGCAATCGGTTGGTTATACTTGTTTCTGTAGTTCCTGTTCGTTTAGTCAGGATTTCTATTTCCAGCATTCCCTCAGCATGTGTTTTCTTTATTGTCTCAAATTCATTTTTTAGATCTTGGAATGTTTCTTTCATCTGTTTAATTGCTTTTTCTTGGCTTGATTTGATTTCTTCCCATTTTTTGTTTGTTTTTTTCTTCCATTTCTTTAAGGGAGTTTTTTATTTCCTCTTTAATGGAGTTTTTCATTTCCTCTTTAAGGGAAGTTTTTATTTCCTCTTTAAGGGAATTTTTTATTTCCTCTTTAAGGAAAGTTTTTATTTCCTCTTTAAGGTAATTTTTCATTTCCTCTTTAAGGAAAGTTTTTATTTCCTCTTTGAGGGAGTGTTTTATTTCTTCTTTAAGGGCCTCTATCATCTTCTTAAAGTCATTTTTAGGGTCGATTTCTTCTGTTTCTTCTGTCATGGTATGTTTAGGTCTTGCAGGTGTAGAATCACTAGGTTCTGATGTTGCCATATAGGTCTTAATGGTTTTGCCTGTATTTTTGCACTGGCGTCTACTCATCTCTTCCTCTGTGCAGTGCAGGTGGTGTCTGTGTCTGAGAGTGCCTCTCTTGTTCTAATTTTTAGTCTTGGTTTAGTAGGGGTTCTTGGTTAGATTGGTGCTATTGGGCTATTTCTTCAGGGGCAGCTGATTTCAATCGGTGAATTATATACTTATGATTCTGGTGATCTGGTTTGGTGGCTGGGTATTGCCTTCTTCTGTGTTCCCAGGTCACGTTTTGTTCATTCATCAACTCCTCAGCTGATCTTGTTTCTTCAGACTTTAAACTGTAGGCATCTGAATCCTCTCCCAGATGGGTTTCAGCTAAGCAGGGTAGTCACACCAACACCTCCAAGTTGTTGGGTTTCACAGGATCAGCAGCTGGACCCTGGGTTGTCCTCAGACGGAGTATTCAGATTCGTTCTGGTTCTGACCCACGGAGATAGCTTCTTCCCCAGGTGTTGGGGTTAGAGGCGTCCCTGTTCCAAGCTGTGTCTGCTTGTCTCCGTCCCTGGGCCTGTCTACCTCTCCGTTCCCGGCCGGGCCCGTATGTCCCTGTCAGCTGCCACTGCCCGACCTACCTTTGTCTGCTTATCCCCGCTGCCATGTCTGTCTACCTCTGTGGGCCTCTGCTGGTCCTGTCTACCTCTGTGAGCCACCTCAGGGCCTGAATGTCTCTGCAGGCTGCCGCCGGGCCTGAATATCCCTGTAGGCTGCCACCGCTGGGCCCATCTACCTCCGTGGGCCGAAGGCGCAGGCTTACCTGCTTCTGCTTGTCTTCCCCGCCTTGCCCTTCTACCTCTGTGGGCTGCCGCTGGGCCTGAATATCCCTGTAGGCTGCCACCACTGGGCCGGGCTACCTCAGCGGGCAGCCACCGCATGCCTAGCTGCGTCTGCTTCTGGAAATTTTCTTAAACGTCATAATTCTTGTGCATTCCATTCTCAAAATTCCTAGGATAGCCTAATGGTTCCTATCTATCTTTGAAACACAATGGAGGATGCTTCACTGTGACTGATTTCTGGGAGCTCATAGAGCCCTATGGAACTAATCCTCTCTGCAAATAGCAGCCCTTGGCTGTGACTGGGAATTTTCGAGTTTTATAAGCCTAGGTGGTGCATTTCCCCTTACTGAAGGCAAGTGCTTTTTTCTGTAGGGTCCCAGGGGCCATCTGGGCCCCAGCACAGCTAGGAGAAGCCAGGGAGGCTGTTCATGGATTTCGCTGTGCATTTTAGCAGGACTCTGGCTGTGGCTGATGGGAAGCATCAGGTCCCTCCCTGGCAAGGAAAGGGACAGCCTTGCAAGGAGGCACCCGGGTGCTCAGCAGCCTGTACAGTGGTTTCTCCATCAGTCTACCAGAACCACATGGTAGTGATAAAGATTTTCTAGCGTTTTTGGATCCTCGCTGCATGGTTGAGCTTCGGTTCACTGCTTGGCTGATGTGTTCACCCTTTTCTTTTCAGCATCAGGGTTTTCTTGGGGCTTTTACAAAACAGTATCATTTTGACTATTTTCTTCTAGAGTTTGTCTTCTGCCTCACATCCCTCGCCCTTGGGCTGAGCTAACACTTAGGCAGCCAGTGACAGCAGGGCTCTGCCCACAGCTGGAACTGTAAAAGGGAAGGGCCCACTAACTGAGGCTGGCTCTGCCTCAGTGTACCCAGTCTACTAAGCAAACACTTTTGTTCTAAACTGTGTAAGACCGAAAAACTGTTGCCGAGAAACCAAAACGGTTTAAGACTTTACAGCAGAGAGAAATTAAGAGGGTGTAAAACTTTACAGCAGGCTTGTTGAGACAGGCCTGCCTCACTGTAAGCAAACTGTTAAGCAAGTGCTGCTGTCCTAATCTTTGTAAGACTGAGAATCTGTCAAGGATAATCCCCTGTGAGGTGTCTGTATAAAAGGCTTCAGCTGCCTAAGTCCTCCTGCTGGGAGTGCTGTTTGTGCTGTGGAGGCAAATGTCTGGTCCCTGTCTGTGAGAGAGGCTTGGGATGCTGCAGCGCCCAGGCCTGGTGGGGTCATGATCTGGGGTATGTTGCAGCCTTGGTCAAGGCCTTGCTTCTGGCCATGGAGAGAGTGTTCATTGAGTGAAGGCCGCCCTTCACCCGCGGGAGCTCTTCTTAGGCAGGTGGCAGGCAGGCTTGGCAGGCTCGCACTGGAATAGGGATTCTAGCAGAGTACAGTGCGAGCCTGGTAGCTGGAACCCAGAGGCTCTGGTGGGAGAGGAGGACCTGGTGGGAAGCACCTCCATGCAGGCTCGCACTGCCCCAGCCCCCCTGCCTCTTGGTTCCCCAGTCGGGTGCTCCACAGCAGGAAGCCCAGATCTCTGGGCCTCCTGGAATGGATTTGTCACTGCCTGGTGTTCTCCTTCCCACCTGCCTGCTGCCCTTCTGTCTTTGGCCCCAGGGAGCCTTAGAAATAACATAGGTCTTTGGGATACTGCTCCCTCCCTGAGAGCAGGCCCCTTTCCGAACGCCTCCAGTTTCAAAATAAAGACGCACTGACAACTGCCTATCGTTTCTGGTCAATGTTTCAGGGTTTGGTTGTTTTTTGTTTTGTTTGTTTGTTTGTTTTTTGTTTGTTGTTGTTGTTGTTGTTTTCTTAAAAGCTTCATTTACAGCACAGAGCTGGGGCGATGGTGCAGACCTGTACTCCCAGGACTCCGCCTACAGAGGCAGGAGACTGGCTGCAAATACCAAGCCCATCACTTCAGCACAGCCAGGATCAGGCAGGGTACATCCACCCAGAGAGACTTTGTGGAAAACACAGTTTTAGAATCGTAATAGTAAGAGTCTCAGGTACTTTATTGCTGCGAAGAGACAGCGTGACCAAGTAACTGTCCTATTTACGGTTACTACTGTTGTGATGAAAAAACATGACCAAAAGCAATTTGAGGAGGAAAGGGCTTATTTGTCTTATGCCAGTGAGAAAGGCAGGGGATTGGCCTTGGACAAAGAAATGAGTTCTAATCAATGTGGCCATACTGTTCTGAAATTCCTGACAACCACAGATTGAAGGCAGTGAGTGAAGTCTAGTCTTTCCCTGCTCGTGAATGAAGCTAAACAGGTAACCAAAATTCAATAAATAAGTGAACCAAATAACAGAGCATCACGGGAAGGGGAGACAGGAGAGAGGGAGGGCTCAGTGTTTAGGAGGGTTTGCTGCTCCTCCAGAGGACCCAGGTTCAACTCCCAGCATCCATGTTGTGGCTCTTAGCTATCCCTAGGTCCAGTTCCAGGGGGATCCAACACCCTTTTTATGGCCTAAAAAAGTACTATGCACATGTGAGGTGTACATATACTTACAGATGAAAGCATATGTACTATATGTATGTACATGTGTGTATTTACATGAAAAACAACTATACACATGAAAGAAAAAACATTAAAAATAAGTCAGAAAATTTCCCAAAAACTCTCCATGCATCTCCCTGCCTCCAGATCTAAATGAACGTTCAAACTTTTCATTAGATATCAGCCTTTGTAACGAAGAGTCAACCCTTTCAATGCAAAGCCCTCTTCAAGTAGAGTGTACAATTTTCATAAAAACTCAGTTTCATTATGAAGAAGCATTCTGATTCATAAAAGTCTAGTCTGTAATAAACAAGCTGTCTTTTTTCATAAAATGCCATCTTTTTAACAATGATTTCCTCCAGTCCATAAAAGTCCAAACTGGACAAAAAGTGTATCTTTTTCAAAAAGGTCAGTTTTCATAAAGAGTCATTCCTTTATATTAAAAAAAAAAACTTCCAATTTAAAAGGTATTATTTTTATAAAAGTCAAAAGTTTTTATGAAAAGTCAACCCTTTTGAAAAAAGTGCATCTGTAAATAAAAAGCTGAGCATTTATGGAAAAGCTTTAAGAAAAGTCCAAATTTAGATAAAAGTCGACCCTCTCCATCCTTTAACTAGAGGCCAGCCTTTTAGTAAAAGTTCACTTTTCAGGAGAAGTCTCTAATATAAAATCCATTCTTTGAAGAAAAGCAGTTTCTAGACGTCCTGGCAGAAAAGGACTTCAATGCTCAAGGGATTCTTCAGTTTTAATCAGAGGCCAAACAGAAAGGTCTCTAGGCCTCTGGAGCTGTCTCAACCTTTTGAGACAGAGCATCCTGTGTTTTCACAGAAATAGAACTATCTTGTTAGAAATAAGTTACTTTCTATATTGTAAAATTGAAAAAAATTAAACAGAGTAAATACAGTCACACAATGGGTTGCCAGAAGGTATTGTGTATAACCATATTTTGGTAAGGAAGGTTAAACAGCTCTTGTAGATGAAAACACATAACATTTAGTCAAAAATTAAGTAAAGGACTGCTCCAAAATAGATAAGGGCACATCAAAAAATTTAACTATGTCTCTCTAAGTTTATTAAAGTTAATACTAACGGCTGGGATATGGTTACCAATGCTTGCCAAAGGGCAAGATTGATGTTTTATCGGGAGAATTACAGTACCTAAAGCAGGTCAGGCTCCTAAATTGGAAACTGGATCTTTGCAGAGATTTGGTGCTGTTACTGTTCAAACCGAGTATTTGCCAGAATCTCCCATTGTTAAGCACAGTCTCTGTTCCCAACCTGTGCTTCTGCCCTTCGAGGTGTCCAGCTGCCCAGCTTGGTGAATGCCTAAGGCCTCCTTGAATCTGACCTGCCTGGAGTGGTGGATTTACCCAGAATACAATAAATAAGTGAACAAAATAAAAGAGCATCACGGGAAGGGGAGACAGGAGAGAGGGAGGGCTCAGTGGTTTGGAGGGTTTGCTGCTCCTCCAGAGGACCCAGGTTCAACTCCCAGCATCCACACTGTGGCTCTTAGCTATCCCTAGTTCCAATTCTAGGGAGATCCAACACTCCATTTCGGGCCTAAACAAGTACCAGGCATACACATGGTATACATCATATACAAATACATATACATATGCATGAAAGCATATATACTATATTTATTTGTATGTCAGTGCATGTACACGGAAAAAAAAAACCATACACATGAAAGAAAAACTTAAAATAATTTTTAAAATGACTCAGAAAATTTCCCAAAAATTCATTATGTATTTCGATGCCTCCTAGATCTAAATGAAATGTTCAACCATTTCATAAGATGCCAACCTTGTAACGAAGAGTCAACCCTTTCAATGTAATGCCCCTTCAAATAAAGAATGCACCATTTTCACAAAAAGTTAAATTCATTATGAAGAAGCATTCTGTTTCATAAAAGTCTAGTCTGTAATAAACAAGCTGTCTTTTTTCATAAAATGCCATCTTTTAAACAATGATTTCATCCAGTCCATAAAAGTCCAAACTGAACAAAAAGTGTATCTTTTTCAAAAAGGTCAGTTTTTCATAGAGTCATTCCTTTATATAAAAAGGGCAACTTTCAAATTAAAAGGTATGGTTTTCATGAAAGTCAATAGTTTTTATAGAATGTCAACCCTTTCAAAAAAAAAAAAGCGCAACTGTAAATAAAAAGCTGAGCATTTATGAAAAAACTTTAAGAAAAGTCCAAATTTAGATAAAAGTCGACCCTCTCCATCCTTTAACTAAATGCCAACCTTTCAGTAAAAGTTCACTTTTCAGGAGAAGTCTCTAACATAAGGTCCATTCTTTGAGGAAAAGCAGTTTCTAGACATGCTGGCAGACTAGGACACCAATGCTCAAGAGATTCTTCAGTTTCAATCAGAGGGCAAAAAGAAAGATCTCCTTAGGCCTCTGAAGGTATCTGATCCTTTTGAGACAGAGCATCCTGTGTTTTCACAGAAATGCGGCTAATATGTTAGAAATAAGTTACTTTCTATGTTGTGAAAGTGAAAAAATAAACAGTAAAAACCATCACACAGTGGGGTTGCAGAAGGTGTGGTTTCTACACTATTTTGGTAATGAACCATAAACAGTACTTGTAGCTGATAACGGATAATATTCAGTCAAAAATTAGTTTTTATGGTCAAGCATTGGGAACAAGAACAAGCACCTTGCCTGAAGTGGTGCCATTTTGACTTCAGACTTCATTTTACCTCTAAGATGAAAAAAGTTCAGGTTCCCAAGAACTAGGGGAGCTGGGAACCTTCCAAGAGCTGACCTGCCTCCTCCACAGGAATAGTCGTTATGCATTCTGTCTAGCTGCAGGTCTGCATCTCCTCCTCCAGCCCACACAGATGTGCTGTCCAGCTCAACCCTGCACCCTGCCTTCCAGACCATGAGACAGAAACTGCTGTTACACATGTCTCACAGAGCCTGAAAGAGCCTGAGCTTCCTGGGTTTCCACTGCATTCCAGCCCTCAAGACTCACAGCTTCACACCCATATCAGCAGAAAATAACCTTTCACAGCCCCTTTGCCATCCCTTTTTCTGAGTTGAACTCTCCAGCCCAGGGACTGAACTGCCTGCCCTTAAATAATGTTCCATTACTAATTGTATAAATTCTGCCCATGAACCTGAAATGTATGTACTACCAGATATTTCCCCATGTACTTTTCATAATTGTTTTATATGTAAGTCTTACTGTGTATACCCTGACACAGGTTACTGCTGTCCTCTCAGAGATTGTGGGTTAATATTGCATTGATTACAAATTTAAATTTGGTAAACTTCAGCCGCAGCCTTGGTCCCACAAGTGATTCAGGTAACTTTGTCTAACTATACCTCCTCAAAATACATTTTAAACTCAAAACGACTCTGAGATACCACCTTACACCTGTCAGAATGGCTATGATCAAAAACACCAATGACAGTCAATGTTGGAGAGGATGTGGAGCAAAGGGAACACTCCTCCACTGTTGGTGGGAATGTACAACCACTGTGGAAATCAGTATGGCGGTTTCTCAGAAAATTAGGAATTGAATTACCTGAAGACACAGTCATCCCACTCTTGGGTATATACCCAAGGAATGCTGATTCATACCATAAAGATACATGCTCAGCTATGTTCATAGCAGCAATATTTGTAATAGCCAGAACCTGGAAACAACCTAGATGCCCAACAACGGAAGAATGGATGAAAAAAATGTGGTACATATACACAATGGATTACTACTCAGCAGAGAAAAACATTGAAAGCATGAAATTTGCAGGTAAATGGATGGAACTAGAAAAAATCATCCTGAGTGAGGTAACCCAAACCCAGAAAGACAGTCATGGTATGTACTCACTCATAGGTGGATTCTAGATATAAAATAAAGAACAATCAGACCACAACCCATAGAACCATAGAGGCTATATATATATAGCATGGAGGTCCCTAGGACGACTGTGGCTTATAATAATTTTCAGTTTTACTCAGTTATTGAAAAAAATAGCCAAATGAATGGAAACACATGAACTATGAACCAAAGGCTTAGGGGCCCCCAGCTGGATCAGGCCCTATGAATAGGTGAGACAGTTGATTGGCTTGATCAGTTTGGGAGGCAACTAGGCAGTGTGACCAAGTCCTGTGCTCATTGCATGAGTTGGCTGTTTGAAACCTGGAGCTTATGCAGGGACACTTGGCTCAGTCTGGGAGGAAGGGACTGGACCTGCCTGGACTGAGTCTACCAGGTTGATCGCAGTCCTTGGGGGAGGACTTGTCCTGGAGGAGGTGGGAATGGGGCCAGGCTGGGGGTAAGGGGAGGGATTGGAGGGGGGAGAATAGGGGATCCCGTGGCTGATATGTAGAACTGAATGGTATTGTAAAATAATATATATATATATATATGAAAAGAAAGAAAGGAAGGAAGGAAGGAAGGAAGGAAGGAAGGAAGGAAGGAAGGAAGAAAGAAAGAAAAAGATCCACATGTCAAAGAACCAATAACAGAAACTGCAAAGAAGACCTAGGTGCCTCAAGAAGTAGATGCTACCAGAAATGGGATTCGATGGACCCTGAACCAGGCAGAAGAAGACACCACCCACAGAGGAGACATGTACACAGTATCCCCTGAAGCCCAGGTTACCTCCCAGAACCTGCTGAAAACAAAGGCTTATATCAGGATGGAATTAGGAAAGGGGTGAAACCTCAGCCTTGTGACTATCCTACAGCATGGCATCCGTCCTTGAATCCATTCCCTGGAAGGAGCCAGAGAAACCCCAGTGGGGGCCTCAAGTTGTATCTGAGGACTGATGCTCTGGGACTGTGTCCTGCATGCCTAGGAGCCTTGATATCTCTATTGTGATCATTCTTACTTTGTTCTTCTGAATGGTTTTTCACTTAGAAAAACTTTCTTCATATGATTAATAATATGTTGAGAAATCTTTCTCTTAGGTGGGCATAAAATTGTCCTGGTTCTGGTTGAAATTGTTCGTGATGATTAAAACCTCTCCCTTCTTTGCCCACTGTGGAAATTGGCTTTCAATGGGCCAAGTCAAGACTGCATGCATTTGAGTCTGGGGTGAGAAGCTCTAGGCTCAGTTCCCTACAGGAGGTCTTTGAGGAGCTGTAGATGCTAACAGGATTGGTAGGAAAAGCCAGGTGACCCACTTCCTGGGATTTCTTTAAAACTAAGTGTGGCCTTACAGAAGAGGGCAGAGTTAATGCATCAAAAAAAGGCCTCTATGTGGTGTGTAAGTTATGTTTTCAAAATGGAATAGGTAGGAGAAGAGAAGTAGGAGGCAGGGATGGGAGGCAAAAGAAAATCTCTGTTCTTGGAGCTTCTGGGTTCATACCAAAGTGGGTCTTAGAACGTCAGCTCCTGGCCAGAACACTACAGAATTGTGCCAAGGTGGGCAACAATGTCTTCATGGTTTGTACTTCAAAGTCCAGTAAAATGCAATCCCTAGCGGGTGTGATCTAATTAGCAAATGTCCAAAATCCCACAAGCTTGTCTGGACTATGATACAGAGAAAAAATTGGTACAGAGACACTTGGGTTTGTAACTCTCCTCAAATTCAAATAAGGATTTCGATTTAAGGGATTTGGAATTAGAGGAACTGAAAGGTGGGAGGAGAGATGTGCTTGCTTTCTGTTTCCTACAGACTAATCCCCATTATCAACTTGTTTCAGTTTAGAAAGGACTAGGTGATTCACTGTGGGAGCCCACCAAGGTTTTCTAGTAAGATCTGAGCTTGCTTTACACAGCAGGGCTGCATTCGGGGATGACTTGACCAAGTCCATGGTCACCAGGTGTTTGGGATGGGCTGCACTTGGCTGTGCTGGGGGAGGTCTTTTGCCTCACCCCTTAGCATTTCTTTAAAAAGCCCTTTAGCAGAGACAGAAGGGGCTGGTGGGTTTGGACCCAGGCCCTCCCGAGCTATCCTGTGTTTTCTGTCTGTCTCTCTCCTCTGTCCTTCTATCTACAAATTCCTCCTTTCTCCCTGCTCAAGAGTACCCTGGGGGAATAAGAGGGAGCGGTCTCCCTCAATTCACTGCTGGGTGAATGAATCTGTGTTTGGGGTTCCAGAGACAAACAGACCACCAGGGCACTGTTCATTGAATGGATTGATTCCCGGATGGATTCATGGTATGATGGCTTTATTGAGAGGTCGTGCGGGTCAGAGGGGAACCAGCTGAAGAAAGTACACAGCCCCCGGCGGCATATCCTTGGGATCCTTTCTTCCTGTATGCCCTGCTCTCTGCTCCCGGTTTGCCACCAAAGTACCCTTCCACCACACACCCCCCGTATTGGGATGATACGCAGAAGTCCATAGGACCACAACATGGATTCCCTGACACTGCGAAGTAAAATGAAGTAGATCTTTCTTCCTCTTCTTTCACACCAGCAAGAAAAGTCTGGGAGAACACAATGTTTCTGCAGTTCAGATGTGGAGCGGGAAATAACACATGACCGTTGCTGTTTCCTGTTTTGAAGTCTCACAGTCTGCCTTCTGACGCCCCCTCTTCCTGTAGGGTCTTTTTTTTTTTTTTTTTTTTTTTTCCTATCTTAATAACAACCAGAATGCTGGCTGCCTCGATAATGAAAGGGGGAATGATATCAGTGCCAAAAGGTCAGAGAATACACTAAGAAGGATTTAGGAGCAAAAGAAAGAAAGAAGGAAGGAAATGAGAAAGTTTCACTGTTGTACCCCTTACCAAGACACAGGAGAATGTCATTCAGTGATGGTCAGATTGAGTCTTACCAGCCAGCGGCCGAGAGCCAACTCACACCATAAAAGACTCTTGACCCCAGAGAGAGGCAGGTTAAGGGTTTATAAAGCCCCAAACCACAGTTACCTCGTGCAGGGGCAGGCCAGGGGGCAGAAGTTGCTGTTAACAAGGGTTTCAGAAGCTTTAGCCGATTAAAACTTGTTTTTTATATGTTATACAGCAAGGGACCTCCAGAAACTGCAGGCACAGCTGTATACAATGTTCTGCTCGGCAGGGACGTGGTTATCAGGGGTCCGGGAACAGTTTGCACAGCACTAGATGGAGTTAGCTAAAATTGGGACAAAACAGAGTCACACCCAGTTCAAGGCTAGATTATGATAAATAGGGAGTTGAGACTGGAGATATTGCAGGCAGGAACTAGACACCATACATCTCTGAGGTTTATGTCACAATCTCAAATACTGAAATCCTCAAAGACCCAAATCTCTAAAGTTCTGAAAATAGAGGGATTGGGTGGGGGAGATGGGGGTGAAGAAACATCTACCTAAGTACTCTTTGTTTGAAAACGCCAATCACAAGGCAGGATGGTGGGGTCACACACCTTTAATCCCAGTGTTCAGGAAGCAGAGGCAGATGGATCTCTGAGCTGGAGGCCATCCTGGTCTACAGCAGATCTAGGACAGCCTGGTCTACACAGAGAAACTTTGTCTCAGATTAAAAAAAATTTTTTTTAAACCTGAAAACGTCCTGGAAATTTTTATTTCAAAAGGTTTGCTTATATTTATATAGCAATAAAAAAGAGTTATCTGCCTTTTAATGAGAACTAATCTAGATACAGTGAGAAGCCAGGTGTGATGGAACATGTTTATAAGCCCAGGACTCGGGAGATCACAAGTTTAAAATCAGACTGGGCCACATTACAAGACACTATCTCAAAACAAACAAGCAAACAAAAAAAAAAAAAATAGGAAACAACAAATAAGAGACAGAACATAAAAGACAGAACATGTTACAAGCCCTTTTACACAATGAAATAGACAATAATAGCATACATTTGTTTTCAAGTACAAATATGAAGGGAAATAATCCACTTTCAGAATTTTCTTGAAGTCTTACAGAACTTCATGTCTCCAGTATGGGAAAATGAGAAGACAGAATGTTCAACATAGTGTAGGACAAAATCAACAAGGGCGATTTAAAGTTAAAAGAAAAACACTAAAAAGAAGAAAATCTAGCATTTGAAAAAGTGTATTCCAAGGAGACTTTGTATGTAATTGAATAGAGATATCCGGTAACAGTTGGGAGACTTCCACCAAAGGTCCGTTGATTTTCGAAGTTTTGTATTGGAATGAATAGCTGCTTTTCTTCTCCTGTTTTTGTTTTTATGTGTGGTGGAGGTTTGTTTGTTTTTTTTGTTTGTTTTAGGACTTTGCTGTCTTTGGAGAATATGTTCACAGTTGTTTTCTATGTAGGATTATCTTCCCTAAAGTTCCTCCAGGACGAGTTATACAACAACCTGAGCACTTTCTGTTTATCTGCTCCTCATCTGTGTTATTGGGGGGACTTGAAAATTCCCTCTACACTTATTCACACACACGGCACAGATCTAATGGCAACCATACCAGTGCTCGGTCAACAAAACCACATCTTACAAAACTCATAGTAGAGCACGATTATGTTCTAACTATCCCTTACTGTTGCTGGTTTCATAAAAAACATGGCTTCAGTTAAGACAAGAGCAAACAAGCAAACAAAAAACCTTGGACTTTTGTTACCTAGAAGAAACGTCAAAGCAAACAAGTAATGTTTAAAACTTTTTTTTCCATTGTCATATCAAGTAGCTTATCTGAATTTTCCACATAAAATGCATTAGGCTGAATGGGAAGGGAAAAAAAAAAACTCTTTTCATAATGTCCTTTTTATTCTGGTTTTGGTTTTTTTGAGGTAGGGTTTCTCTGTGTAGCCTTGGCTGGTCTGAAACTAGCTCTGTAGACCAGGCTGGCCTCAAAATCACAGAGATCCACCTGCCTCTGCCTCCCAAGTACTGGGATTAAAGTCATGTGACACCATGCCTGATTTTCATGATGTCTTAAGGCTCAGGTTTAGAAGCCTTGATTTCCGGGTAAGTAATTGGGTCAGTGAATGGATAAAGACAGAGATCTGTGTTTGTATCCCTAGAACCAAAGTAATGAGGTAAGCTTACTATAACTGCAGCCTTCTGGAAGAGGGCTGAGAGGTAGATTCTAAGAGCTCACAGTCACCCTAGACAAAATGGCAAGTTCCAGGTTCTGTTAGAGACCTTATCTCAAAAGGAAAAAAAATTTAAAAGGCAGGCAGACAGCAATAAAGGAAGATGCCTGATGTCAATATCTGGCCTTCATAAATGCATGCACAGGCAAGTGTATTCATATACTTTGATTGTAAACAGAAACATTGATTGTATCTAATTTAAAATCTATTTGATGGCTTGGGAATTCAATTAAATCCATTCTTTTTTGGTTCTGTTTTTGTTTTGTTTTGTTTGAGGCATGGTCTTTCTATGAAGCCCTGGCTGGCCTGGAATTCACTATGTAGACCAGGCTGGCCTTGAACTCACAGAGATCCACCAACCTCTGCCCCCTGAGTGCAGGAACAAGGTGTGGACCACCACACCCAGCTCAAATCCATTTTCTACTGTCCTCCAACTTTTAAATAAACATTTATAGAGTCAAACTGTGGAAGCCAGACAGAGCACTAGGAAGGCAAAGGCAGGTCTACATAGCAAGTTCAAAGACAGCCAGGGCTGCATAGGGAGATGCAGTATCAAAAAGAGTCAGAATGTGGGAAGGTAACTCCGGAGTGAAGCTGGGCCTTAGTGTGCACAAGGCCCTGAGATCAACCCTCAGCCACACACATGGGGCAGGTGTACCTCAAAAGAGCTCTCCTCCCTCTGGGCTAACAGTACTTCACATTCTCCAGCACAGTTCCAGACTGTCTCAGAAGGCATTAAATGTCTTTACTTTCCTCCACAATGGACCAACGTTTAGATTGACTTCATAGAGTAATTCTTCTCTTGAGGCAGTCAACAGCTGGGTCTCCAGCATCACTCAGCTTGTTCCTGTGAGCCTGGGACTGCCAGGTCCAAAGGAAACTCCAATTCCCCAGACTCCAAAAGGCAGTTCAAATATCCAGAAATGAGATCAACCTGGACTATAGGAGGATTTCTGACAGTTAGATAAAAGCCAGCATTCCTCAGGAACCTGTGAAGCCAGTTGCCATCTTCCAAAAGGAGTCATTTCCCTTACCTCCTGCAAAAGGGGTAAGGTTCTCCCTTTAATATATATGTACAGCACCTATCAGCATATCAAGGTCCATGCTAATCATCGGGCCCTTCAGGCCCTACTGACAGATACTTGTTATAGATCTAAAAGCCCCATACACCAGTCTCCTGGCCCTTCCCTCTCTTTAGCTACCCATCCTTTTTTTTTTTTTTTTTTTTTTTTTTCTTTTCTTTTCTTTTAGAGACAGGGTTTCTCTGTGTAGCTATGGTGTCTGTCCTGGATCTTGCTTTGTAGACCAAGCTGGACTGGAACTCACAGAGATCCACCTGGCTCTGCCTCCTAAGTGCTGGCATCAAAGGCATACTCCACCATGCCCAGCTCATCCTTCTTATAATCTGGCTATTCTCACTATTCTAGGCTCCTGCTCCAGCTGCTGCGATCCTCAGGATGCTCTCTGTATTCTGTATCTCTGCCTGTTCTCCCTTTTCTCACAGATAGCCCTGACCATGTCCAACTGCCAGCCATGTTCCATCTAGTTCTTTCTCTCTCTGCTCTGGACTCCTCCACATGCCTCTGGCTCTTCTGGCTCTTCTGGCTCTCTCAATAAAGCCTTCCTCTTAACCATACTATAAAACGGTCATGTTATCAGTGTATACAAGGACAACTAAATTAACCAGAAGAGGGTTAAACCACAGGGGCTGAGGTTTCTGTAACCCAGGGGTTAGCAGGCACTAAAGAAGCATAGATGCATGTTCTTTCATGGTTTGGGGGTTGGGAGAGGAAGTAGTATCACGAAGTCTAGCGAGTATGTGTCATTCTCAGGATATCACCATCCGTGAATACAGAATACTGAACATTCAAACTTCCCCCTTCTAGTCAGTGATGACTCATTCTTTTTGCAATGGCAAGGAAGCCTCTGGGGGACTGTTTAATAACCCCTGAAGGCTTGACAAGAAGAGGCAGAACACAGAGTATCTGTGACAAGTCACAGAGTTATCTGTGTGGGGACACAGTACTGGTGGCTCAGGCTGATTCTATTACTCCCAAGACTCCCACACACTGAGCATCTCTCCAGGAGAGTTCGGCTACCATTGAGTGGGTTCAGACATTTCCATCTCCCTCAACTTCCACCCACCCATGGCATTCTCTTAAACAGTTTTTAGTCTCCAGTTCAGCTGTGATGATTCCATATGCTTGAGATGGCAATCTCAAGTCACCTCATGTGCTATTTAACAACACAAACTCTGTGCTGAAAATTATTTTATTAGACGGTTTTCTTTCGGGCAATTATTCCACCTCACCTCCTAATGCAATGAAAAGATGAGGCAAAAACTGGCCGTTCCAGGCATACTGCAATATACTGCTTACAGAAAATACTTTCATTTTATCTTTTAAAATAGACAGTAAGTATATATTTTTATTAAAACATAATTACATCATTTTCCCTCTTCCCTGTCCTCCCTCCTACCACTTCCACACACCCCACTGATTTCAAATTGTGGCCTCTGCTTGTTCTTGCTGTTGTTGTTGTTTTCTTTAAAAACCCCTTATTTTGCATTTTTAACTTTCTTTTTATTTATTCTTTGTGTCTTTCACATCATGCCTCCTGATCCCACCCATCTTCCTCCCACCCCAAGAAATAAAACAAAAAATTTAAGAGAAAAAAGGGGGGGGGGAGAAAGATGGGGAAATCATGTCAGGGAAGCTGCAGTGTAACACAGTGAGTCACACGGTGAACCTCGTTATCCACATATTTAGACATGCAGGTGTTCATCACAGAGAATCACTGGTCTGGTTCAAGGCCCCTGGTCTCTGGTACACCACAAATGATGGGCCCTCACTGGGAGTCTTCACAAACATCCCTTGATGCCCTTTGTCAAGAAGATCCTGCAGCCCTGGGTCCAAAGGACAGATGCCCCCCCCCCCCAACACACACACACACCGTGCTCCAGCAGATCTCAGATGGGTGGATGTTGGGGTGGGCCAACTCATAAACTGGATTCTGGGCTGGGTAGTTGCAAGGTTGGTCAGCCAGGCAGCTCTCCTGAATTCACCACCAGGGTCATCTCTCCAGCATCGCCCTGGCTGGTTCACCCCTAGCAGTGATGAGCAAGGGGCAGGGCCAGTTCTTTGGCTTTCACATTCTCAGGGTCAGTCCTCCCACACCTAAGCCTTCAGGGCCAGCTCTGCTGTGTTCCCCAGGCCAGGTGTAAGGGCTGCAGTTGATGCAGGGACAGCTTCCCGTTCATATGACCTCAGGAGGGCTCTGCTTTTAACTGTTATTATTACACATATGTATACATGCATAGACAAATAAATACAACATACTGAGTCTGTTTAGTGTTGCTTGTATGTGTATGGTTTCTGGGATGACTATTTGGAAATGGATGACCAGTTTGGGAGCTCATCCCTGAGGATAAATAATTCTCCCCCTCGGCAGTTGTTAGTTATACACACATACACTTACACAATATATAAATTTAAGTAAATAAGAAATTATATGGCTCCCTATGTCTTTTCAGCATCATTAGTATTATTTTCTCCTCCCCTCCCTCCCATCTCACTAGTTAGAACCCCTTTTCCATTTCTCTTTTCATACTGCTTATCCCCTGCTGTCCCTCTCTCTAGCACTCCTCCTGACTCCAGTCCTGTTTTATTTTCCTGATATCTGAGATTACTCCAGGTTATATACTCAAATCTGAAGATTTGGAGCTAGGAAACAGATGAGAGAGAACATGCAAACTTTGTCTCTCTGGATCCAGATTAAATAAACAGAACTAGAAAACATTACATGCATAGAAGGCATCTTGATCATAAGAGAAAATGTACAGTGTAGTAGTTTGTTGTCAATTTGACTACAATTAGAATCACCTTGAAAAGATATCTTTCAGCTGGGCACAGTGAAACACACTTGTAATCCCAGAACTCGGGAGGCAGAGGTTGGTGGATCTCTATGAGTTTCAGGCCAGCCTGGTCTACATGGTGAGTTTCAGGACAGCCAGAGCTACTTAGTAAATCCCTGTCTCAAAACAGGAGGTTGGGGGAGAAAAAGAAAACGTATCTTTCAGAGTGTCTATGAGGATTTTTTTCACAAAAGTTTAGCTTAAGGAGGAAGTCCAATCCTGACTGTGTTGACAGTATCCAACAGGTTTGAGTCCCTGACTGAATAAAAAGGAGAATGTAGCTGAAAGTTTTCCTGTGTGCCACCTGGCCCACGATCAGGACAAATCTGGTCAGGACAAATCTCTCTCACCCTCCAGTCCTGCAGCTGCTCAGACCCAAATAAACATACAGAGGCTTATATTATTTACAAACTGTATGGCCATTAGCTCAGGCTAACTATTGACCAGCTCTTTCATTTAAATTAACCCGTAATTCTTATTTATGTTTAGCCATGTGGCTTGGTACCTTTTTTCAGTTCTGCCTTTACATCTTGCTTCATCTGTGTCTGGCTGGTGACTCCTGACTCAGCCTTCCTCTTTCCAGAATTCTCCTTGTCTGCTTATACCACCTATACTTTTTACCTGGCTACTGGCCAATTAGCATTTTATTTATCAGAGCAACACACATTCACAGCATACAGAACATCCCACAGCAGCAGAAAGCAAGCAGAGCCCTGAAATTCACCTTTCTGCTTTCACTAGAGATGCAATTAGGGACAGCTGCCTCTTGCTCCTGAGCTGTTACTGCCATGCCTTCCCTGCCATGATGTACTTACACTCTCACACTGGGACCTAAAATAAACCATTCCTTCTTTTTTAACTTTGTTTATTGATTCTTTGTGAATTTCATATTATCACCCCAATCCTACTCATGTCCCTGTCCCTCCATATCCAACTTTGGCCCTTGCAAACTCCCTTGAAAAGGAGAGAGAGAGAGAGAGAGAGAGAGAGAGAGAGAGAGAGAGAGAGAGAGAGAGAAGGGTGGGAAGGAGGAAGGAAGGAAGGAAGGAAGGAAGGAAGGAAGGAAGGAAGGAAGGAAGGAAGAAAAAGAAAGGAAAGAAAAACTCCATGTGGAAGCTGCGCTGTGTCACGGTGTGTCACACAGAATACCCTTTGCTCAAACAGCTGTCCTTGCAAATGTTCCCTGGAATGAATCACTGAACTGGTTCCAGGCCTCTGGCTGCCACTGCAGTGTCAATGCTGGACCCTCACCAGGACTCCTCTCCGATGACCTGTTGTTGCCCCGTGTCCTGAAGATCCTGCAGCTTTGGTTCTGCAGGATCGGCCCCTTTACTCCCTCCAGCAGCTCATGGATGGGGTAGACGTGGAGGTGGCCAACTCAAAGCCCTAAACCATTCCTTCCTGACATTGCAGTTGTTGGGTGTTTTTGTCACAGAAACAAGAAAAGTGCCTAATATACACAGCAAGCCATTGGCCTGTTTGTTATCACCATCAAGGTCTATACACTCTATATGAATGTGGCGTATGTGCTTTTCCGTAACTGAGATCACAGAACGTCTCTGCACGTGAGTGCAGTGCTGTGCTGTGACTTTACAGTGTCGTTGGGTGGTGACATTTTCAGCTCTGGGATAGCCTTGTGGAGCCAGCACTGCCTGCAATCTCTCATCAGCTGACATATGCTTCCATGGTGTAGGAAAAGAATTAAAATTCCTAATTTTTCCTCTTGCCTTTGTAGGAAATCATTTCTATTTAATTACTTCTCATTATATCTCTACTATTAAATAAAGGGTTTTTTTTTTCAATTCAAAAGAAAAACCTGAGATAAGCAAGAGAGGCATCACATTCAGAAATTCATTTTCAAATGAAAACAGATCAGGAATCTGCAGACGTCATTAACTAGATGACACTGTGGTCCTGTCATTGATCTTCATAAGACTAGGGTCTAGGAATTGTTAATTCCTCATCTTTCTTTGTGAGACTCTGACCACAGCACCTGGCACTGGAAGAGATATCACCTTGTGCTTCTGAAATGCTGAAATTAACCAGACTATGCTAAACATAGATTTCAGATCCAGACAACTCATATTATATCAGTTAATTCTTTGTTTGTGGACTACTCCATATAGATGGTTAATGTGTTAGAGTCATTTCCTTTACTGGGACTAAGATTCCAGTTTAGTGACATGACATACCATTTCCTTGGTGACTAGAGTCCTATTCAGAGAGTGCTTGCCATGAGGATATCCTGTAGTGTTTAAGTTACTTCTTTCTCTGCAAGCTCTAGAGCTGTGGGTAGAGTAGAATGGTCTTGGAACCATTTGAACTGGTATTCCTACAGAATGAGAGAGAGAGAGAGAGATTTAACTGCATTCTACTTGTGGCCATCAAGTTTTGCAAGGACCATTTGTTGAAGGTATTGTCTCTCCTTTCTCAAAAGTTTATTTTCATTTGCATCTTGGTGAATAATCAGTTGTCACTGACTACATGCAATCACCAGTCTCATCAATCTACATCAGGATGTTAGCAAACTAAATGCTATGTCTATTACTATGGATCAATGATACTACCAGAAGTCTGGTGTGCTGACACATCCTTCATTGTGTTTACAAGAAATGTTCCGGCTACCCTGACTTTTTTGAGGTTCCACGTGAATTGCTATTTTTAAGAAAATTTCCAGAGTCTGGATGGGTAGCTGTGTCTGTCCTGATGGTGACTGCTCTGAACTGACTGGCCTGGAATGTGCAGCCCCATCCCCTATCAATGCAGGTAGAGTGTTGGGATTATAGGTCTGCACCATCACACACCAATGCTCTGTAGATGACATTCTTTTTTTTTTTTTTTTTTTTTTTTTTTTTGGTTTTTCGAGACAGGGTTTCTCTGCGTAGCTTTGCGCCTTTCCTGGAACTCACTTGGTAGCCCAGGGTGGCCTCGAACTCACAGAGATCCGCCTGGCTCTGCCTCCCGAGTGCTCGGATTAAAGGCGTGCACCACCACTGCCCGGCTATGTAGATGACATTCTTAAGCATACAATTAAGCAACATTGGCCAGGAACACAAGAGGCACCGATTGATTCCTGGATTTCCCAGTGTGTTTTCAACAGGGCCAACACAAGGAACACAAGCCTGCAAGGGGATACTTCTGCCAGGTCCTCCTCTAGAGCCTCTGACCTCAGGCTTCCCACAGAGAAAGCAGCCAGGGAACTGCTGGGCTCTCTCTGCTCCATGCCACAATCCCTTACCCTACACCAGCCTTCCAAGATAGCTGTAGGTAGCAAGGCAGAGGCCAAGGATGCAGGTCTACCCCAGTGCGGACACAATAAAACAAGGGCTATTCAGCTGTTTCTTCTGAGGCATCCCAAGCCTCTTCCACCTTCACAGACCAGAAATTTGGCTGCAGGGCACACACCACTTTCAGAAGGATGACTTATGTATTAGCTACAGCGATTTATCACGGCGTCTCACTTGGTTTCTCTGTAACCGTTTTTCAGTCTTAGAAACATTGGGAAAACAGCTCTGGTTTAGCAGCTTGGGTACAGTGAGGCAGCCAGTCGACCACGAAGTCTTATACCATTTTGGTTAATCTCTGCTGTAAAATCTTGGACCCATTCGGTTTCTCAGAGACAGTTTTTCAGTCTTGCTCAGTTTAGAACAACAACATTTGCTTAATACCTTGGGTACAATGAGGCAGCGCCTGCCTCAGTCAGTGGGCTCTCCCCTTTCATAGTCTCTCATGGGGGCAGAGCCCTACTGCCACTGGCTGCCCAAGTATTGGCACAGCCCAAAGGGGCAGGTGTGAGGCAAATGACAAACTAGGGAAGAAAACAGTTAAAATTATATTGTTTTATTAAAAGCCAAAAGCAAACGCTGCTGTCTAAAAAGAAAAGAGTGAACATGTCCTCCAAGAAAGGAACCCAAGGCCTACCATGGTGCCAGGATCCAAAAGCCCCGCGAAGGGGACTTCTGGAGAAAACACTGCACAGGCTGTTGAGCAGCTGGGGTGCCTCCCCGAGAAGCTGTCCAGGTCCTTGCCAGGGTGAGACTTGGCACACTGTGCATCAGCCACAGCCAGGGCCCTGCTGAAACACACAGCAAAATCCAGAAACAACCACACTGGGGGCCATCTAGCTGTACTGGGGCCAGGATGGCCCCTGGCCCATCACAAAAAAAAAAAATAAATAAATAAATAAAGGACTTGCCTGAGAAAACTCTCAAAGTCTGAGTCACAGCCCAAGAGCCTCGGGTGGCCATTTGCAGAGAGAATACCTCTCCACTGGGCTCTATGGTGCTCCTAGAAAATGTTCAATGTGAAGCATTCTGCATTGTGTTTGAAAGATAGGAACCTTTAGACTATCCTGGGAGTTTGGGGGTGAACTCGACATGAAGTATGACTTGTAAGAAAATTTCCAGTCTTGCTCGGTGGCCAGGACTGGCCTGGCTGTGCTGAAGTGACTGGCCTGGAATTTCCAGCCACCTCCCCAATTCCTCTGCAGGTGGAGAGCTTGGATTACAGGTTGGTGTGCAACCTAAGAGCCCAGAAAAATGGCTAACTAAGGTGCTTATTAGCATATCAAAGCTGATGCTGACTGCCCTCTTCAGCTTCCTGGGTACCCAGCTCCCTTACCCTGAACTCTCTAGCCCAGACACTGGACTGAGCTTCCACACACCCACAAACCCCATCTCCTCTGGCCCCTCTATAAATTAGCAGCCAGTTTGGCTACACCAGTCTCTTGACCAGCCCCTTGGTACTGGCTGCCCCTTTTGGTCCTGGATTTTTCTCTTGCTCTTGGGGCCCATGTCTTTCCTGGCCTGGCCCAGCCAGTCTGGCTATGTGCACTCTTGACTTTCCCAGATGTCTCTCTCTCTGTCTCCCTCTCTGCCACTGCCTCTGCCTGAAACCTCTTCCTCTGCCTGTATTCTCCCTCCTGTCTATAATCCAAAGGGCAACCTCTTAAGAGCAGTCAGATCCTCCCTTTAATTTTATTCATTTTTTAATTCAGTCTGCTCCATCACACACAACTTCGTCCTGTTCTAGCATAAAATAAATGAAACACAGCACAAACAGCACTCCCAGCAGGAGGACTTAGGCAGCTGAAGCCTTTTATACAGACACCTCACAGGGGATTACCCTTGACAGATTCTCAGTCTTACAAAGATTAGGACAGCAGCACTTGCTTAACAGTTTGCTTACAGTGAGGCAGGCCTCTCTCAACAAGTCTGCTGTAAGTTTTACACCCTCTTAGTTTCTCTCTGCTGTAAAGCCTTATGCTGTTTTGGTTTCTCGGCGACAGTTTTTTGGTCTTACACAGTTTAGAACAAAAGTGTTTGCTTAGTAGACTGGGTACACTGAGGCAGAGCCAGCCTCAGTTGGTGGGCCCTTCCCTTTTACAGTCCCAGCTGTGGGCAGAGCCCTGCTGTCACTGGCTTCCTAAGTGTTAACTCAGCCCAAGGACGAGGGATGTGAGGTAGAAGACAAACTCTAGAAGAAAATAGTCAAAATGATACTGTTTTGTAAAAGCCCCAAGAAAACACTGATGCTGAAAAAAAAAAAAAAAGAAAAGAAAAAAAAAAAAAAAAAGGTGAACACATCAGCCAAGCAGTGAACTGAAGGTCAACCATGCTGCGAGGATCCAAAAACGCTAGAAAATCTTTATTACCACCATGTGGTTCTGGTAGACTGAGGGAGAAACCACTGTACAGGCTGCTGAGCACCCAGGTGCCTCCTTGCAAGGCTGGCCGGTTCCTTGACAGGGAGGGACCTGATGCTTCCCATCAGCCACAGCCAGAGCCCTGCTAGAATGCACAGCGAAACCCAGAAACAGCCTCCCTGGCTTCCCGTAGCTGTTCTTCAGTAATGGGAAATGCACCACCTAGGCTTAGAAAATTCCCAGTCTCAGCCAAGGGCTGCTATTTGCAGAGAGGATTAGTTCCACAGGGCACTATGAGCTCCCAGAAATCAGTCACAGTGAAGCATCCTCCATTGTGTTTCAAAGATAGATAGGAACCATTAGGCTATCCTAGGAATTTTGAGAATGGAATGCACAAGAATTATGACATTTAAGAAAATTTCCAGTCTTGCTCAGTGGCCATGGCTGGCCTGGCTGTGCTGAAGTGACTGGCCTGGAATTTGCTCCCACCTCCACATCTACCTGTACAGGTGGAGTGCTTGGATTAAGGGTCCCTGTACAAATTGTTAACTAAGGTATGGGAGCCCACAACTGACTCAGTTACCCAGTTCGAATCTGAGGTCTATTCTGAGTCAATAGAATTCAAGCTTGCTTGTTCCAGGACTGTGAGAAAGACCTGATCAGTCCAAAGAAGGAACACACTATTTAGCTAGATGCAGGCTGCTGTTGCCAGCCAGAGATAGAAAACTAAACTGCCTGCTCCTTGACTCAAGGCAGGACAGATAGTGGCTGAATGCCTGTGCTGTGCATTGTTCTACCTCTGTCCTTCAAAACTGTATATAAGCTGTGAAATAAACTCAGGACTGTCCGGCATTGACTGGCAGTCCTGACTCTTTCCTGTCTTCTTCATTGTCTCTACAATAAGCATGCCATTACCCAGCTACCCAGCAGACTGTTGGGCAGGCTCCCCCACCTAAGTGCTTATTAACAGATCAAAGCAGATGCTGCCTGCCCCTCTCACAGCTTCCTCACCCTAACTCTCCACTCCTCTGTCTCCTGTATAAAGCAGCCAGTTTGGCTACACCAGTCTCTTGGCCAGCCCCTTGGTCCAGACTGCCCATTTTGGTCTTTGACTTCTCTCTTGCTCTTGGTCCTGCTCTCTCCTGGCACGGCCCAGCTCAGTCTGGCTATGTGCACCCTTGACTTTCCCACATGTCTCCGGCTCCCTCTCTGCATCCGTCTCTGCCTCAGCCTTTTCCTCTGCCTGTATTCTTCCCCCATGTCTATAATAAAAACAGCAAGTCCCTAGGAGTAGTCTGGTCCTCATTTATCTATCTATCTATCTATCTATCTATCTATCTATCTATCTATCTATCTATCTATCTTAATTAATTCAGTCTGCTCCTTCACACACAGCTCCGTGTATCATGTTCTTTAGCAAAAAATAAAGGAAACATTGCCAGGAAAGTTAGGCAGTTGTCAGTGCGTTTTTATTTTGAAAATGGAGTCTTTTGAAAGCAAACATGTTTGCAGGAAGCAGTAGGGCAAAGATGCCTGCTATTTCAAAGTCTCCCTGGAACCAAAGATGGAGGGCAGCAGCCAGGCCTGACTGATAACCATGGGCAATGAGTCTGCTCCAGGAGGCCAGACAAAATGGGGCTTCTTCTCCACTAACTGGGGAACGTTAGACAGACTGTACTGGTCAAAGCGCCCAGGTCAGAGGTCTGGGCTTTCTGCTGTGGTGAGCTGGCCTGGCTTCAGAGCCCAGTCACAGCAGGGGTAGCAGCAGTGTGAAACTGCCTGCAATGTTTCTGCCTTGTCCCCTGGGGTCACAGTTCAAGAGCCAAGGCATTTGTAGATAGAAATCTGCTCAGCTTCAAAATCACAGGCCTAGTTCAGCTGCCATAACTTTCCATCACCCCTGGACTTGCAAGGAGTGCCTTCCCCCTCCCAGGAGCTGCAGATCTCGGGCCTGACTGAAAGTGACCTCCAGATTGCAGTCATTTCTAGCTGTGAATAAGAAAAAGGGTCAGTGACATGGACAGCATCCAGGCAGCAACAATCTGGTACTTTGTCCATTTGAGTCAGGACTTCTTGAGGCACAGGGATCACACTCCCAGCTGCAATCTCACCTTGAGTCAGCTGAGCCCTCCAACTCCGCAGGTCAGATTCAGTCAGGTCTTTGTCATCCACCATGATGGGCAGCTGGACACCCCACAGGGCAGAAGCACAGGTCTGGAAACAGAGACTGTGCTTAAAAGGGTGAGCTTCTGGCAAAGGGTTGATGTGAACAGCAACAGCATCAAATTTCTGTGAAGACTTAGTTTCCGATTTAGGAGCCTGACCCACATATCAGTACTGTAAGAAATTCATTGTGGAAGCCCACAACTGACTCATTTTCCCAGTTTGAATCTGAAGTCTATTCTGAGTCAATAGAGTTCAAGCTTGTTTGCTCCAAGGCTGTGAGAAAGTTCTGATTAGCCCACAGAGTCTCCTTGAAGGACTGTGAGAAAATCCTGATTAGCCAAAAGAAGGAACACACTAGCTAGCTAGATGCAGGCTGCTGCCACCAGCCAGAGGTACATGGAGATAGAAAATGAAACCGCCTGCTCCTTGACTCAAGGCAGGATAGATAGTGGCTGAACGCCTGTGCTGTGCATTGTTCTACCTCTGTCCTTCAAAACATATATAACTGGCTGTGAAATAAACTCAGGGCTGTCCGGCATAGACCTGCAGACCTCCCCACTCTTTCCTGTCCTCTTCATTGTCTCTTCAATCCGCCTGCCTCTACCCAGTTACCCAGCTGACTGTCAGCAGGCCCCACAATTCTCCATATAAAATGTCAATCTTGATGTTTGGTATCCATATTAACTATCAGTATTAACTTTAATAAACTGAGGGTGACATAGTTAAACTTTCTGATGTGTCCTTATCTTTTTGGAGCAATCCTTGACCTTGGGACTAATTTTTGACTAAACATTATGGGTTTTCATCTACAACTACTGCTTACATCCATTACCAATTTATGATTAGAAACTATACCTTCTGGCCACCCGTTGTGTGAGGGCCTTTCTCTGTATAATTTCTTCACATTTACACTATAGAAAACAACTTATTTCTAGCAAAGTAGTTGTATTTCCATAAAAACACAGGGTGCTCTGTCTCAAAAGGACCAGACACCTCCAGAGGCCTGGAGACCTTTCTGTTCACCAAGATTGAAACTGAAGAATCCTTGAGCATTTAAGTTCTATTCTGCCAGGTGTCTAGAAACTGCTTTTCTTCAAAGAATGGACTTTACATTAGAGGACTTCTCCTGAAAAGTGAACTTTTACTAAAAGATTGGCCTCTAGTTAAGGATGGAAAGGGTCGACTTTTATCTAAAGCTTGGACTTTTCTTAAAGCTTTTTTATAAATACTCAGGTTTTTATTTATGTTTGGACTTTTATTAAAGTGGTTGGTTTTTCAAAAAAAACTACTGACTCTTATGAACATGATACTTTTTAATTTGGAATTTGCCCTTTTTATATAAAGAAATGACTCCTTATGAAAAGCTGGCTTTTGGGAACATGATCCTCATTTGTTCACAGTTTGGACTTTTATGGACTCGATGGATATGGGGTACCTAGGGTCCCAGGGCTCAACTAAGTCCAGCGAGGGATGTGAGGGGGAAAAAAATTTACGTACACTATGTTCTTATATCTGTTAACTTTATTCCTCTAAGACAAAATTACATGAGTTCAGCTATAGTTCCACCAGGCATTCAAGGCAAAACAACTCTAGACATACCAAGCTCTATATCCAGCTACTTTATTTCTCTGGGATGAAATCCTGTCTCCATAACTGCAGTTCCGTCCAGCTCCCTAGCTCACAGTCCTGCTAACGCTAACTCCTATGCTTTCAGCCTCATCTTCATCCTCTGTATCCTCTTTCTCCATCTCTGCTGCTCTCTACTCCTGGCACTCAGAAAACTCTACTCCAGATCTGCTTACCCTCATCTTCTCTTCTCTCTAGCCAAGCTGTTCTGTTCTTCCCTACAGAAAATGCCTGCCCTTTCCCTGTCTCCTCAGGAATGTTGTTTCATCTCTCACCTTGATATGTAAAAACCCAGTTTCTTAAAAGTCAATGTGCTCTGGAGAACCACTAGGCCTCCTCAAGGCGAGGGGATTGTCTGAGCTCCATTAGCACAGGAAACAAAGCTATGAGTCTCCTGCCAGCTTGTCTTCTAAGCTCAGCAGGGCAGTTAGTAACTTAGTAGGTTCAGCAGGTCAGAGGAGCTGAACTGTTTACCAATTGGTCTGGGCACGCAAGGATTTCATAGCAGAAGACAGCTGGAATATTAAAGGATGGGTAACACCAAATATTCATAATAAATGGCTTTGCCTTTTCACAGACCCTTGGCCAAAGTTCAGCTTTAATACACAGCTGAATCTCTATGATATATTCTTGTGACCTGCAAGAGTTCTCGTTTCCCTGTGTAGTAAAAAAGGGAAATTTAATTCTTTCTAGGGTGATGAATGATGTGAATAAATATTGAGTTTGGAGATGACTGGAATAAATGATAAGTAATGCCAGTAAATATTGATATATGATCAATATTTGTATTAGAAATATATACTTATAATCTATAAAATATTTATAACCAATAATCTATATAGATGGCCAGCTAAGAATTAATTTAACCATCTATTATGTATATTTGTATATAATGAAAGTATCTGTCCCAATAAGGGGGGCAGAGGAATAACATAAAAATATACCATTAGCTGGTATATCATAATATTGTTAAATATGTCTAAATACTATGATTCTGACTTATCAAAAAGAAATGATTAGTTTGGAACACTGACTCTATCTAGTAGTCTCAGGTATAAATTTGTTTAAACTGTATTTTTTTCTCATTTTGCCTAATTCTTTGTTTATTTTTTTTTTAATTTATTTTACAGTACCATTCAGTTCTACATATCAGCCACAGGTTCCCCTGTTCTTCCCCCTCCCACCCCCTCCACTTACCCCCAGCCTGGCCCCCATTCCCACCTCCTCCAGGGCAAATCCTCCCCCGAGGACTGCGATCAACCTGGTAGACTCAGTCCAGGCAGGTCCAGTCCCTTCCTCCCAGACTGAGCCAAGTGTCCCTGCATAGGCTCCAGGTTTCAAGCAGCCAACTCATGCAATGAGCACAGGACTTGGTCCCACTGCCTAGTTGCCTCCCAAACTGATCAAGCCAATCAACTGTCTCACCTATTCAGAGGGCCTGATCCAGCTGGGGCCCCTCAGCCTTTGGTTCATAGTTCATGTGTTACCATTCATTTGGCTATTTTTTTTCAATAATTGAGTAAAACCGAAATTTATTATAAGCCACAGTAGTCCTAGGGACCTCCATGCTATATATATGGCCTCCATGGTTCTATGGGTTGTGGTCTGATTGTTCTTTATTTTATATCTAGAATCCACTTATGAGTGAGTACATACCATGACTGTCTTTCTGGGTTTGGGTTACCTCACTCAGGATGATTTTTTCTAGTTCCATCCATTTGCCTGCAAATTTCATGCTTTCATTGTTTTTCTCTGCTGAGTAGTACTCCATTGTGTATATGTACCACATTTTTTTTCATCCATTCTTCCATTGCAGGCATCTGGGTTGTTTCCAGGTTCTGGCTATTACAAATAGTGCTGCTATGAACATAGCTGAGCATGTATCTTTATGGTATGGATCAGCATTCCTTGGGTATATGCCCAAGAGTGGGATGGCTGGGTCTTCAGGTAGTTCGATTCCTAATTTTCTGAGAAACCGCCATACTGATTTCCACAGTGGTTGTACAAGTTTACATTCCCACCAACAGTGGAGGAGTGTTCCCTTTGCTCCACATCCTCTCCAACATTGACTATCATTGGTGTTTTTGATCATAGCCATTCTGACAGGTGTAAGGTGGTATCTCAGAGTCGTTTTGAGTTTAAACTGTATTTTAAGGAGGTATAGTTAGACAAAGTTACCTGAATCGCTTGTGGGACCAAGGCTGCGGCTGAAGTTTACTGAATTTAAATTTGTAATCAATGCAATATTAACCCACAAGCTCTAAGAGGACAGCAGTAACCTCTGTCAGGGTATACACAGTAAGACTTACATATAAAACAATTATGAAAAGTACATGGGGAAATATCTGGTAGTACATACATTTCAGGTTCATGGGCAGAATTTATACAATTAGTAATGGAACATTATTTAAGGGCAGGCAGTTCAGTCCCTGGGCTGGAGAGTTCAGCTCAGAAAAAGGGATGGCAAAGGGGCTGTAGAAGGTTATTTCCTGCTGATATAGGTGTGAAGCTGTGAGTCTTGAGGGCTGGAATGCAGTGGAAACCCAGGAAGCTCAGGCTCTTTCAGGCTCTGTGAGACATGTGTAGCAGCAGTTTCTGTCTCATGGTCTGGAAGGCAGGGTGCAGGGTTGAGCTGGACAGCACATCTGTGTGGGCTGGAGGAGGAGATGCAGACCTGCAGCTAGACAGAATGTCTGTGTCCAGAGGATGACACCCTGTAACTCTTTAGATGATTAGAATTTCTGCTGGGAGTAAACATAAGTGTTAATGGTATGACATGCTGTTGAGTTTTAAAGGAGAAACTTCTTCTCGTAGGTGTACCTATGGAACATTAAATGCATGGTTAGCAGATGAGAAAAGGGGATTTTAGGCCAGGGGGAAGGGAGGCTCTCCTCCCTAGAGAAGAAGAAGAATACTTGTAAGTCAGGTTACATTCGTCCTGGTCTGTCTTGGCTTGTGGGCATTGGTGAATTTTGATCTCCTGAAGCTTAAGAACCTTCTTAAAAGATAAAATCTTTAGGCATATTAGCAATATAGTAGTGGTAAATTTTGTCAGAGCAAAGTTATGAATCCTTGGGGCCTTAACAAAACAGCAGGATAGTCTGAGAATGAAATATGAAATGTTATATACATATACATACATATTGGATCTTGTTTATTTTGGGATCAGAATTAATAAAATACATCTGGAATAGAATTATTATTTATAATCTTTTCCTACAAGTTTGATATCATTTATGAACAGAGTTCATCCGCTGGAATTGTATTACTTTGTTCATAAAGTTAAATCTCATTATTAAGAATGGATGAGTTGGGTTGGGGATTTAGCTCAGTGGTAGAGTGCTTGCCTAGTAAGCTCAAGGCTCTGGGTTCAGTCCTCAGCTCGAGGGGGAGGGTGTAGTGGGGAGGGAAATCTACAAGTAATTCACACCCTGTAATGAAACTGGCAGCTATAGAGTGCCTCTGTCCTGCAGCGTCCTAGTATATGGCATGGCCAGGCGATCCAGGATTCATAAAGGTGGGTCAGTGCCCTGTGAAACATGTAAGCATGTCCTCTATTTGACATTATGAAAACATCAGGACCTTTGAAAATATCAGTGAGATGATCCTAGAGGCTTAGATGCAAGTTTGTGGCTTGGTCTGGGGGTAATAGGAATGCCTTTAGGAGGAGATATGAAAAGACAAGCACCAGTTCTTGGGAGCTCTTGGAGTATATGTAAGGCTTCTGTCCTAATATGAGCTCTAGGCATTCCTAAAATTGAGAGGCAGTGAAAAAATACTGTATTACCTTTGTAACATGGCCATAAATCATGAGGATGTAGGCCTTGTGGGTAAGCTTTCATAGGGAGAGAATTTGTAACTGTTAGGCAGGCATAAGAAAGTATAAGTATATTCTGTAGACCTATCTGTCAATCTATAGACTTATAAGTTCTATAGTTTAATATAAATATAATATCATCTATTCAATATATGTATTGCAATATATATGTATATGTACATATAGAGATGGTGGGTGGAGATGGCAAGCCAGGCTTTGAGATTCCCCTTGGCTTCAATAAACTTTATTTAATTTGTTGAGGTCTTGTAATAGTCTATAAGCCTGATTTTCCTAAATAAAAAATATCGGGTGATTTAATTGGATGGTGGGGGGGCTTTTTATGCCCAATATTTCAGTTTTTTCCCACCAGACAGGTAGCAATTATAATTCTTTTTTTTTTTTTAACATTTAAAGGTCATTGCTTAACCCAGATAGAGGCATCAGATCTACAAGTAATGGGGTCAGCAGTGAACAGTGGGTCCTAGGATAAATTTTGATATCCTAGGTCATGTCTGTTATTTATAATTTTTGGAATAACAGGCTCAATTATGCCCTTGGATTTGTCTACCCAAGTTCTTTTAAGCTTAAAACCCTTCTATAGCATTTGAGCTGACATTATTCCATAGTAGAGATAAATGGAATATCCAATTGTTACAGCATGTCTATTCTCCATAGTGTGTTAGGTGTGGAGGATGACCTATGGGCAGAATATGCCATAATTTTTTCCACCTGACCATTCTAATATTCCTGAGCTTTTGGTTATAATATTAGCTTGACCTAGGCCTTTAAGAGATGAAGGAGGGATAATTGTCTTAGGTATTTGGCCACCCTTTTCCTGGAATGTAAGAAATGTTCATGTTTACGTCTAGCATTTTAATTATTTTCTTTCCCTGTATTTTAAGCATTCAGTTGGTCTGGAATATTTAACTTCTGAACCCAGAAAGCCATGTCATTAGAATCCAAACTGGCAGCTTCTTAGGCATTGCCCTGTATGGATCTGAATTGTTTTTGTAGGGGGTTGTACAATAATATTAATCCCTTAGTAAGGTCAGGTATCAATCTCTCTAAGGAGGACCTTAATATTTTGTACAGCATAAGAGCTATGGCCTATTATTAGCCCCAGTGGCCCTTCTGGAGAGGTCCAGACTCTTGTATTAAGGCATACATAATAAGTCCATTCTTAAAGCCTATATGTATATATCTCAGACCTCAATAAAAACTTTATGCATAGAGCTAACTTAGGCATACATTCTCAGTATCTCTAGCTTATATACTGAGATTTATGTATCATTTATAACATATCCAGATGTTTATATGTTACATTTATCTATCCCAATAACTGGCAGTTCATATATCAGAAGTTATTTTTTAACCTTCCTCAACATTCTCTATATCTAAACCTTTATATCCTTTTAAAGACTTTATATCCAAAAGCATCTATATATTTAATTTGTCAGGAGACATAGGTGATGGATTATTGAGAACAGCCAATGTAAAGTGAATTTCTTTTAATCAAAGGAACAGTAAAACATCATTTTGAAATCTGTTTGGTGAGCTACCTTTTATTTGAAATTGGATAGCAAGGTGAATTATCTTTAGACTCGTAAATGGGGATAATATCTAAATGATCTCAAAGTGTAATTGGACTAAATCCTGGCATGGTTTCAAGTGGAAAGCTTAAAACATCTTTAAAATGCCAGGGGCTAAGTAATGAATCGATTCTATTTGACATACTTAGCATGTACAGAAATATGGTTTTTATACATTAGAGTACTTGATCATTATTAAGATGATTAAGGTTAACTTGTATCTTATAATTATCTTTAGTAGCTTATAGTTTAAGTTCAATTGATCCTTAACAGTTTACAGTTAAGTTGACCAATTAATCAATAAGTTACATTTCTTAATTATATTTAAGAGTTTATAATTAAACTATACTTATTCTTAATAGTTTATAAGTCAGCTGTCGTTATAAACTTAGAATTTTAAGTTTTATACCTTCAGGTTAGCTTTAATAATACTGTTTGTTCTTAAGTTACCTTAATACAGAAACAAGAGCTCTTATACAGAAATACAGCATAAGGAGAGGAGCAATTCAATAAATCCTTCATGGTGAAACATGAATTAAGATAAGCACGGTCAAGACCCAAACTAATTGTAGTTACAGACAGTTCTAGGGGAGCTGGCACCGGCAAACAGTTGTGAGCTGCCATATGGGTATGGAGAATTGAATTTGGGTCCTCTTGAAGAGCAGCCAGTGTTCTTAACCTCTGAGCTATCTCCCTCTCTCCTGAGGTAACCCATTTGTAAAAGTTGCAGCTGAAATAAAGTTTATCACCAGTAAACTTTACCCATAATGCCAAGGTTGGGGTGGGGTGGAGACGCAGGCCCAAGTGAGCGGTTTTTACAGGAAACCTATCCCAGCTCCGCTCTTTCCGCACTCTTCTCAGAAGTGTGGTCGACCTTTTCAGTAAATAAAACCCTTGTCTTCCCCTGTTTACCCTCAGCCTTAGACACCACCCTTGGGCTTTGCTAGCCCTGGGGTAGCTAGTGACAGCAGGGCTCCGCCCCCGGGTGCCTAGACTATAAGAGGGCCAGCCCACTGGCGGAGGCGGGCTCTGCCTCACTCTACCCAAACTGATAAGCAATTTCTGTTACAAATGAACATCGGGAGACCGAAAAACGATCGCCGAAAAGCCGTCAAAGAAATTACAGCAGCCTGGCTGCGGCCGGCTCTGCCTCATTTTACCTAAATTGCTGACTATCTATGCTTACCTTTGTGATCTAAATACTACCAGATTGAAAAATGATTACCAAGAAATCTTTAAGAGGAAATTTAGAGCAGCCTGCCTAGCTGCGGCCAGCTCTTCCTCGTTGTACCTAAATTGCTGATTATCTATGCTTGCCTTTTAGGTCTAAATACTATCAGATTGAAAAATTATCACCGAGAAATCGTTTAAGAGGAAATTTACAGCAGCCTGCCTGGCTGCGACCGGCTCTGCCTCATTTTACCAAAATTGCTAACTAAGCCCGGGCTGTTGTCCTAATTAAGGTAAGATTGGAAAATTATCACCAAGAAACTGTTTAAGAAGACATTATAGCGGCCGGCTCTGCCTCATTTTACCTAAATTGCTAACTAAGCCTGCGCTGTTGTCCTAAACTTGGTTAGACTAAAAAACTATCAGAGTAAACGTGTGAGACGCCGCTCTAAAACTGTAGCTACTCGTGCTGGGAGTGCTATTTGCGCCATGGAGCCAAACGTCTGGTCTGTGCCTGTGAGAGAGGATTGGGATGGTTGGGGGGGAACCCTTGCAGCGCCCCAGCCCCCTGGGGTTATGACCTGGGGTTGGCTGCAGCCTTGGCGCATGCCTTGCTTCAGGCCTTTAAGAGAATGCTCAGCTAGTGAAGGTTGTAATTTCTGTGGGGAAGTTCCTCCTGGGGGGGTGGAGGGCTTGGCGGGCTCGCCCTGGAATTTGGATTCTGGCAGAGTGCAGTGCGAGCCTGGAAGCTGGTCCTCTGCCTTCTGTCCCGGAACCGGGAACCCAGAGGCTCTGGTGAGAGAGGAAGAGCAGGCAGAAGCACCACCATGCAGGCTCGCACTGCATCAGCCCCCCTGCCTCTTGGATCCCCAGCCGGGTGCTCCACCACAGCAGGAAGCCCAGATCTCTAACCCAGAGCACCTGGGCCAGGGCGGGGGGCCTGCAGCCCCCAGCTGGTGGAGAAGAGTCCCGGTTTTGTCAGGCCTCCTGGAACGGATTCATAGCTGCCTAGTGTTCTCCTTCCCACCTGCCTGCTGCCCTTCTGTCTTTGGCCACAGGGATCCTCAGGAATAACATATGCCTTTGGGATACTGCTCCCTCCCTGCAAACATGCTCCTTTCTGAACGCCTCCATTTTCAAAATAAAGACGCACTGACAACTACCTAACGTTCCTGGTCATGTTTCAGTTATTTTATGCTTAAAAGGTTCATTGACAGAGTAGATCTGGGGGCGATGGTGCAGATCCAGTTCCAGGAGACGAAAAGAAATTTAATGAGCAGCTTCACGTCCAGTCCACCCCCCTCCTCCCCTGCCGCGGCGTGATGAGCAGGGCCAGGCCCGTGATGCCAGGGCACCCACGTTCCCGCGCCCCAGCTGCCATCGCATACCGGCTGTGGGACCCCAGGGCCCGGCCTCGCTGCCCATGGGGCTGCCCTGAGCACCTGCTGCTGCTGCCCCTGCCCTTACACCAGGTACCTTGTGTGCTGTGAGAGGGGCAGGCAGCATCTGCTTTGATCTGTTAATAAGCACCTTAGTGGGGGAGCCTGCCCAACAGTCTGCTGGGTAGCTGGGTAATGGCGTGCTTATTGTAGAGACAATGAAGAAGACAAGAAAGAGTCAGGACTGCCAGTCAATGCCGGACAGTCCTGAGTTTATTTCACAGCCGGCTTATATACAGTTTTGAAGGACAGAGGTAGAACAATGCACAGCATAGGCATTCAGCCACTATCTGTCCTGCCTTGAGTCAAGGAGCAGGCAGTTTAGTTTTCTATCTCTGGCGGCAGCAGCAGCCTGAATCTAGCTAAATAGTGTGTTCCTTCTTGTGGGCTAATCAGGTCTTTCTCACAGCCCTGGAACAAACAAGCTTGAATTCTATTGACTCAGAATAGACTTCAGATTCAAACTGGGAAACTGAGTCAGTTGTGGGCTCCCACACCTTAGTTAACAATTTGTACAGGGACCCTTAATCCAAGCACTCCACCTGGACAGGTAGATGTGGAGGTGGGAGCAAATTCCAGGCCAGTCACTTCAGCACAGCCAGGCCAGCCATGGCCACTGAGCAAGACTGGAAATTTTCTTTTCTTTTTTTTTAAATATATATATATATATGTGTGTGTGTGTGTGTGTGTGTGTGTGTGTTTGTGTGTGTGTGTGTATATATGTATATATATATATATATATATATATATATATATATATATATATATATTACAATACCATTCAGTTCTACATATCAGCCATGGGTTCCCCTATTCTCCCCCCTCCTACCCCTTCCCCTTACCCCCAGCCCACCCTCCATTCCCACCTCCTCCAGGACAAGTCCTCCCCCCGAGTACTGCGATCAACCTGGTAGACTCGGTCCAGGCAGGTCCAGTCCCTTCCTCCCAGACTGAGCCAAATGTCCCTGCATAAGCTCCAGGTTTCAAACAGCCAACTCAGGCAATGAGCACAGGACTTGGTCCCACTGCCTAGTTGCCTCCCAAACTGATCAAGCCAATCAACTGTCTCACCTATTCAGAGGGCCTAATTCAGCTGGGGCCCCTCAGCCTTTGGTTCATAGTTCATGTGTTTCCATTCATTTGGCTATTTTTTTTTTTTCAATAATTGAGTAAAACCGAAATTTATTATAAGCCACGGTAGTCCTAGGAACCTCCATGCTATATATATAGCCTCCATGGTTCTATGGGTTGTGGTCTGATTGTTCTTTATTTTATATCTAGAATCCACCTCTGAGTGAGTACATTCCATGACTGTCTTTCTGGGTTTGGGTTACCTCACTCAGGATGATTTTTTCTAGTTCCATCCATTTGCCTGCAAATTTCATGCTTTCATTGTTTTTCTCTGCTGAGTAGTACTCCATTGTGTATATGTACCACATTTTTTTTATCCATTCTTCCGTTGATGGGCATCTAGGTTATTTCCAGGTTCTGGCTATTACAAATAGTGCTGCTATGAACATAGCTGAGCATGTATCTTTATGGTATGAATCAGCATTCCTTGGGTATATGCCCAAGAGTGGGATGGCTGGGTCTTGAGGTAGTTCGATTCCTAATTTTCTGAGAAACTGCCATACTGATTTCCACAGTGGTTGTACAAGTTTACATTCCCACCAACAGTGGAGGAGTGTTCCCTTTGCTCCACATCCTCTCCAACATTGGTTGTCATTGGTGTTTTTGATCGTAGCCATTCTAACAGGTGTAAGGTGGTATTTCAGAGTCGTTTTGATTTGCATTTCTCTGATGATTAAGGATGTTGAGCATTTCTTTAGATATCTTTCGGCCACTTGTAGTTCTTGTTTTGTGAATTCTCTGTTTAGCTCTTTAGCCCATTTTTTAATTGGACTGTTCAGTACTTTGATGTCTAGTTTCTTGAGTTCTTTATATATTGTGGAGATCAATCCTCTGTCAGATGTGGGGTTGGTGAAGATCTTTTCCCAATCTGTTGGCTGTCTTTTTGTCTTATTGACTGTGGCTTTTGCCCTGCAAAAGCTTCTCAGTTTCTAGAGGTCCCGTTTGTTAATTGTTGTGCTCAGGGTCTGTTCTGTTGGTGTTTTATTTAGGAAATGGTCTCCCGTGCCAATGCGTTCAAGAGTGCTTCCTATTTTCTTTTCTATTAAGTTTAGTGTAACTGGATTTATGTTTAGGTCTTTGATCCACTTGGACTTGAGTTTTGTGCATGGTGACAGATATGGATCTATTTGTAATCTTTTACATATTGACATCCAGTTATGCCAGCACCATTTGTTGAAGATACTTTCTTTTTTCCATTGTATAGTTTTGGCTCCTTTTTCAAAAACCAGGTGTTCATATGTGCATGGATTAATGTCAGGGTCTTCAATTCGATTCCATTGGTCCGTATGTCGGTTTTTATACCAGTACCAAGCTGTTTTTATGACTATAGCTCTATAGTAGAGTTTGAGGTCAGGGATGGTGATGCCTCCAAGGGTTGCTTTATCGTATAGGATTCTTTTAGCTATCCTGGGTCTTTTGTTTTTCCATGTAAAGTTGAGTATTTTTCTTTCCAAGTCTGTGAAGAATTGTGTTGGGATTTTGATGGGGATTGCATTGAATCTGTAGATTGCTTTTGGTAAGATTGCCATTTTTACTATGTTAATCCTACCTATCCATGAGCATGGGAGATCCTTCCATTTTATGATATCTTCTTCAATTTCTTTCTTTAGAGATTTAAAGTTCTTATCAAAAAGGTCTTTCACTTGTTTAGTTAGTGTTATCCCAAGGTATTTTATATTATTTGTGGCTTTTGTAAAGGGTGATGTTTCCCTGACTTCTTTCTCAGCCCTTTTATCATTTGTGTATAGGAGGGCTACTTATTTTTTTGAGTTGATCTTGTATCCTGCCACTTTACTGAAGGAGTTTATCAGCTGTAGGAGTTCCCTGGTAGAGTTTTTGGGGTCACTTATGTATACTATCATATCATCTGCAAATAGTGAAAGTTTGATTTCTTCCTTGCCAATTTGTATCCCTTTGATCTCCTTTTGTTGTCTTATTGCTCTAGCTAGAACTTCTAGTACTATATTGAATAAATATGGGGAGAGTGGACAGCCTTGTCTTGTTCCTGAATTTAGTGGTATCGCTTTGAGTTTCTCTCCATTTAATTTGATGTTTGCTGTTGGCTTGCTATAAATTGCTTTTATTATGTTTAGAAATGTTCCTTGTATTCCTAATCTTTCTAAGACCTTTATCATGAAGGGGTGTTGGATTTTGTCAAAGGTTTTTTCAGCATCTAAGGAGATGATCATGTGGTTTTTTTCTTTCAGTTTGTTTATATGGTGTATTACATTGACTGATTTTCGTATGTTGAACCATCCTTGCATCCCTGGGATGAATCCTACTTGGTCGTGATGGATGATTGTTTTGATGTATTCTTGGATTTGGTTTGCCAATATTTTGTTGAGTATTTTTGCATCAATGTTCATGAGGGAGATTGGTCTGTAGTTCTCTTTCTTTGTTGCATCTTTTTGTGGTTTGGGTATCAGGGTAATTGTAGCCTCATAAAAAGTGTTTGGTAGTGTTCCTTCTGTTTCTATTGTGTGGAACACTTTGAAGATGATTGGTATTAGTTCTTCTTTGAAAGTCTGGTAGAATTCTGCACTGAAACCATCTGGTCCTGGGCTTTTTTTGGTTGGGAGACTTTTGATGACTGTTTCTATTACTTTAGGGGTTATTGGTCTATTTAAATGCTTTATCTGGTCTTGATTTAATTTTGGTATGTGGTATTTGTCCAGAAAATTGTCCATTTCTTCCTGGTTTTCCATTTTTGTGGAGAACAGGTTTTTGAAGTATGATCTTATGATTCTCTGGATTTCCTCATTGTCTGTTGTTATGTCTCCCTTTTCATTTCTGATTTTGTGAATTTGGGTGCTCTCTCTTTGCCTTTTGGTTAATTTGGCTAGGGGTTTGTCTATCTTGTTGATTTTTTCAAAGAACCAACTCTGTGTTTCATTGATTTTTTTTGTATTGTTCTCTTGTTTTCTATTTCGTTGATTTCAGCCCTCAATTTGATTATTTCCTGGCGTCTATTTCTCCTGGGTGAGTTTGTTTCTTTTTGTTCTAGAGCTTTCAGTTGTGCTGTTAATTCATTGGTATGGGATTGCTCCATCTTCTTTATGTGTGCATTTAGAGCTATGAATTTTCCTCTTAGCACTGCTTTCATAGTGTCCCATAAGTTTGGGTATGTTGTACTTTCATTTTCATTGAATTCTAGGAATTCTTTAATTTCTGTCTTTATTTCTTCCTTGACCCATTGATGTTTCAGGTGGGCATTGTTCAGTTTCCATGAATTTGTGGGTTTTCTATAATTTTTGTTGTTATTGAGGTCTAACTTTAAGGCATGGTGGTCTGATAAAATACAGGAGGTTAATCCAATTTTTTTGTGTCTGTTGAGATTTGTTTTGTGTCCAAGCATGTGGTCAATTTTTGAGAATGTTCCATGGGGTGCTGAGTAGAAGGTATATTCTTTTGTGTTAGGATGGAATATTCTGTAGATATCTATTAGGTCCATTTGAGTCATAACATGTTAGGTCCTTTATTTCTTTGTTAAGTTTCAGTCTGGTAGATCTATCTTTTGTTGAGAGTGGTGTGTTAAAATCTCCCACTACTAATGTGTGGGGTTTGATGTGCGTTTTAAACTTGAGTAGTGTTTCTTTTATGAATGTGGGTGGTTTTGTATTTGGAGCATAAATGTTTAGAATCGAGACTTCATCTTGGTGGATTTTTCCCCGTGATGAATATGTAATGTCCATCCTGGTCTCTTTTGATTGATTTTCGTTTGAAGTCTATTTTATTAGATATTAGGATAGCTACACCAGCTTGTTTCTTGGTCCATTTGCTTGGAAAACCTTTTCCCAGCCCTTTACTCGGAGGTAGTGTCTGTCTTTGAAGTTAAGGTGTGTTTCTTGTATGCAGCAGATGGATGGGTCCTGTTTTCTTATGCATTCTGTTAGCCTGTGTCTTTTTATAGGTGAGTTGAGACCATTGATATTGATGGATAGTAATGACCAGTGATTGTTAATTCCTGTTATTTTTTGTAGTTGTGTTGTGTTGTCCTTCTGTGGTGTATGTTGCTGTGGGATTATCTATTGCTTGATTTTTCATGGATGTGTTTAGCTTCTTTGGGTTAAATTTTCCCTTCTAGTGCTTTCTGTAGGGCTGGGTTTGTGGACAGGTATTGATTAAATCTGGTTTTATCCTGGAATATTTTGTTTACTCCGCCTATGGTGATTGAGAGTTTTGCTGGGTATAATAGTCTGGGTTGGCATCCGTGGTCTCTTAGTGTCTGCATGAGGTTTGTCCATGATCTTCTAGCTTTCATAGTCTCTATTGAGTAGTCTGGTGTTATTCTGATGGGTTTGCCTTTATATGTTACTTGGTCTTTTTCCTTTGCGGCTCTTAATATTTTTTCTTTGTTCTGTGTGTTTAGTGATTAGATTATTATTTGGCGAGGGGACTTTTTTTTTTTGGATCCAGCCTATTCGGTGTTCTGTAAGCTTCTTGTATCTTCATAGGTATTTCTTTCTTTAGGTTAGGAAAGTTTTCTTCTATGATTTTGTTGAATATATTTTCTGTGCCTTTGAGTTGGTATTCTTCTCCTTCTTCTATCCCTATTATTCTTAGATTTGATCTTTTCATGGTGTCCCAAATTTCCTGTGTGTTTTGTGTTACGACTTTTTTGTCTTTAGTGTTTTCTTTGACTGACGAATCTATTTTCTCTATCGTGTCTTCAGTGTCAGAGATCCTCTGTTCCATCTCTTGCAATCAGTTGGTTATACTTGTTTCTGTAGTTCCTGTTCGTTTAGTCAGGATTTCTATTTCCAGCATTCCCTCAGTATGTGTTTTCTTTATTGTCTCAAATTCATTTTTTAGATCTTGGAATGTTTCTTTCATCTGTTTAATTGCTTTTTCTTGGCTTGATTTGATTTCTTCCCATTTTTTGTTTGTTTTTTTCTTCCATTTCTTTAAGGGAGTTTTTTATTTCCTCTTTAATGGAGTTTTTCATTTCCTCTTTAAGGGAAGTTTTTATTTCCTCTTTAAGGGAATTTTTTATTTCCTCTTTAAGGAAAGTTTTTATTTCCTCTTTAAGGTAATTTTTCATTTCCTCTTTAAGGAAAGTTTTTATTTCCTCTTTGAGGGAGTGTTTTATTTCTTCTTTAAGGGCCTCTATCATCTTCTTAAAGTCATTTTTAGGGTCGATTTCTTCTGTTTCTTCTGTCATGGTATGTTTAGGTCTTGCAGGTGTAGAATCACTAGGTTCTGATGTTGCCATATAGGTCTTAATGGTTTTGCCTGTATTTTTGCACTGGCGTCTACTCATCTCTTCCTCTGTGCAGTGCAGTTGGTGTCTGTGTCTGAGAGTGCCTCTCTTGTTGTAATTTTTAGTCTTGGTTTAGTAGGGGTTCTTGGTTAGATTGGTGCTATTGGGCTATTTCTTCAGGGGCAGCTGATTTCAATCGGTGAATTATATACTTATAATTCTGGTGATCTGGTTTGGTGGCTGGGTATTGCCTTCTTCTGTGTTCCCAGGTCACGTTTTGTTCATTCATCAACTCCTCAGCTGATCTTGTTTCTTCAGACTTTAAACTGTAGGCATCTGAATCCTCTCCCAGATGGGTTTCAGCTAAGCAGGGTAGTCACACCAACACCTCCAAGTTGTTGGGTTTCACAGGATCAGCAGCTGGACCCTGGGTTGTCCTCAGACGGAGTATTCAGATTCGTTCTGGTTCTGACCCACGGAGATAGCTTCTTCCCCAGGTGTTGGGGTTAGAGGCGTCCCTGTTCCAAGCTGTGTCTGCTTGTCTCCGTCCCTGGGCCTGTCTACCTCTCCGTTCCCGGCCGGGCCCTTATGTCCCTGTCAGCTGCCGCTGCCCGACCTACCTTTGTCTGCTTATCCCCGCTGCCATGTCTGTCTACCTCTGTGGGCCTCTGCTGGTCCTGTCTACCTCTGTGAGCCACCTCAGGGCCTGAATGTCTCTGCAGGCTGCCGCTGGGCCTGAATATCCCTGTAGGCTGCCACCGCTGGGCCCATCTACCTCCGTGGGCCGCCACTGCAGGCTTACCTGCTTCTGCTTGTCTTCTCCTCCTTGCCCTTCTACCTCTGTGGGCTGCCGCTGGGCCTGAATGTCTCTGCAGGCTGCCTCCGGGCCTGAATATCCCTGTAGGCTGCCACCGCTGGGCCCGGCTACCTCAGCAGGCAGCCACCGCATGCCTAGCTGCGTCTGCTTCTGGAAATTTTCTTAAACGTCATAATTCTTGTGCATTCCATTCTCAAAATTCCTAGGATAGCCTAAAGGTTCCTATCTATCTTTGAAACACAATGGAGGATGCTTCACTGTGACTGATTTCTGGGAGCTCATAGAGCCCTATGGAACTAATCCTCTCTGCAAATAGCAGCCCTTGGCTGTGACTGGGAATTTTCGAGTTTTATAAGCCTAGGTGGTGCATTTCCCCTTACTGAAGGCAAGTGCTTTTTTCTGTAGGGTCCCAGGGGCCATCTGGGCCCCAGCACAGCTAGGAGAAGCCAGGGAGTCTGTTCCTGGATTTCGCTGTGCATTTTAGCAGGACTCTGGCTGTGGCTGATGGGAAGCATCAGGTCCCTCCCTGGCAAGGAAACGGACAGCCTTGCAAGGAGGCACCCGGGTGCTCAGCAGCCTGTACAGTGGTTTCTCCATCAGTCTACCAGAACCACATGGTAGTGATAAAGATTTTCTAGCGTTTTTGGATCCTCGCCGCATGGTTGAGCTTCGGTTCACTGCTTGGCTGATGTGTTCACCCTTTTCTTTTCAGCATCAGGGTTTTCTTGGGGCTTTTACAAAACAGTATCATTTTGACTATTTTCTTCTAGAGTTTGTCTTCTGCCTCACATCCCTCGCCCTTGGGCTGAGCTAACACTTAGGCAGCCAGTGACAGCAGGGCTCTGCCCACAGCTGGAACTGTAAAAGGGAAGGGCCCACTAACTGAGGCTGGCTCTGCCTCAGTGTACCCAGTCTACTAAGCAAACACTTTTGTTCTAAACTGTGTAAGACCAAAAAACTGTTGCCGAGAAACCAAAACGGTTTAAGACTTTACAGCAGAGAGAAATTAAGAGGGTGTAAAACTTTACAGCAGGCTTGTTGAGACATGCCTGCCTCACTGTAAGCAAACTGTTAAGCAAGTGCTGCTGTCCTAATCTTTGTAAGACTGAGAATCTGTCAAGGATAATCCCCTGTGAGGTGTCTGTATAAAAGGCTTCAGCTGCCTAAGTCCTCCTGCTGGGAGTGCTGTTTGTGCTGTGGAGGCAAATGTCTGGTCCCTGTCTGTGAGAGAGGATTGGGATGCTGCAGCGCCCAGGCCTGGTGGGGTCATGATCTGGGGTATGTTGCAGCCTTGGTCAAGGCCTTGCTTCTGGCCATTGAGAGAGTGTTCATTGAGTGAAGGCCGCCCTTCACCCGCGGGAGCTCTTCTTAGGCAGGTGGCTGGCAGGCTTGGCAGGCTCACCCTGGAATAGGGATTCTGGCAGAGTACAGTGCGAGCCTGGTAGCTGGAACCCAGAGGCTCTGGTGGGAGAGGAGGACCTGGTGGGAAGCACCTCCATGCAGGCTCGCACTGCCCCAGCCCCCCTGCCTCTTGGTTCCCTAGTCACGTGCTCCACAGCAGGAAGCCCAGATCTCTGGGCCTCCTGGAATGGATTTGTCACTGCCTGGTGTTCTTCCCACCTGCCTGCTGCCCTTCTGTCTTTGGCCCCAGGGAGCCTTAGAAATAACAAATGCCTTTGGGATACTGCTCCCTCCCTGAGAGCAGGCCCCTTTCTGAACGCCTCCAGTTTCAAAATAAAGACGCACTGACAACTGCCTATCGTTTCTGGTCAATGTTTCAGGGTTTGGTTGTTTTTTGTTTTGTTTGTTTGTTTGTTTTATGTTTGTTGTTGTTGTTGTTGTTTTCTTAAAAGCTTCATTTACAGCACAGAGCTGGGGCGATGGTGCAGACCTGTACTCCCAGGACTCCGCCTACAGAGGCAGGAGACTGGCTGCAAATTCCAAGCCCATCACTTCAGCACAGCCAGGATCAGGCATGGTACATCCACCCAGAGAGACTTTGTGGAAAACACAGTTTTAGAATCGTAATAGTAAGAGTCTCAGGTACTTTATTGCTGTGAAGAGACAGCGTGACCAAGTAACTGTCCTATTTACGGTTACTACTGTTGTGATGAAAAAACATGACCAAAAGCAATTTGAGGAGGAAAGGGCTTATTTGTCTTATGCCAGTGAGAAAGGCAGGGGATTGGCCTTGGACAAAGAAATGAGTTCTAATCAATGTGGCCATACTGTTCTGAAATTCCTGACAACCACAGATTGAAGGCAGTGAGTGAAGTCTAGTCTTTCCCTGCTCGTGAATGAAGCTAAACAGGTAACCAAAATTCAATAAATAAGTGAACCAAATAACAGAGCATCACGGGAAGGGGAGACAGGAGAGAGGGAGGGCTCAGTGTTTAGGAGGGTTTGCTGCTCCTCCAGAGGACCCAGGTTCAACTCCCAGCATCCATGTTGTGGCTCTTAGCTATCCCTAGGTCCAGTTCCAGGGGGATCCAACACCCTTTTTATGGCCTAAAAAAGTACTAGGCACATGTGAGGTGTATGTATACTTATATATGAAAGCATATGTACTATATGTATGTACATGTGTGTATTTACATGAAAAACAACTATACACATGAAAGAAAAAATATTAAAAATAAGTCAGAAAATTTCCCAAAAACTCTCCATGCATCTCCCTGCCTCCAGATCTAAATGAATGTTCAAACTTTTCATTAGATATCAGCCTTTGTAATGAAGAGTCAACCCTTTCAATGCAAAGCCCTCTTCAAGTAGAGTGTACAATTTTCATAAAAACTCAGTTTCATTATGAAGAAGCATTCTGATTCATAAAAGTCTAGTCTGTAATAAACAAGCTGTCTTTTTTCATAAAATGCCATCTTTTTAACAATGATTTCCTCCAGTCCATAAAAGTCCAAACTGGACAAAAAGTGTATCTTTTTCAAAAAGGTCAGTTTTCATAAAGAGTCATTCCTTTATATTAAAAAAGCAACTTCCAATTTTAAAGGTATTATTTTCATAAAAGTCAAAAGTTTTTATGAAAAGTCAACCCTTTCGAAAAAAGTGCATCTGTAAATAAAAAGCTGAGCATTTATGGAAAAGCTTTAAGAAAAGTCCAAATTTAGATAAAAGTCGACCCTCTCCATCCTTTAACTAGAGGCCAATCTTTTAGTAAAAGTTCACTTTTCAGGAGAAGTCTCTAATATAAAATCCATTCTTTGAAGAAAAGCAGTTTCTAGACGTCCTGGCAGAAAAGGACTTCAATGCTCAAGAGATTCTTCAGTTTCAATCAGAGGGCAAAAAGAAAGATCTCCTTAGGCCTCTGGAGGTGTCTGATCCTTTTGAGACAGAGCATCCTGTGTTTTCACAGAAATGTGGCTACATGTTAGAAATAAGTTACTTTCTATGTTGTGAAAGTGAAAAAATAAACAGTAAAAACCATCACACAGTGGGGTTGCAGAAGGTGTGGTTTCTACACTATTTTGGTAATGAACCATAAACAGTACTTGTAGCTGATAACCGATAACATTCAGTCAAAAATTAGTTTTTATGGTCAAGCATTGGGAACAAGAACAAGCACCTTGCCTGAAGTGGTGCCATTTTGACTTCAGACTTCATTTTACCTCTAAGATGAAACAAAGTTAGGTTCCCAAGAACTAGGGGAGCTGGGAACCTTCCAAGAGCTGACCTGCCTCCTCCACAGGAATAGTCGTTAAGCATTCTGTCTAGCTGCAGGTCTGCATCTCCTCCTCCAGCCCACACAGATGTGCTGTCCAGCTCAACCCTGCACCCTGCCTTCCAGACCATGAGACAGAAACTGCTGTTACACATGTCTCACAGAGCCTGAAAGAGCCTGAGCTTCCTGGGTTTCCACTGCATTCCAGCCCTCAAGACTCACAGCTTCACACCCATATCAGCAGAAAATAACCTTTCACAGCCCCTTTGCCATCCCTTTTTCTGAGCTGAACTCTCCAGCCCAGGGACTGAACTGCCTGCCCTTAAATAATGTTCCATTACTAATTGTATAAATTCTGCCCATGAACCTGAAATGTATGTACTACCAGATATTTCCCCATGTACTTTTCATAATTGTTTTATATGTAAGTCTTACTGTGTATACCCTGACACAGGTTACTGCTGTCCTCTCAGAGATTGTGGGTTAATATTGCATTGATTACAAATTTAAATTTGGTAAACTTCAGCCGCAGCCTTGGTCCCACAAGTGATTCAGGTAACTTTGTCTAACTATACCTCCTTAAAATACATTTTAAACTCAAAACGACTCTGAGATACCACCTTACACCTGTCAGAATGGCTATGATCAAAAACACCAATGACAGTCAATGTTGGAGAGGATGTGGAGCAAAGGGAACACTCCTCCACTGTTGGTGGGAATGTACAACCACTGTGGAAATCAGTATGGCGGTTTCTCAGAAAATTAGGAATTGAATTACCTGAAGACACAGTCATCCCACTCTTGGGTATATACCCAAGGAATGCTGATTCATACCATAAAGATACATGCTCAGCTATGTTCATAGCAGCACTATTTGTAATAGCCAGAACCTGGAAACAACCTAGATGCCCATCAACGGAAGAATGGATGAAAAAAATGTGGTACATATACACAATGGAGTACTACTCAGCAGAGAAAAACATTGAAAGCATGAAATTTGCAGGTAAATGGATGGAACTAGAAAAAATCATCCTGAGTGAGGTAACCCAAACCCAGAAAGACAGTCATGGTATGTACTCACTCATAGGTGGATTCTAGATATAAAATAAAGAACAATCAGACCACAACCCATAGAACCATAGAGGCTATATATATATAGCATGGAGGTCCCTAGGACGACTGTGGCTTATAATAAATTTCAGTTTTACTCAGTTATTGAAAAAAATAGCCAAATGAATGGAAACACATGAACTATGAACCAAAGGCTGAGGGGCCCCCAGCTGGATCAGGCCCTCTGAATAGGTGAGACAGTTGATTGGCTTGATCAGTTTGGGAGGCAACTAGGCAGTGGGACCAAGTCCTGTGCTCATTGCATGAGTTGGCTGTTTGAAACCTGGAGCTTATGCAGGGACACTTGGCTCAGTCTGGGAGGAAGGGACTGGACCTGCCTGGACTGAGTCTACCAGGATGATCGCAGTCCTCGTGGGAGGACTGGTCCTGGAGGAGGTGGGAATGGGGGGCAGGCTGGGGGTAAGGGGATGGATGGGAGGGGGGAGAATAGGGGATCCCGTGGCTGATATGTAGAACTGAATGGTATTGTAAAATAATATATATATATATATGAAAAGAAAGAAAGGAAGGAAGGAAGGAAGGAAGGAAGGAAGGAAGGAAGGAAGAAAGAAAGAAAGAAAGAAAGAAAGAAAGAAAGAAAGAAAGAAAGAAAGAAAGAAAAAGATCCACATGTCAAGGATCCAATAACAGAAACTGCAAAGAAGACCTAGGTGCCTCAAGAAGTAGATGCTACCAGAAATGGGATTCGATGGACCCTGAACCAGGCAGAAGAAGACACCACCCAAGGAGGAGACATGTACACAGTATCCCCTGAAGCCCAGGTTACCTCCCAGAACCTGCTGAAAACAAAGGCTTCTATCAGGATGGAATGAGGAAAGGGGTGAAACCTCAGCCTTGTGACTATCCTACAGCATGGCATCCATCCTTGAATCCATTCCCTGGAAGGAGCCAGAGAAACCCCAGTGGGGGCCTCAAGCTGTATCTGAGGATGCTCTGGGACGGTGTCCTGAATGCCTAGGAGCCTTGATATCTCTATTGTGATCATTTTTACTTTGTTCTTCTGAATGGTTTTTCAGTTAGAAAAACTTTCTTCATATGATTAATAATATGTTGAGAAATCTTTCTCTTAGGTGGGCATAAAATTGTCCTGGTTCTGGTTGAAATTGTTCGTGATGATTAAAACCTCTCCCTTATTTGCCCACTGTGGAATTGGCTTTCAATGGGCCAAGTCAAGACTGCATGCATTTGAATCTGGGGTGAGAAGCTCTAGGTTCAATTCCCTACAGGAGGTCTTTGAGGAGCTGTAGATGCTAACAGGATTGGTAGGAAAAGCTGGGTGACCCACTTGCTGGGATTTCTTTAAAACTAAGTGTGGCCTTACAGAAGAGGGCAGAATTAATGCATCAAAAAAAGTGTCCTCTATGTGGTGTGTAAGTTATGTTTTCAAAATGGAATAGGTAAGAGAAGAGAAGTAGGAGGCAGGGATGGGAGGCAAAAGAAAATCTCTGTTCTTGGAGCTCCTGGGTTCATACCAAAGTGGGTCTTAGAACGTCAGCTCCTGGCCAGAACGCTACAGAATTGTGCCAAGGTGGGCAACAATGTCTTCATGGTTTGTACTTCAAAGTCCAGTAAAATGCAATCCCTAGCGGGAGTGCTCTAATTAGCAAATGTCCAAAATCCCACAAGCTTGTCTGGACTATGATACAGACAGAAAATTCGTACAGAGACACTTCGGTTTGTAACTCTCCTCAAATTCAAATAAGGATTTCGATTTAAGGGATTTGGAATTAGAGGAACTGAAAGGTGGGAGGAGAGATGTGCTTGCTTTCTGTTTCCTACAGACTAATCCTCCATTATCAACTTGTTTCAGTTTAGAAAGGACTAGGCAATTCACTGTGGGAGCCCACAGAGGTTTTCTAGTGAGATTGCTTTACACAGCAGGGCTGCATTCGGGGATGACTTGACCAAGTCCATGGTCACCAGGTGTTTGGGATGGGCTGCACTTGGCTGTGCTGGGGGAGGTCTTTTGCCTCACCCCTTAGCATTTCTTTAAAAAGCCCTTTAGCAGAGACAGAAGGGGCTGGTGGGTTTGGACCCAGGCCCTCCTGAGCCATCCTGTGTTTTCTGTCTGTCTCTCTCCTCTGTCGTTCTATCTACAAATTCCTCCTTTCTCCCTGCTCAAGAGTACCCTGGGGGAATAAGAGGGAGCCGGTCTCCCTCAATTCACTGCTGGGTGAATGAATCTGTGTTTGCGGTTCCAGAGACAAACAGACCACCAGGGCACTGTTCATTGAATGGATTGATTCCCGGATGGATTCATAGTATGATGGCTTTATTGAGAGGTGGTGCGGGTCAGCGGGGAACCAGCTGAAGGAAGTACACAGCCCCCGGCGGAATATCCTTGGGATCCTTTCTTCCTGTATGCCCTGCTCTCTGCTCCCGGTTTGCCACCAAAGTACCCTTCCACCACAGACTCCCCGTATTGGGATGATACGCAGAAGTCCATAGGACCACAGCATGGATTCCCTGACAACACTGCGAAGTAAAATGAAGTAGATCTTTCTTCCTCTTCTTTCACACCAGCAAGAAAAGTCTGGGAGAACACAATGTTTCTGCTGTTCAGATGTGGAGGGGGAAATAACACATGACCGTTGCTGTTTCCTGTTTTGTAGTCTCACAGTCTGCCTTCTGACGCCCCCTCTTCCTGTAGGGTCTTTTTTTTTTTTTTTTCCTATCTTAATAACAACCAGAATGCTGGCTGCCTCGATAATGAAAGGGGGAATGATATTAGTGCCAGAAGGTCAGAGAATACACTAAGAAGGATTTAGGAGCAAAAGAAAGGAAGAAGGAAGGAAATGAGAAAGTTTCACTGTTGTACCCCTTACCAAGACACAGGAGAATGTCATTCAGTGATGGTCAGATTGAGTCTTACCTGCCAGCGGCCGAGAGCCAACTCACACCATAAAAGACTCTTGACCCCAGAGAGAGGCAGGTTAAGGGTTTATAAAGCCCCAAACCACAGTTACCTCGTGCAGGGGCAGGCCAGGGGGCAGAAGTTTCTGTTAACAAGGGTTTCAGAAGCTTTAGCCGATTAAAACTTGTTTTTTATATGTTATACAGCAAGGGACCTCCAGAAACTGCAGGCGCAGCTGTATACAATGTTCTGCTCGGCAGGGACGTGGTTACCAGGGGTCCGGGAACAGTTTGCACAGCACTAGATGGAGTTAGCTAAAATTGGGACAAAACAGAGTCACACCCAGTTCAAGGCTAGATTATGATAAATAGGGAGTTGAGACTGGAGATATTGCAGGCAGGAACTAGACACCATACATCTCTGAGGTTTATGTCACAATCTCAAATACTGAAATCCTCAAAGACCCAAATCTCTAAAGTTCTGAAAATAGAGGGATTGGGTGGGGGAGATGGGGGTGAAGAAACATCTACCTAAGTACTCTTTGTTGGAAAACGCCAATCATGAGGCAGGATGGTGGGGTCACACACCTTTAATCCCAGTGTTCAGGAAGCAGAGGCAGATGGATCTCTGAGCTGGAGGCCATCCTGGTCTACAGCAGATCTAGGACAGCCTGGTCTACACAGAGAAACTTTGTCTCAGATTAAAAAAAAAATTTTTTTAAACCTGAAAACGTCCTGGAAATTTTTATTTCAAAAGGTTTGCTTATATTTATATAGCAATAAAAAAGAGTTATCTGCCTTTTAATGAGAACTAATCTAGATACAGTGAGAAGCCAGGTGTGATGGAACATGTTTATAAGCCCAGGACTCGGGAGATCACAAGTTTAAAATCAGACTGGGCCACATTACAAGACACTATCTCAAAACAAACAAGCAAACAAACAAAAAAAAAATAGGAAACAACAAATAAGAGACAGAACATAAAAGACAGAACATGTTACAAGCCCTTTTACACAATGAAATAGACAATAATAGCATACATTTGTTTTCAAGTACAAATATGAAGGGAAATAATCCACTTTCAGAATTTTCTTGAAGTCTTACAGAACTTCATGTCTCCAGTATGGGAAAATGAGAAGACAGAATGTTCAACATAGTGTAGGACAAAATCAACAAGGGCGATTTAAAGTTAAAAGAAAAACACTAAAAAGAAGAAAATCTAGCATTTGAAAAAGTGTATTCCAAGGAGACTTTGTATGTAATTGAGTAGAGCTATCCAGGAATAGTTGGGAGACTTCCACCAAAGGTCCGTTGATTTTCAAAGTTTTGTATTGGAAAGAATAGCTGCTTTTCTTCTCCTGTTTTTGTTTTGTTGTATGGTGGTGGTTGGTTGGTTGGTTGGTTGGTTTGTTTGTTTGTTTGCTTGTTTTTGGACTTTGCTGTCTTTGGAGAATATGTTCACAATTGTTTTCTATGTGGGATTATCTTCCCTAAAGTTCCTCCAGGACGAGTTATACAACAACCTGAGCACTTTCTGTTTATCTGCTCCTCATCTGTGTTATTGGGGGGACTTGAAAATTCCCTCTACACTTATTCACACACACGACACAGATCTAATGGCAACCATACCAGTGCTCGGTCAACAAAACCACATCTTACAAAACTCATAGTAGAGCACGATTATGTTCTAACTATCCCTTACTGTTGCTGGTTTCATAAAAAACATGGCTTCAGTTAAGACAAGAGCAAACAAGCAAACAAAAAACCTTGGACTTTTGTTACCTAGAAGAAACGTCAAAGCAAACAAGTAATGTTTAAAACTTTTTTTTCCATTGTCATATCAAGTAGCTTATCTGAATTTTCCACATAAAATGCATTAGGCTGAATGGGAAGGGAAAAAAAAAAACTCTTTTCATAATGTCCTTTTTATTCTGGTTTTGGTTTTTTTGAGGTAAGGTTTCTCTGTGTAGCCTTGGCTGGTCTGAAACTAGCTCTGTAGACCAGGCTGGCCTCAAAATCACAGAGATCCACCTGCCTCTGCCTCCCAAGTACTGGGATTAAAGTCATGTGACACCATGCCTGATTTTCATGATGTCTTAAGGCTCAGGTTTAGAAGCCTTGATTTCCGGGTAAGTAATTGGGTCAGTGAATGGATAAAGACAGAGATCTGTGTTTGTATCCCCAGAACCCAAGTAATGAGGTAAGCTTACTATAACTGCAGCCTTCTGGAAGAGGGCTGAGAGGTAGATTCTAAGAGCTCACAGTCACCCTAGACAAAATGGCAAGTTCCAGGTTCTGTTAGAGACCTTATCTCAAAAGGAAAAAAAATTTAAAAGGCAGGCAGACAGCAATAAAGGAAGATGCCTGATGTCAATATCTGGCCTTCATAAATGCATGCACAGGCAAGTGTATTCATATACTTTGATTGTAAACAGAAACATTGATTGTATCTAATTTAAAATCTATTTGATGGCTTGGGAATTCAATTAAATCCATTCTTTTTTGGTTCTGTTTTTGTTTTGTTTTGTTTGAGGCATGGTCTTTCTATGAAGCCCTGGCTGGCCTGGAATTCACTATGTAGACCAGGCTGGCCTTGAACTCACAGAGATCCACCAACCTCTGCCCCCTGAGTGCAGGAACAAGGTGTGGACCACCACACCCAGCTCAAATCCATTTTCTACTGTCCTCCAACTTTTAAATAAACATTTATAGAGTCAAACTGTGGAAGCCAGACAGAGCACTAGGAAGGCAAAGGCAGGTCTACATAGCAAGTTCAAAGACAGCCAGGGCTGCATAGGGAGATGCAGTATCAAAAAGAGTCAGAATGTGGGAAGGTAACTCCGGAGTGAAGCTGGGCCTTAGTGTGCACAAGGCCCTGAGATCAACCCTCAGCCACACACATGGGGCAGGTGTACCTCAAAAGAGCTCTCCTCCCTCTGGGCTAACAGTACTTCACATTCTCCAGCACAGTTCCAGACTGTCCCAGAAGGCATTAAATGTCTTTACTTTCCTCCACAATGGACCAACGTTTAGATTGACTTCATAGAGTAATTCTTCTCTTGAGTCAGTCAACAGCTGGGTCTCCAGCATCACTCAGCTTGTTCCTGTGAGCCTGGGACTGCCAGGTCCAAAGGAAACTCCAATTCCCCAGACTCCAAAAGGCAGTTCAAATATCCAGAAATGAGATCAACCTGGACTATAGGAGGATTTCTGACAGTTAGATAAAAGCCAGCATTCCTCAGGAACCTGTGAAGCCAGTTGCCATCTTCCAAAAGGAGTCATTTCCCTTACTTCCTGCAAAGGGATAAGGTTCTCCAGTTAACATATATGTACAGCACCTATCAGCATATCAAGGTCCATGCTAATCTTCAGGCCTTTCAGGCCCTACTCACAGATAGTTGTTATAGATCTAAAAGCTTCACATACCAGTCTCCTGGCCCTTCCCTCTCTTTAGCTACTCATCCTTTTTTTTTTTTTTTTTCCTTTTCTTTTCTTTTTGAGACAGGGTTTCTCTGTGTAGCTATGGTGCCTGTCCTGGATCTTGCTTTGTAGACCAAGCTGGCCTGGAACTCACAGAGATCCACCTGGCTCTGCCTCCTAAGTGCTGGCATCAAAGGCATACTCCACCATGCCCAGCTCATCCTTCTTATAATCTGGCTATTCTCACTATTCTAGGCTCCTGCTCCAGCTGCTGCGATCCTCAGGATGCTCTCTGTATTCTCTATCTCTGCCTGTTCTCCCTTTTCTCACAGATAGCCCTGACCATGTCCAACTGCCAGCCATGTTCCATCTAGTTCTTTCTCTCTCTGCTCTGGACTCCTCCACATGCCTCTGGCTCTTCTGGCTCTTCTGGCTCTCTCAATAAAGCCTTCCTCTTAACCATACTATAAAACGGTCATGTTATCAGTGTATACAAGGACAACTAAATTAACCAGAAGAGGGTTAAACCACAGGGGCTGAGGTTTCTGTAACCCAGGGGTTAGCAGGCACTTAAAGAAGCATAGATGCATGTTCTTTCATGGTTTGGGGGTTGGGAGAGGAAGTAGTATCACGAAGTCTAGCGAGTATGTGTCATTCTCAGGATATCACCATCCGTGAATACAGAATACTGAACATTCAAACTTCCCCCTTCTAGTCAGTGATGACTCATTCTTTTTGCAATGGCAAGGAAGCCTCTGGGGGACTGTTTAATAACCCCTGAAGGCTTGACAAGAAGAGGCAGAACACAGAGTATCTGTGACAAGTCACAGAGTTATCTGTGTGGGGACACAGTACTGGTGGCTCAGGCTGATTCTATTACTCCCAAGACTCCCACACACTGAGCATCTCTCCAGGAGAGTTCAGCTACCATTGAGTGGGTTCAGACATTTCCATCTCCCTCGACTTCCACCCACCCATGGCATTCTCTCTTAAACCGTTTTTAGTCTCCAGTTCAGCTGTGATGATTCCATATGCTTGAGATGGCAATCTCAAGTCACCTCATGTGCTATTTAACAACACAGACTCTGTGCTGAGAATTATTTTATTAGATGGTTTTCTTTTGGGCAATTACTCCACCTCACCTCCTAATGCAATGAAAAGATGAGGCAAATACTGGCTGTTCCAGGCATACTGCAATATACTGCTTACAGAAAATACTTTCATTTTATCTTTTTAAATAGACAGTAAATATATATTTTTATTAAAACATAATTACATCACTTTCCCTCTTCCCTGTCCTCCCTCCTACCACTTCCACACACCCCACTGATTTCAAATTGTGGCCTCTGCTTGTTCTTGCTGTTGTTGTTGTTTTCTTTAAAAACCCCTTATTTTGCATTTTAAACTTTCTTTTTATTTATTCTTTGTGTCTTTCACATCATGCCTCCTGATCCCACCCATCTTCCTCCCACCCCAAGAAATAAAACAAAAAATTTAAGAGAAAAAAGAGGGGGAGAAAGATGGGGAAATCATGTCAGGGAAGCTGCAGTGTAACACAGTGAGTCACACGGTGAACCTTGTTATCCACATACTTAGACATGCAGGTGTTCATCACAGAGAATCACTGGTCTGGTTCAAGGCCCCTGGTCTCTGGTACACCACAAATGATGGGCCCTCACTGGGAGTCTTCACAAACATCCCTTGATGCCCTTTGTCAAGAAGATCCTGCAGCCCTGGGTCCAAAGGACAGATGCCCCCCCCCACCCCAACACATACACACACCGTGCTCCAGCAGATCTCAGATGGGTGGATGTTGGGGTGGGCCAACTCGTAACCCTGGATTCTGGGCTGGGTAGTTGCAAGGTTGGTCAGCCAGGCAGCTCTCCTGAATTCACCACCAGGGTCATCTCTCCAGCATTGCCCTGGCTGGTTCACCCCTAGCAGTGATGAGCAAGGGGCAGGGCCAGTTCTTTGGCTTTCACATTCTCAGGGTCAGTCCTCCCACACCTAAGCCTTCAGGGCCAGCTCTGCTGTGTTCCCCAGGCCAGGTGTAAAGGCTGAAGTTGATGCAGGGACAGCTTCCCGCTCATATGACCTCAGGAGGGCTCTGCTTTTAACTGTTATTATTACAGATATGTATACATGCATAGACAAATAAATACAACATACTGAGTCTGTTTAGTGTTGCTTGTATGTGTATGGTTTCTGGGATGACTATTTGGAAATGGATGACCAGTTTGGGAGCTCATCCCTGAGGATAAATAATTCTCCCCCTCGGCAGTTGTTAGTTATACACACATACACTTACACATTATATAAATTTAAGTAAATAAGAAATTATATGGCTCCCTATGTCTTTTCAGCATCATTAGTATTATTTTCTCCTCCCCTCCCTCCCATCTCACTAGTTAGAACCCCTTTTCCATTTCTCTTTTCATACTGCTTATCCCCTGCTGTCCCTCTCTCTAGCACTCCTCCTGACTCCAGTCCTGTTTTATTTTCCTGATATCTGAGATTACTCCAGGTTATATACTCAAATCTGAAGATTTGGAGCTAGGAAACAGATGAGAGAGAACAGGCAAACTTTGTCTCTCTGGATCCAGATTAAATAAACAGAACTAGAAAACATTACATGCATAGAAGGCATCTTGATCATAAGAGAAAATGTACAGTGTAGTAGTTTGTTGTCAATTTGACTACAATTAGAATCACCTTGAAAAGATATCTTTCAGCTGGGCACAGTGAAACACACTTGTAATCCCAGAACTCGGGAGGCAGAGGTTGGTGGATCTCTATGAGTTTCAGGCCAGCCTGGTCTACATGGTGAGTTTCAGGACAGCCAGAGCTACTTAGTAAATCCCTGTCTCAAAACAGGAGGTGGGGGGAGAAAAAGAAAACGTATCTTTCAGAGTGTCTATGAGGATTTTTTTCACAAAAGTTTAGCTTAAGGCGGAAGTCCAATCCTGACTGTGTTGACAGTATCCAACAGGTTTGAGTCCCTGACTGAATAAAAAGGAGAATGTAGCTGAACGTTTTCCTGTGTCCCACCTGGCCCACGATCAGGATAAATCTGGTCAGGACAAATCTCTCTCACCCTCCAGTCCTGCAGCTCCTCAGACCCAAATAAACATACAGAGGCTTATATTATTTACAAACTGTATGGCCATTAGCTCAGGCTAACTATTGACCAGCTCTTTCATTTAAATTAACCTGTAATTCTTATTTATGTTTAGCCATGTGGCTTGGTACCTTTTTTCAGTTCTGCCTTTACATCTTGCTTCATCTGTGTCTGGCTGGTGACTCCTGACTCAGCCTTCCTCTTTCCAGAATTCTCCTTGTCTGCTTATCCCACCTATACTTTTTACCTGGCTACTGGCCAATTAGCATTTTATTTATCAGAGCAACACACATTCACAGCATACAGAACATCCCACAGCAGCAGAAAGCAAGCAGAGCCCTGAAATTCACCTTTCTGCTTTCACTAGAGATGCAATTAGGGACAGCTGCCTCTTGCTCCTGAGCTGTTACTGCCATGCCTTCCCTGCCATGATGTACTTACACTCTCACACTGGGACCTAAAATAAACCATTCCTTCTTTTTTTAACTTTGTTTATTGATTCTTTGTGAATTTCATATTATCACCCCAATCCTACTCATGTCCCTGTCCCTCCATATCCAACTTTGGCCCTTGCAAACTCCCTTGAAAAGGAGAGAGAGAGAGAGAGAGAGAGAGAGAGAGAGAGAGAGAGAGAGAGAGGAGAAGAAGAAGAAGAAGAAGAGGAAGAAGAAGGAGGAGGAGGAGGAGGAGGAGGAGGAGGAGGAGGAAGGAAGGAAGGAAGGAAGGAAGGAAGGAAGGAAGGAAGGAAGAAAAAGAAAGGAAAGAAAAACTCCATGTGGAAGCTGCGCTGTGTCACGGTGTGTCACACAGAATACCCTTTGCTCAAACAGCTGTCCTTGCAAATGTTCCCTGGAATGAATCACTGAACTGGTTCCAGGCCTCTGGCTGCCACTGCACTGTCAATACTGGACCCTCACCAGGACTCCTCTCCGATGACCTGTTGTTGCCCCGTGTCCTGAAGATCCTGCAGCTTTGGTTCTGCAGGATCGGCCCCTTCACTCCCTCCAGCAGCTCATGGATGGGGTAGACGTGGAGGTGGCCAACTCAAAGCCCTAAACCATTCTTTCCTGACATTGCATTTGTTGGGTGTTTTTGTCACAGAAACAAGAAAAGTGCCTAATATACACAGCAAGCCATTGGCCTGTTTGTTATCACCATCAAGGTCTATACACTCTATATGAATGTGGCATATGTGCTTTTCCGTAACTGAGATCACAGAACGTCTCTGCACGTGAGTGCAGTGCTGTGCTGTGACTTTACAGTGTCATTGGGTGGTGACATTTTCAGCTCTGGGATAGCCTTGTGGAGCCAGCACTGCCTGCAGTCTCTTATCAGCTGACATATGCTTCCATGGTGTAGGAAAAGAATTAAAATTCCTAATTTTTCCTCTTGCCTTTGTTTGGAAATCATTTCTATTTAATTACTTCTCATTATATCTCTACTATTAAATAAAGGGTTTTTTTTTTGTTTTTTTTTTTTTTTTTTAGCTGAGGATCGAACCCAGGACCTTGTGCTTGCTAGGCAAGCACTCTACCACTGAGCTAAATCCCCAACCCGGGTTTTTTTTTTTTTTTTTTTTTTTTCAATTCAAAAGAAAAACCTGAGATAAGCAAGAGAGGCATCACATTCAGAAATTCATTTTCAAATGAAAACAGATCAGGAATCTGCAGACGTCATTAACTAGATGACACTGTGGTCCTGTCATTGATCTTCATAAGACTAGGGTCTAGAAATTGTTAATTCCTCATCTTTCTGTGTGAGACTCTGACCACAGCACCTGGCACTGGAAGAGATATCACCTTGTGCTTCTGAAATGCTGAAATTAACCAGACTATGCTAAACATAGATTTCAGATCCAGACAACTCATATTATATCAGTTAATTCTTTGTTTGTGGACTACTCCATATAGATGGTTAATGTGTTACAGTCATTTCCTTTACTGGGACTAAGATTCCAGTTTAGTGACATGACATACCATTTCCTTGGTGACTAGAGTCCTTTTCAGAGAGTGCTTGCCATGAGGATATCCTGTAGTGTATAAGTTACTTCTTTCTCTGCAAGCTCTAGAGCTGTGGGTAGAGTAGAATGCTCTTGGAACCATTTGAACTGGTATTCCTACAGAATGAGAGAGAGAGAGAGAGATTTAACTGCATTCTACTTGTGGCCATCAAGTTTTGCAAGGACCATTTGTTGAAGGTATTGTCTCTCCTTTCTCAAAAGTTTATTTTCATTTGCATCTTGGTGAATAATCAGTTGTCACTGACTACATGCAATCACCAGTCTCATCAATCTACATCAGGATGTTAGCAAACTAAATGCTATGTTTGTTACTATGGATCAATGATACTACCAGAAGTCTGGTGTGCTGACATGACACATCCTTCATTGTGTTTACAAGAAATGTACCGGCTATCCTGACTTTTTTGAGGTTCCACGTGAATTGCTATTTTTAAGAAAATTTCCACAGTCTGGATGGGTAGCTGTGTCTGGCCTAATGGTGACTGCTCTGAACTTACTGGCCTGGAATTTGCAGCCCCATCGCCTATCAATGCAGGTAGAGTGCTGGGATTATAGGTCTGCACCATCACACACCAATGCTCTGTAGATGACATTCTTTTTTTTTTTTTTTTTTGGTTTTTCGAGACAGGGTTTCTCTGCGTAGCTTTGCGCCTTTCCTGGAGCTCACTTGGTAGCCCAGGCTGGCCTCTAACTCACAGAGATCCGCCTGGCTCTGCCTCCCGAGTGCTGGGATTAAAGGCGTGCACCACCACCGCCTGGCTATGTAGATGACATTTTTAAGCATACAATTAAGCAACTTTGGCCAGGAGCACAAGAGGCACCGATTGATTCCTGGATTTCCCAATGTGTTTTCAACAGGGCCAACACAAGGAACACAAGCCTGCAAGGGGATACTTCTGCCAGGTCCTCCTCTAGAGTCTCTGACCTCAGGCTTCCCACAGAGAAAGCAGCCAGGGAACTGCTGGGCTCTCTCTCCTCCATGCCACAATCCCTTACCCTACACCAGCCTTCCAAGATAGCTGTAGGTAGCAAGGCAGAGGCCAAGGATGCAGGTCTACCCCAGTGCGGACACAATAAAACAGGGGCTATTCAGCTGTTTCTTCTGAGGCATCCCAAGCCTCTTCTACGTTCACAGACCAGAAATTTGGCTGCAGGGCACACACCACTTTCAGAAGGATGACTTCTGTATTAGCTACAGCGATTTATCACGGCGTCTCACTTGGTTTCTCTGTAACCGTTTTTCAGTCTTAGAAACATTGGGAAAACAGCTCTGGTTTAGCAGCTTGGGTACAGTGAGGCAGCCAGTCGACCACGAAGTCTTATACCATTTTGGTTAATCTCTGCTGTAAAATCTTGGACCCATTCGGTTTCTCAGAGACAGTTTTTCAGTCTTGCTCAGTTTAGAACAACAACATTTGCTTAATACCTTGGGTACAATGAGGCAGCGCCTGCCTCAGTCAGTGGGCTCTCCCCTTTCATAGTCTCTCATGGGGGCAGAGCCCTACTGCCACTGGCTGCCCAAGTATTGGCACAGCCCAAAGGGGCAAGTGTGAGGCAAATGACAAACTAGGGAAGAAAACAGTTAAAATTATATTGTTTTATTAAAAGCCAAAAGCAAACACTGCTGTCTAAAAACAAAAGAGTGAACATGTCCTCCAAGAAAGGAACCCAAGGCCTACCGTGCTGCCAGGATCCACATCTACCTGTACAGGTGGAGTGCTTGGATTAAGGGTCCCTGTACAAATTGTTAACTAAGGTATGGGAGCCCACAACTGACTCAGTTACCCAGTTAGAATCTGAGGTCTATTCTGAGTCAATAGAATTCAAGCTTGCTTGTTCCAGGACTGTGAGAAAGTCCTGATTAGCCCACAAGAAGGAACACACTATTTAGCTAGATGCAGGCTGCTGCTGCCAGCCAGAGATAGAAAACTAAACTGCCTGCTCCTTGACTCAAGGCAGGACAGATAGTGGCTGAATGCCTGTGCTGTGCATTGTTCTACCTCTGTCCTTCAAAACTGTATATAAGCTAGCTGTGAAATAAACTCAGGACTGTCCGGCATTGACTGGCAGTCCTGACTCTTTCCTGTCTTCTTCATTGTCTCTACAATAAGCATGCCATTACCCAGCTACCCAGCAGACTGTTGGGCAGGCTCCCCCACCTAAGTGCTTATTAACAGATCAAAGCAGATGCTGCCTGCCCCTCTCACAGCTTCCTCACCCTAACTCTCCACTCCTCTGTCTCCTGTATAAAGCAGCCAGTTTGGCTACACCAGTCTCTTGGCCAGCCCCTTGGTCCAGACTGCCCATTTTGGTCTTTGACTTCTCTCTTGCTCTTGATCCTGCTCTCTCCTGGCACGGCCCAGCTCAGTCTGGCTATGTGCACCCTTGACTTTCCCACATGTCTCCGTCTCCCTCTCTGCATCCGTCTCTGCCTCAGCCTTTTCCTCTGCCTGTATTCTTCCCCCATGTCTATAATAAAAACAGCAAGTCCCTAGGAGTAGTCTGGTCCTCATTTATCTATCTATCTATCTATCTATCTATCTATCTATCTATCTATCTATCTATCTTATTTAATTCAGTCTGCTCCTTCACACACAGCTCCGTGTATCATGTTCTTTAGCAAAAAATAAAGGAAACATTGCCAGGAAAGTTAGGCAGTTGTCAGTGCGTTTTTATTTTGAAAATGGAGTCTTTTGAAAGCAAACATGTTTGCAGGAAGCAGTAGGGCAAAGATGCCTGCTATTTCAAAGTCTCCCTGGAACCAAAGATGGAGGGCAGCAGCCAGGCCTGACAGATAACCATGGGCAATGAGTCTGCTCCAGGAGGCCAGACAAAATGGGGCTTCTTCTCCACTAACTGGGGAACGTTAGACAGACTGTACTGGTCAAAGCGCCCAGGTCAGAGGTCTGGGCTTTCTGCTGTGGTGAGCTGGCCTGGCTTCAGAGCCCAGTCACAGCAGGGGTAGCAGCAGTGTGAAACTGCCTGCAATGTTTCTGCCTGGTCCCCTGGGGTCACAGTTCAAGAGCCAAGGCATTTGGAGATAGAAATCTGCTCCTCTTCAAAATCACAGGCCTAGTTCAGCTGCCATAACTTTCCATCACCCCTGGACTTGAAAGGAGTGCCTTCCCCCTCCCAGGAGCTGCAGATCTCGGGCCTGACTGAAAGTGACCTCCAGATTGCAGTCATTTCTAGCTGTGAATAAGAAAAAGGGTCAGTGACATGGACAGCATCCAGACAGCAACAACCTGGTACTTTGTCCATTTGAGTCAGGACTTCTTGAGGCACAGGGATCACACTCCCGGCTGCAACCTCACCTTGAGTCAGCTGCGCCCTCCAACTCCGCAGGTCAGATTCAGCCAGGTCTTTGCCATCCACCATGATGGGCAGCTGGACACCCCACAGGGCAGAAGCACAGGTCTGGAAACAGAGACTGTGCTTAAAAGGGTGAGCTTCTGGCAAAGGGTTGATGTGAACAGCAACAGCATCAAATTTCTGTGAAGACTTAGTTTCCGATTTAGGAGCCTGACCCACATATCAGTACTGTAAGAAATTCATTGTGGAAGTCCACAACTGACTCAGTTTTCCAGTTTGAATCTGAAGTCTATTCTGAGTCAATAGAGTTCAAGCTTGTTTGCTCCAAGGCTGTGAGAAAGTCCTGATTAGCCCACAGAGTCAGTCTCCTTGAAGGGCTGTGAGAAAGTTCTGATTAGCCCACAGAGTCAGTCTCCTTGAAGGGCTGTGAGAAAATCCTGATTAGCCCACAAGAAGGAACACACTAGCTAGCTAGGTGCAGGCTGCTGCTGCCAGCCAGAGGTACATTGAGATAGAAAACGAAACCACCTGCTCCTTGACTCAAGGCAGGATAGATAGTGGCTGAACGCCTGTGCTGTGCATTGTTCTACCTCTGTCCTTCAAAACATATATAACTGGCTGTGAAAAAAACTCGGGGCTGTCCGGCATAGACCTGCAGACCTCCCCACTCTTTCCTGTCTTCTTCATTGTCTCTTCAATCCGCCTGCCTCTACCCAGTTACCCAGCTGACTGTCGGCAGGCCCCACAATTCTCCATATAAAATGTCAATCTTGATGTTTGGTATCCATATTAACTGTTAGTATTAACTTTAATAAACTGAGGGTGACATAGTTAAACTTTCTGATGTGTCCTTATCTTTTTGGAGCAATCCTTGACCTTGGGACTAATTTTTGACTAAACATTATGGGTTTTCATCTACAACTACTGCTTACATCCATTACCAATTTATGATTAGAAACTATACCTTCTGGCCACCCGTTGTGTGAGGGCCTTTCTCTGTATAATTTCTTCACATTTACACTATAGAAAACAACTTATTTCTAGCAAAGTAGTTGTATTTCCATGAAAACACAGGGTGCTCTGTCTCAAAAGGACCAGACACCTCCAGAGGCCTGGAGACCTTTCTGTTCACCAAGGTTGAAACTGAAGAATCCTTGAGCATTTAAGTTCTATTCTGCCAGGTGTCTAGAAACTGCTTTTCTTCAAAGAATGGACTTTATATTAGAGACTTCTCCTGAAAAGTGAACTTTTACTAAAGATTGGCCTCTAGTTAAAGGATGGAGAGGGTCGACTTTTATCTAAATTTGGACTTTTCTTAAAGCTTTTTTATAAATACTCAGCTTTTTATTTATGTTTAGACTTTTATTGAAATGGTTAGTTTTTCAAAAAAAAAAAAAACTACTGACTCTTATGAACATGATACTTTTTAATTTGGAAGTTGCCCTTTTTATATAAAGAAATGACTCCTTATGAAAAACTGGCCTTTAGGAACATGATCCTCATTTGTTCACAGTTTGGACTTTTATGGACTGGATGGATATGGGGTACCTAGGGTCCCAGGGCTCAACTAAATCCAGTGAGGGATGTGAGGGGGAAAAAAATCTACGTACACTTTGTTCTTATATCTGTTAACTTTATTCCTCTAAGACAAAATTACATGAGTTCAGCTATAGTTCCACCAGGCATTCAAGGCAGAACAACTCTAGACATACCAAGCTCTATATCCAGCTACTTTATTTCTCTGGGATGAAATCCTGTCTCCATAACTACAGTTCCGTCCAGCTCCCTAGCTCACAGTCCTGCTAACACTAACTCCTATGCTTTCAGCCTCATCTTCATCCTCTGTATCCTCTTTCTCCATCTCTGCTGCTCTCTACTCCTGGCACTCAGAAAACTCTACTCCAGATCTGCTTACCCTTATCTTCTCTTCTCTCTAGCCAAGCTGTTCTGTTCTTCCCTACAGAAAATGCCTGCCCTTTCCCTGTCTCCTCAGGAATGTTGTTTCATCTCTCACCTTGATATGTAAAAACCCCGTTTCTTAAAAGTCAATGTGCTCTGGAGAACCACTAGGCCTCCTCAAGGCAAGGGGATTGTCTGAGCTCCATTAGCACAGGAAACAAAGCTATGAGTCTCCTGCCAGCTTGTCTTCTAAGCTCAGCAGGGCAGTTAGTAACTTAGTAGGTTCAGCAGGTCAGAGGAGCTGAACTGTTTACCAATTGGTCTGGGCACGCAAGGATTTCATAGCAGAAGACAGCTGGAATATTAAAGGATGGGTAACACCAAATATTCATAATAAATGGCTTTGCCTTTTCACAGACCCTTGGCCAAAGTTCAGCTTTAATACACAGCTGAATCTCTATGATATATTCTTGTGACCTGCAAGAGTTCTCGTTTCCCTGTGTAGTAAAAAAGGGAAATTTAATTCTCTCTAGGGTGATGAATGATGTGAATAAATATTGAGTTTGGAGATGACTGGAATAAATGATAAGTAATGGCCAGTAAATATTGATATATGGTCAATATTTGTATTAGAAATATATACTTATAATCTATAAAATATTTATAACCAATAATCTATATAGATGGCCAGCTAAGAATTAATTTAACCATCTATTATGTATATTTGTATATAATGAAAGTATCTGTCCCAATAAGGGGGGCAGAGGAATAACATAAAAATATACCATTAGCTGGTATATCATAATATTGTTAAATATGTCTAAATACTATGATTCTGACTTATCAAAAAGAAATGATTAGTTTGGAACATTGACTCTATCTAGTAGTCTCAGGTATAAATTTGTTTAAACTGTATTTTTTTCTCATTTTGCCTAATTCTTTGTTTATTTTTTTTAAATTTATTTTACAGTACCATTCAGTTCTACATATCAGCCATGGGTTCCCCTGTTCTTCCCCCTCCCACCCCCTCCCCTTATCCCCAGCCTGACCCCCATTCCCACCTCCTCCAGGGCAAATCCTCCCCCGAGGACTGCGATCAACCTGGTAGACTCAGTCCAGGCAGGTCCAGTCCCTTCCTCCCAGACTGAGCCAAGTGTCCCTGCATAGGCTCCAGGTTTCAAACAGCCAACTCATGCAATGAGCACAGGACTTGGTCCCACTGCCTAGTTGCCTCCCAAACTGATCAAGCCAATCAACTGTCTCACCTATTCAGAGGGCCTGATCCAGCTGGGGGCCCCTCAGCCTTTGGTTCATAGTTCATGCGTTACCATTCATTTGGCTATTTTTTTCAATAATTGAGTAAAACCGAAATTTATTATAAGCCACGGTAGTCCTAGGGACCTCCATGCTATATATATGGCCTCCATGGTTCTATGGGTTGTGGTCTGATTGTTCTTTATTTTATATCTAGAATCCACTTATGAGTGAGTACATACCATGACTGTCTTTCTGGGTTTGGGTTACCTCACTCAGGATGATTTTTTCTAGTTCCATCCATTTGCCTGCAAATTTCATGCTTTCATTGTTTTTCTCTGCTGAGTAGTACTCCATTGTGTATATGTACCACATTTTTTTTCATCCATTCTTCCATTGCAGGCATCTAGGTTGTTTCCAGGTTCTGGCTATTACAAATAGTGCTGCTATGAACATAGCTGAGCATGTATCTTTATGGTATGGATCAGCATTCCTTGGGTATATGCCCAAGAGTGGGATGGCTGGGTCTTCAGGTAGTTGGATTCCTAATTTTCTGAGAAACCGCCATACTGATTTCCACAGTGGTTGTACAAGTTTACATTCCCACCAACAGTGGAGGAGTGTTCCCTTTGCTCCACATCCTCTCCAACATTGACTATCATTGGTGTTTTTGATCATAGCCATTCTGACAGGTGTAAGGTGGTATCTCAGAGTCGTTTTGAGTTTAAACTGTATTTTAAGGAGGTATAGTTAGACAAAGTTACCTGAATCGCTTGTGGTACCAAGGCTGCGGCTGAAGTTTACCGAATTTAAATTTGTAATCAATGCAATATTAACCCACAAGCTCTAAGAGGACAGCAGTAACCTCTGTCAGGGTATACACAGTAAGACTTACATATAAAACAATTATGAAAAGTACATGGGGAAATATCTGGTAGTACATACATTTCAGGTTCATGGGCAGAATTTATACAATTAGTAATGGAACATTATTTAAGGGCAGGCAGTTCAGTCCCTGGGCTGGAGAGTTCAGCTCAGAAAAAGGGATGGCAAAGGGGCTGTAGAAGGTTATTTCCTGCTGATATAGGTGTGAAGCTGTGAGTCTTGAGGGCTGGAATGCAGTGGAAACCCAGGAAGCTCAGGCTCTTTCAGGCTCTGTGAGACATGTGTAGCAGCAGTTTCTGTCTCATGGTCTGGAAGGCAGGGTGCAGGGTTGAGCTGGACAGCACATCTGTGTGGGCTGGAGGAGGAGATGCAGACCTGCAGCTAGACAGAATGTCTGTGTCCAGAGGGTGACACCCTGTAACTCTTTAGATGATTAGAATTTCTGCTGGGAGTAAACATAAGTGTTAATGGTAAGACATGCTGTTGAGTTTTAAAGGAGAAACTTCTTCTCGTAGGTGTACCTATGGAACATTAAATGCATGGTTAGCAGATGAGAAAAGGGGATTTTAGGCCAGGGGGAAGGGAGGCTCTCCTCCCTAGAGAAGAAGAAGAAAACTTGTAAGTCAGGTTACATTCGTCCTGGTCTGTCTTGGCTTGTGGGCATTGGTGAATTTTGATCTCCTGAAGCTTAAGAACCTTCTTAAAAGATAAAATCTTTAGGCATATTAGCAATATAGTAGTGGTAAATTTTGTCAGAGCAAAGTTATGAATCCTTGGGGCCTTAACAAAACAGCAGGATAGTCTGAGAATGAAATATGAAATGTTATATACATATACATACATATTGGATCTTGTTTATTTTGGGATCAGAATTAATAAAATACATCTGGAATAGAATTATTATTTATAATCTTTTCCTACAAGTTTGATATCATTTATGAACAGAGTTCATCCGCTGGAATTGTATTACTTTGTTCATAAAGTTAAATCTCATTACTAAGAATGGATGAGTTGGGTTGGGGATTTAGCTCAGTGGTAGAGTGCTTGCCTAGTAAGCTCAAGGCTCTGGGTTCAGTCCTCAGCTCGAGGGGGAGGGTGTAGTGGGGAGGGAAATCTACAAGTAATTCACACCCTGTAATGAAACTGGCAGCTATAGAGTGCCTCTGTCCTGCAGCGTCCTAGTATATGGCATGGCCAGGCGATCCAGGATTCATAAAGGTGGGTCAGTGCCCTGTGAAACATGTAAGCATGTCCTCTATTTGACATTATGAAAACATCAGGACCTTTGAAAATATCAGTGAGATGATCCTAGAGGCTTAGATGCAAGTTTGTGGCTTGGTCTGGGGGTAATAGGAATGCCTTTAGGAGGAGATATGAAAAGACAAGCACCAGTTCTTGGGAGCTCTTGGAGTATATGTAAGGCTTCTGTCCTAATATGAGCTCTAGGCATTCCTAAAATTGAGAGGCAGTGAAAAAATACTGTATTACCTTTGTAACATGGCCATAAATCATGAGGATGTAGGCCTTGTGGGTAAGCTTTCATAGGGAGAGAATTTGTAACTGTTAGGCAGGCATAAGAAAGTATAAGTATATTCTGTAGACCTATCTGTCAATCTATAGACTTATAAGTTCTATAGTTTAATATAAATATAATATCATCTATTCAATATATGTATTGCAATATATATGTATATGTACATATAGAGATGGTGGGTGGAGATGGCAAGCCAGGCTATGAGATTCCCCTTGGCTTCAATAAACTTTATTTAATTTGTTGAGGTCTTGTAATAGTCTATAAGCCTATTTTTCCTAAATAAAAAATATCGGGTGATTTAATTGGATGTTGGGGGGCTTTTTATGCCCAATATTTCAGTTTTTTCCCACCAGACAGGTAGCAATTATAATTCTTTTTTTTTTTTAACATTTAAAGGTCATTGCTTAACCCAGATAGAGGCATCAGATCTACAAGTAATGGGGTCAGCAGTGAACAGTGGGTCCTAGGATAAATTTTGATATCCTAGGTCATGTCTGTTATTTATAATTTTTGGAATAACAGGCTCAATTATGCCCTTGGATTTGTCTACCCAAGTTCTTTTAAGCTTAAAACCCTTCTATAGCATTTGAGCTGACATTATTCCATAGTAGAGATAAATGGAATATCCAATTGTTACAGCATGTCTATTCTCCATAGTGTGTTAGGTGTGGAGGATGACCTATGGGCAGAATATGCCATAATTTTTTCCACCTGACCATTCTAATATTCCTGAGCTTTTGGTTATAATATTAGCTTGACGTAGGCCTTCAAGAGATGAAGGAGGGATAATTGTCTTAGGTATTTGGCCACCCTTTTCCTGGAATGTAAGAAATGTTCATGTTTACGTCTAGCACTTTAATTATTTTCTTTCCCTGTATTTTAAGCATTCAGTTGGTCTGGAATATTTAACTTCTGAACCCAGAAAGCCATGTCATTAGAATCCAAACTGGCAGCTTCTTAGGCATTGCCCTGTATGGATCTGAATTGTTTTTGTAGGGGGTTGTACAATATTTTAATCCCTTAGTACGGTCAGGTATCAATCTCTCTAAGGAGGACCTTAATATTTTGTACAGCATAAGAGCTATGGCCTATTATTAGCCCCAGTGTCCCTTCTGGAGAGGTCCAGACTCTTGTATTAAGGCATACATAATAAGTCCATTCTTAAAGCCTATATGTATATATCTCAGACCTCAATAAAAACTTTATGCATAGAGCTAACTTAGGCATACATTCTCAGTATCTCTAGCTTATATACTGAGATTTATGTATCATTTATAACATATCCAGATGTTTATATGTTACATTTATCTATCCCAATAACTGGCAGTTCATATATCAGAAGTTATTTTTTAACCTTCCTCAACATTCTCTATATCTAAACCTTTATATCCTTTTAAAGACTTTATATCCAAAAGCATCTATATATTTAATTTGTCAGGAGACATAGGTGATTGATTATTGAGAACAGCCAATGTAAAGTGAATTTCTTTTAATCAAGGGAACAGTAAAACATCATTTTGAAATCTGTTTGGTGAGCTACCTTTTATTTGAAATTGGATAGCAAGGTGAATTATCTTTAGACTGGTAAATGGGGATAATATCTAAATGATCTCAAAGTGTAATTGGACTAAATCCTGGCATGGTTTCAAGTGGAAAGCTTAAAACATCTTTAAAATGCCAGGGGCTAAGTAATGAATCGATTCTATTTGACATACTTAGCATGTACAGAAATATGGTTTTTATACATTAGAGTACTTGATCATTATTAAGATGATTAAGGTTAACTTGTATCTTATAATTATCTTTAATAGCTTATAGTTTAAGTTCAATTGATCCTTAACAGTTCACAGTTAAGTTGACCAATTAATCAATAAGTTACATTTCTTAATTATATTTAAGAGTTTATAATTAAATTATGCTTATTCTTAATAGTTTATAAGTCAGCTGTCGTTATAAACTTAGAATTTTAAGTTTTATACCTTCAGGTTAGCTTTAATAATATTGTTTGTTCTTAAGTTACCTTAATACAGAAACAAGAGCTCTTATACAGAAATACAGCATAAGGAGAGGAGCAATTCAATAAATCCTTCATGGTGAAACATGAATTAAGATAAGCACGGTCAAGACCCAAACTAATTGTAGTTACAGACAGTTCTAGGGGAGCTGGCACCGGCAAACAGTTGTGAGCTGCCATGTGGGTATGGAGAATTGAATTTGGGTCCTCTTGAAGAGCAGCCAGTGTTTTTAACCTCTGAGCTATCTCCCCAGTCCTGAGGTAACCCATTTGTAAAAGTTGCAGCTGAAATAAAGTTTATCACCAGTAAACTTTACCCATAATGCCAAGGTTGGGGTGGGGTGGAGACGCAGGCCCAAGTGAGCGGTTTTTACAGGAAACCGATCCCAGCTCGGCTCTTTCCGCACTCTTCTCAGAAGTGTGGTCGACCTTTTCAGTAAATAAAACCCTTGTCTTCCCCTGTTTACCCTCAGCCTTAGACACCACCCTTGGGCTTTGCTAGCCCTGGGGTAGCTAGTGACAGCAGGGCTCCGCCCCCGGGTGGCTAGACTATAAGAAGGCCAGCCCACTGGCGGAGGCGGGCTCTGCCTCACTCTACCCAAACTGATAAGCAATCTGTTATAAATGAACTTCGGGAGACCGAAAAACGATCGCCGAAAAGCCGTCAAAGAAATTACACAGCCTGGCTGCGGCCGGCTCTGCCTCATTTTACCTAAATTGCTGACTATCTATGCTTACCTTTGTGATCTAAATACTACCAGATTGAAAAATGATTACCAAGAAATCTTTAAGAGGAAATTTAGAGCAGCCTGCCTAGCAGCGGCCAGCTCTTCCTCGTTGTACCTAAATTGCTGACTATGTATGCTTGCCTTTTAGGTCTAAATACTATCAGATTGAAAAATTATCACCGAGAAATCGTTTAAGAGAAAATTTACAGCAGCCTGCATGGCTGCGACCGGCTCTGCCTCATTTTACCAAAATTGCTAACTAAGCCCGGGCTGTTGTCCTAATTAAGGTAAGATTGGAAAATTATCACCAAGAAACAGTTTAAGAAGACATTATAGCGGCCGGCTCTGCCTCATTTTACCTAAATTGCTAACTAAGCCTGCGCTGTTGTCCTAAACTTGGTTAGACTGAAAAACTATCAGAGTAAACGTGTGAGACGCTGCTCTAAAACTGTAGCTACTCCTGCTGGGAGTGCTATTTGCGCCATGGAGCCAAACGTCTGGTCTGTGCCTGTGAGAGAGGATTGGGATGGTTGGGGGGGAACCCTTGCAGCGCCCCAGCCCCCTGGGGTTATGACCTGGGGTTGGCTGCAGCCTTGGCGCATGCCTTGCTTCAGGCCTTTAAGAGAATGCTCAGCTAGTGAAGGTTGTAATTTCTGCGGGGAAGCTCCTCCTGGGGGGGTGGAGGGCTTGGCGGGCTCGCCCTGGAATTTTGATTCTGGCAGAGTGCAGTGCGAGCCTGGAAGCTGGTCCTCTGCCTTCTGTCCCGGAACCGGGAACCCAGAGGCTCTGGTGAGAGAGGAAGAGCAGGCAGAAGCACCACCATGCAGGCTCGCACTGCATCAGCCCCCCTGCCTCTTGGATCCCCAGCCGGGTGCTCCACCACAGCAGGAAGCCCAGATCTCTAACCCAGAGCACCTGGGCCAGGGCGGGGGGCCTGCAGCCCCCAGCTGGTGGAGAAGAGTCCCGGTTTTGTCAGGCCTCCTGGAACGGATTCATAGCTGCCCTGTGTTCTCCTTCCCACCTGCCTGCTGCCCTTCTGTCTTTGGCCACAGGGATCCTCAGGAATAACATATGCCTTTGGGCTACTGCTCCCTCCCTGCAAACATGCTCCTTTCTGAACGCCTCCATTTTCAAAATAAAGACGCACTGACAACTACCTAACGTTCCTGGTCATGTTTCAGTTATTTTATGCTTAAAAGCTTCATTGACAGAGCAGATCTGGGGGCGATGGTGCAGATCCAGTTCCAGGAGACGAAAAGAAATTTAACGAGCAGCTTCACGTCCAGTCCACCCTCTTCCTCTGCAGCGGCGTGCCCGTGATGCCAGGGCACCCACGTTCCCGCGCCCCAGCTGCCATCGCATACCGCCTCTGGGACCCCAGGGCCCGGCATCGCTCCCCATGGAGCTGCCAGGAGCACCTGCTGCTGCTGCCCCTGCCCTTACACCAGGTACCTTGTGTGCTGTGAGAGGGGCAGGCAGCATCTGCTTTGATCTGTTAATAAGCACCTTAGTGGGGAAGCCTGCCCAATAGTCTGCTGGGTAGCTGGGTAATGGCGTGCTTATTGTAGAGACAATGAAGAAGACAAGAAAGAGTCAGGACTGCCAGTCAATGCCGGACAGTCCTGATTTTATTTCACAGGCAGCTTATATACAGTCTTGAAGGACAGAGGTAGAACAATGCACAGCACAGGCATTCAGCCACTATCTGTCCTGCCTTGAGTCAAGGAGCAGGCAGTTTCGTTTTCTTTCTCGATGTACCTCAGGCTGGCAACAGCAGCCTGCATCTAGCTAAATAGTGTGTTCCTTCTTGTGGGCTAATCAGGTCTTTCTCACAGCCCTGGAACAAGCAAGCTTGAATTCTATTGACTCAGAATAGACTTCAGATTCAAACTGGGTAACTGAGTCAGTTGTGGGCTCCCACACTTTAGTTAACAATTTGTACAGGGACCCTTAATCCAAGCACTCCACCTGTACAGGTAGATGGGGAGGTGGGTGCAAATTCCAGGCCAGTCACTTCAGCACAGCCAGGTCAGCCATGGCCACTGAGCAAGACGGAAATTTTCTTTTCTTTTCTTTTTTCTTTTTTATTATATATATATATATATATATTTTACAATACCATTCAGTTCTACATATCAGCCACGGGATCCCCTATTCTCACCCCCTCCCATCCCTCCCCTTACCCCCAGCCTGCCCCCCATTCCCACCTCCTCCAGGACAAGTCCTCCCCCGAGGACTGCGATCAACCTGGTAGACTCAGTCCAGGCAGGTCCAGTCCCTTCCTCCCAGACTGAGCCAAGTGTCCCTGCATAAGCTCCAGGTTTCAAACAGCCAACTCATGCAATGAGCACAGGACTTGGTCCCACTGCCTAGCTGCCTCCCAAACTGATCAAGCCAATCAACTGTCTCACCTATTCAGAGGGCCTGATTCAGCTGGGGCCCCTCAGCCTTTGGTTCATAGTTCATGTGTTTCCATTCATTTGGCTATTTTTTTTTCAATAATTGAGTAAAACCGAAATTTATTATAAGCCACGGTAGTCCTAGGGACCTCCATGCTATATATATAGCCTCCATGGTTCTATGGGTTGTGGTCTGATTGTTCTTTATTTTATATCTAGAATCCACTTATGAGTGAGTACATACCATGACTGTCTTTCTGGGTTTGGGTTACCTCACTCAGGATGATTTTTTCTAGTTCCATCCACTTGCCTGCAAATTTCATGCTTTGATTGTTTTTCTCTGCTGAGTAGTACTCCATTGTGTATATGTACCACATTTTTTTTCATCCATTCTTCCATTGCAGGCATCTAGGTTGTTTCCAGGTTCTGGCTATTACAAATAGTGCTGCTATGAACATAGCTGAGCATGTATCTTTATGGTATGAATCAGCATTCCTTGGGTATATGCCCAAGAGTGGGATGGCTGGGTCTTGAGGCAGTTGGATTCCTAATTTTCTGAGAAACCGCCATACTGATTTCCACAGTGGTTGTACAAGTTTACATTCCCACCAACATTGGAGGAATGTTCCCTTTGCTCCACATCCTCTCCAACATTGGTTGTCATTGGTGTTTTTGATCGTAGCCATTCTAACAGGTGTAAGGTGGTATCTCAGAGTCATTTTGATTTGCATTTCTCTGATGATTAAGGATGTTGAGCATTTCTTTTAATGTCTTTCAGCCATTTGTAGTTCTTGTTTTGTGAATTCTCTGATTAGCTCTTTAGCCCCTTTTTTAATTGGACTGTTCAATACTTTGATGTCTAGTTTCTTGAGTTCTTTATATATTGTGGAGATCAATTCTCTGTCAGATGTGGGGTTGGTGAAGATCTTTTCCCAATCTGTTGGCTGTCTTTTTGTCTTATTGACTGTGTCTTTTGCCCTGCAAAAGCTTCTCAGTTTCGAGAGGTCCCATTTATTAATTGTTGTGCTCAGGGTCTGTGCTGTCGGTGTCTTTTTTAGGAAATGGTCTCCGGTGCCAATGCATTCAAGAGTGCTTCCTTTTTTCTTTTCTATTAAGTTTAGTGTAACTGGATTTATGTTTAGGTCTTTGATCCACTTGGACTTGAGTTTTTTGCATGGTGACAGATATGGATCTATTTGTAATCTTTTACATATTGAGATCCAGTTATGCCAGCACCATTTGTTGAAGATACTTTCTTTGTTCCATTGTATAGTTTTGGCTCCTTTGTCAAAAACCAGGTGTTCATATGTGCATGGATTAATGTCAGGGTCTTCAATTCGATTCCATTGGTCCGTATGTCTGTTTTTATACCAGTACCAAGCTGTTTTTATTACTATAGCTCTATAGTAGGGTTTGAGATCAGGGATGGTGATGCCTCCAAGGGTTGCTTTATCGTATAGGATTCTTTTAGCTATCCTGGGTCTTTTGTTTTTCCATGTAAAGTTGAGTATTTTTCTTTCCAAGTCTGTGAAGAATTGTGTTGGGATTTTGATGGGGATTGCATTGAATCTGTAGATTGCTTTTGGTAAGATTGCCATTTTTACTATGTTGATCCTAACTATACATGAGCATGGGAGATCCTTCCATTTTATGATATCTTCTTCAATTTCTTTCTTTAGAGATTTAAAGTTCTTATCAAAAAGGTCTTTCACTTGTTTAGTTAGTGTTATCCCAAGGTATTTTATATTATTTGTGGCTACTGTAAAGGGTGATGTTTCCCTGACTTCTTTCTCAGCCCTTTTATCATTTGTGTATAGGAGGGCTACTTATTTTTTTGAGTTGATCTTGTATCCTGCCACTTTACTGAAGGAGTTTATCAGCTGTAGGAGTTCCCTGGTAGAGTTTTTGGGGTCACTTATGTATACTATCATATCATCTGCAAATAGTGAAAGTTTGACTTCTTCCTTGCCAATTTGTATCCCTTTGATCTCCTTTTGTTGTCTTATTGCTCTAGCTAGAACTTCTAGTACTAGATTGAATAAATATGGGGAGAGTGGACAGCCTTGTCTTGTTCCTGAATTTAGTGGTATCGCTTTGAGTTTCTCTCCATTTAATTTGATGTTTGCTGTTGGCTTGCTATAAATTGCTTTTATTATGTTTAGAAATGTTCCTTGTATTCCTAATCTTTCTAAGACCTTTATCATGAAGGGGGGTGTTGGATTTTGTCAAAGGCTTTTTCAGCATCTAAGGAGATGATCATGTGGTTTTTTTCTTTCAGTTTGTTTATATGGTGTATTACATTGACTGATTTTCGTATGTTGAACCATCCTTGCATCCCTGGGATGAATCCTACTTGGTCGTGATGGATGATTGTTTTGATGTATTCTTGGATTCGGTTTGCCAATATTTTGTTGAGTATTTTTGCATCCATGTTCATGAGGGAGATTGGTCTGTAGTTCTCTTTCTTTGTTGCATCTTTGTGTGGTTTGGGTATCAGCCTCATAAAAAGAGTTTGGTAGTGTTCCTTCTGTTTCTATTGTGTGGAACACTTTGAAGAGGATTGGTATTAGTTCTTCTTTGAAAGTCTGGTAGAATTCTGCACTGAAACCATCTGGTCCTGGGCTTTTTTTGGTTGGGAGACTTTTGATGACTGTTTCTATTACTTTAGGGGTTATTGGTCTATTTAAATGGTTTATCTGGTCTTGATTTAATTTTGGTATGTGGTTTTTCTCCAGAAAATTGTCCATTTCTTCCTGGTTTTCCATTTTTGTGGAGTACAGGTTTTTGAAGTATGATCTGATGATTCTCTGGATTTCCTCATTGTCTGTTGTTATGTCTCTCTTTTCATTTCTGATTTTGTGAATTTGGGTGCTCTCTCTTTGCCTTTTGGTTAATTTGGCTAGTGGTTTGTCTATCTTGTTGATTTTTTCAAAGAACCAACTCTTTGTTTCATTGATTTTTTGTATTGTTCTCTTGTTTTCTATTTCGTTGATTTCAGCCCTCAATTTGATTATTTCCTGGCGTCTATTTCTCCTGGGTGAGTTTGTTTCTTTTTGTTCTAGAGCTTTCAGTTGTGCTGTTAATTCATTGGTATAGGATTGCTCCATCTTCTTTATGTGTGCATTTAGAGCTATGAATTTTCCTCTTAGCACTGCTTTCATAGTGTCCCATAAGTTTGGGTATGTTGTACTTTCATTTTCATTGAATTCTAGGAAATCTTTAATTTCTTTCTTTATTTCTTCCTTGACCCATTGATGTTTCAGGTGGGCATTGTTCAGTTTCCATGAGTTTGTGGGTTTTCTATAATTTTTGTTGTTGTTGAGGTCTAACTGTAAGGCATGGTGGTCTGATAAGATATAGGAGGGTATTCCAATTTTTTTGTATCTGTTGAGATTTGTTTTGTGTCCAAGCTTGTGGTCAATTTTTGAGAAGGTTCCATCGGGTGCTGAGAAGGTATATTCTTTTGTGTTAGGATGGAATATTCTGTAGATATCTATTAGGTCCATTTGAGTCATAACATCTGTTAGGTCCTTTATTTCTTTGTTAAGTTTCAGTCTGGTAGATCTGTCTTTTGTTGAGAGTGGTGTGTTAAAATCTCCCACTACTAATGTGTGGGGTTTGATGTGTGTTTTAAACTTTAGTAGTGTTTCTTTTATGAATGTGGGTGCTTTTGTATTTGGAGCATAAATGTTTAGAATCGAGACTTCATCTTGGTGGATTTTTCCCGTGATAAATATGTAATGTCCATCCTGATCTCCTTTGATTGATTTTAGTTTGAAGTCTATTTTATTAGATATTAAGATAGCAACACCAGCTTGTTTCTTATGTCCATTTGCTTGGAAAGCCTTTTCCCAGCCCTTTACTCGGAGGTAGTGTCTGTCTTTGAAGTTAAGGTGTGTTTCTTGTATGCAGCAGATGGATGGGTCCTGTTTTCTTATCCATTCTGTTAGCCTGTGTCTTTTTATAGGTGAGTTGAGACCATTGATATTGATGGATATTAATTACCAGTGATTGTTAATTCATGTTATTTTTTGTGGTTGTGTTGTGTTGTCCTTCTGTGGTGTATGTTGGTGTGGGATTATCTATTGCTTGATTTTTCATGGATGTGTTTAGCTTCTTTGGGTTGAATTTTCCCTTCTAGTGCTTTCTGTAGGGCTGGGTTTGTGGACAGGTATTGATTAAATCTGGTTTTATCCTGGAATATTTTGTTTACTCCGCCTATGGTGATTGAGAGTTTTGCTAGGTATAATAGTCTGGGTTGGCATCCGTGGTCTCTTAGTGTCTGCATGAGATTTGTCCATGATCTTCTAGCTTTCATAGTCTCTATTGAGTAGTCTGGTGTTATTCTGATGGGTTTGCCTTTATATGTTACTTGGTCTTTTTCCTTTGCGGCTCTTAATATTTTTTCTTTGTTCTGTGTGTTTAGTGTTTTGATTATTATGTGGCGAGGGGACTTTTTTTTTTGATCCAGCCTATTTGGTGTTCTATAAGCTTCTTGTATCTTCATAGGTATTTCTTTCTTTAGGTTAGGAAAGTTTTCTTCTATGATTTTCTTGAATATATTTTCTGTGCCTTTGAGTTGGAATTCTTCTCCTTCTTCTATCCCTATTATTCTTAGATTTGGTCTTTTCATGGTGTCCCAAATTTCCTGTGTGTTTTGTGTTACGACTTTTTTGTCTTTAGTGTTTTCTTTGACTGACGAATCTATTTTCTCTATCCTGTCTTCAGTGTCAGAGATTCTCTGTTCCATCTCTTGCAATCGGTTGGTTATCCTTGTTTCTGTAGTTCCTGTTCGTTTAGTCAGGATTTCTATTTCCAGCATTCCCTCAGTATGTGTTTTCTTTATTGTCTCAAATTCATTTTTCAGATCTTGGAATGTTTCTTTCATCTGTTTAATTGCTTTTTCTTGGCTTGATTTGATTTCTTCCCATTTTTTGTTCGTTTTTTCTTCCATTTCTTTAAGGGAGTTTTTTATTTCCTCTTTAATGGAGTTTTTCATTTTCTCTTTAAGGGAAGTTTTTATTTCCTCTTTAAGGGAGTTTTTCATTTCCTCTTTAAGGAAAGTTTTTATTTCTTTTTTGAGGGAATGTTTTATTTCTTCTTTAAGGGCCTCTATCATCTTCTTAAAGTCATTTTTAGGGTTGATTTCTTCTGTTTCTTCTGTCTTGGTATGTTTAGGTCTTGCAGGTGTAGAATCACTACATTCTGATGTTGCCATATAGGTCTTTATGTTGTTGCCTGTATTTTTGCACTGGCGTCTACTCATCTTTTCCTCTGTGCAGTGCAGGGTGTCTGTGTCTGAGAGTGCCTCTCTTGTTCTAATTTTTAATCTTGGTTTAGTAGGGTTTCTTGGTTAAATTGGTGCTATTGGGCTATTTCTTCAGGGGCAGCTGATTTCAGTCGGTGAAGTATATACTTATGATTCTGGTGATCTGGTTTTGTGGCTGGGTAGCGCCTTTTCCTGTGTTCCCAGGTCACTTTTTGTTCATTCATCAACTCCTCAGCTGATCTTGTTTCTTCAGACTTTAAACTGTAGGGATCTGAATCCTCTCCCAGATGGGTTTCAGCTGAGCGAGGTAGTCTCACCAACACTTCCAAGTTGTTGGGTTTCACAGGATCAGCAGCTGCGCCCTGGGTTGTCATCAGATGGAGTGTTCAGATTCGTTCTGGTTCCGTCCCACGGAGATAGCTTCTTCCCCAGGTGTTGGGGTTAGAGGCATCCCTGTTCCAAGCTGTGTCTGCTTGTCTCTGTCCCTGGGCCTGTCTACCTCTGCGGTCCGCCGCCGGGCCTGTATGTCCCTGTCAGCTGCCGCTGGGTCTGTCTGCCTCTGGGGGCCTTCACCGGGCCTGTATGTCTCTGCTGGCTGCAGCTGGGCCTGTATGTCCCTGTCGGCCACCGCTGCCGGGCCTGTCTACCTCTGCGGGCCACCGCTGGGCCTGAATGTCTCTGCCAGCTGCCACCAGGACTGAATGTCCCTGTCAGCCACTGCTGCCGATGGGCCCATCTACCTCAGCGGGCCGCCGCTGCAGGCCTACCTGCGTCTGTTTGTCTCAGCTGCTGGTCCTGTCTACCTCAGCGGGCCGCTGCTGGGCCTGTCTACCTCTGTGAGCAACTGCTGGGCCTGAATGTCTCTGCTGGCTGCCACCTCTGGGCCGGTCTACCTCAGCAGGCCGCCTCTGGGCCCGTCTACTTCCGCGGGCCGCCGCCGCAGTCCTACCTGCGTCTGCTTCTGGAAATTTTCTTAAATGTCATAATTCTTGTGGATTCCACTCCCAAAATTCCTAGGATAGCCTAAAGGTTCCTATCTATCTTTGAAACACAATGGAGGATGCTTCACTGTGACTGATTTCTGGGAGCTCATAGTGCCCTGTGGAACTAATCCTCTCTGCAAATAGCAGCCCTTGGCTGTGACTGGGGATTTTCGAGTTTCTAAGCCTAGGTGGTGCATTTCCCTTTACGGAAGGCAAGTGCTTTTTTCTGTAGGGTCCCAGGGGCCATCTGGGCCCCAGCACAGCTAGGAGAAGCCAGGGGGGCTGTTCCTGAATTTTGCTGTGCATTTTAGCAGGGCTCTGGCTGTGGCTGATGGGAAACATCAGGTCCCTCCCTGGCAAGGAACCGGCCAGCCTTGCAAGGAGGCACCTGGGTGCTCAGCAGCCTGTACAGTGGTTTCTCCATCAGTCTACCAGAACCACATGGTGGTGATAAAGATTTTTCTACCATTTTTGGATCCTCGCAGCATGGTTGACCTTCAGTTCACTGTTTGGCTGATGTGTTCACCCTTTTCTTTTCAGCATCAGGGTTTTCTTGGGGCTTTTACAAAACAGTATCATTTTGACTATTTTCTTCTAGAGTTTGTCTTCTGCCTCACATCCCTCGCCCTTGGGCTGAGCTAACATTTAGGAAGCCAGTGACAGCAGGGCTCTGCCCACAGCTGGGACTGTAAAATGGAAGGGCCCACTAACTGAGGCTGGCTCTGCCTCAGTGTACCCAGTCTACTAAGCAAACACTTTTGTTCTAAACTGTGTAAGACTGAAAAACTGTCGCCTAGAAACCAAAAAGGCATAAGGCTTTACAGCAGAGAGAAACTAAGAGGGTGTAAAACTTTACAGCAGGCTTGTTGAGACAGGCCTGCCTCACTTTAAGCAAACTGTTAAGCAAGTGCTGCTTTCCTAATCCTTGTAAAACTGAGAATCTGTCAAGGATAATCCCTTGTGAGGTGTCTGTATAAAAGGCTGCAGCTGCCTAAGTCCTCCTGCTGGGAGTGTTGTTCCTGCTGTGGAGGCAAATGTCTGGTCCCTGTCTGTGAGAGAGGCTTGGGATGCTGCAGTGCCCAGGCCTGGTGGGGTCATGATCTGGGGTAAGTTGCAGCTTTGGTCAATGCCTTGCTTCTAGCCATTGAGAGTGTTCATTGAGTGAAGGCTGCCTGTTCTTCACCCGTGGGAGCTCTTCCTAGGCAAGTGGCTGGCAGGTTTGGCAGGCTCACCCTGGAATAGGGATTCTAGCAGAGTCCAGTGTAAGCCTGGTAGCTGGAACCCAGAGGCTCTGGGGGGAGAGGAGGACCTGGTGGGAAGCACCTCCATGCAGGCTCGCACTGCCCCAGCCCCCCCTGCCTCTTGGTTCCCCAGTGGGATGCTCCACAACAGGAAGCCCAGATCTCTGGGCCTCTTGGAATGGATTTGTTGCTGTCCGGTGTTCTCCTTCCCACCTGCCTGCTGCCCTTCTGTCTTTGGCCCCAGGGAGCCTTAGAAATAACATAGGCCTTTGGGATACTGCTCCTTCCCTGAGAGCATGCCCCTTTCTGAACGCCTCCAGTTTCAAAATAAAGATGCACTGACAACTGCCTAACGTTTCTGGTCAATGTTTCAGGGTTTGGTTGTTTTTTGTTTTGTTTGTTTGTTTTTTGTTTGTTGTTGTTGTTGTTGTTTTCTTAAAAGCTTCATTTACAGCGCAGAGCTGGGGCGATGGTGCAGACCTGTACTCCCAGGACTCTGCCTGCTGAGGCAGGAGACTGGCTGCAAATTCCAAGCCCATCACTTCAGCACAGCCAGGATCAGGCACAGTACATCCACCCAGAGAGACTTTGTGGAAAACACATTTTTAGAATCGTAACATGTAAGAGTCTCAGGTACTTTTTTGCTGCTAAGAGACAGCGTGACCAAGTAAGTGTCGTATTTACGGTTACTACTGTTGTGATGAAAAAACATTATCAAAAGCAATTTGAGGAGGAAAGGGCTTATTTGTCTTATGCCAGTGAGAGAGGCAGGGGATTGGCCTTGGACAAAGAAATGACTTCTAATCAATGTGGCCATACTGTTCTGAAATTCCTGACAACCATGGATTGAAGGCAGTGAGTGAAGTCTAGTCTTTCCCTGCTCGTGAATGAAGCTAAACAGGTAACCAAAATACAGTAAATAAGTGAACAAAATAAAAGAGCATCATGGGAAGGGGAGACAGGAGAGAGGGAGGGCTCAGTGTTTAGGAGGGTTTGCTGCTCCTCCAGAGGACCCAGGTTCAACTCCCAGCATCCATGTTGTGGCTCTTAGCTATCCGTAGGTCCAGTTCCAGGGGGATCCAACACCCTTTTTATGGCCTAAAAAAGTACTAGGCACATGTGAGGTGTATGTATACTTATATATGAAAGCATATGTACTATACGTATGTACATGTGTGTATTTACATGAAAAACAACTATACACATGAAAGAAAAAATATTAACAATAAGTCAGAAAATTTCCCAAAAACTCTCCATGCATCTCCCTGCCTCCAGATCTAAATGAATGTTCAAACTTTTCATTAGATATGAGCCTTTGTAACGAAGAGTCAACCCTTTCAATGCAAAGCCCTCTTCAAGTAGAGTGTACAATTTTCATAAAAAGTCAGTTTCATTATGAAGAAGCATTCTGCTTCATAAAAGTCTATTCTGTAATAAACAAGCTGTCTTTTTTCATAAAATGCCATCTTTTTAACAATGATTTCATCCAGTCCATAAAAGTCCAAACTGGACAAAAAGTGTATCTTTTTCAAAAAGGTCAGTTTTCATAAAGAGTCATTCCTTTATATTAAAAAAGCAACTTCCAATTTTAAAGGTATTATTTTCATAAAAGTCAAAAGTTTTTATGAAATGTCAACCCTTTTGAAAAAAGTGCATCTGTAAATAAAAAGCTGAGCATTTATGAAAAAGCTTTAAGAAAAGTCCAAATTTAGATAAAAGTCGACCCTTTCCCTCCTTTAACTAGAGGCCAATCTTTTAGTAAAAGTTCACTTTTCAGGAGAAGTCTCTAATATAAAGTACATTCTTTGAAGAAAAGCAGTTTCTAGACATCCTGGCAGACTAGGACTTCAATGCTCAAGAGATTCTTCAGTTTCAATCAGAGGGCAAAAAGAAAGATCTCCTTAGGCCTCTGGAGGTGTCTCAACCTTTTGAGACAGAGCATCCTGTGTTTTCACAGAAATGCGGCTATCATGTTAGAAATAAGTTACTTTCTATGTTGTGAAAGTGAAAAAATAAACAGTAAAAACCATCACACAGTGGGGTTGCAGAAGGTGTGGTTTCTACATGTATTTTGGTAATGAACCATAAACAGTACTTGTAGCTGATAACCGATAACATTCAGTCAAAAATTAGTTTTTATGGTCAAGCATTGGGAACAAGAAAAAGCACCTTGCCTGAAGTGCTGCCATTTTGACTTCAGACTTCATTTTACCTCTAAGATGAAAAAAGTTCAGGTTCCCAAGACCTAGGGAAGCTGGGAACCTTCCAAGAGCTGACCTGCCTCCTCCACAGGAATAGTCGTTATGCAATCTGTCTAGCTGCAGGTCTGCATCTCCTCCTCCAGCCCACACAGATGTGCTGTCCAGCTCAACCCTGCACCCTGCCTTCCAGACCATGAGACAGAAACTGCTGCTACACATGTCTCACAGAGCCTGAAAGAGCCTGAGCTTCCTGGGTTTCCACTGCATTCCAGCCCTCAAGACTCACAGCTTCACACCCATATCAGCAGAAAATAACCTTCCACAGCCCCTTTGCCATCCCTTTTTCTGAGTTGAACTCTCCAGCCCAGGGACTGAACTGCCTGCCCTTAAATAATGTTCCATTACTAATTGTATAAATTCTGCCCATGAACCTGAAATGTATGTACTACCAGATATTTCCCCATGTACTTTTCATAATTGTTTTATATGTAAGTCTTACTGTGTATACCCTGACAGAGGTTACTGCTGTCCTCTTAGAGCTTGTGGGTTAATATTGCATTGATTACAAATTTAAATTCGGTAAACTTCAGCCGCAGCCTTGGTCCCACAAGCGATTCAGGTAACTTTGTCTAACTATACCTCCTTAAAATACAGTTTAAACTCAAAACGACTCTGAGATACCACCTTACACCTGTCAGAATGGCTATGATCAAAAACACCAATGATAGTCAATGTTGGAGAGGATGTGGAGCAAAGGGAACACTCCTCCACTGTTGGTGGGAATGTAAACTTGTACAACCACTGTGGAAATCAGTATGGCGGTTTCTCAGAAAATTAGGAATCCAACTACCTGAAGACCCAGCCATCCCACTCTTGGGCATATACCCAAGGAATGCTGATTCATACCATAAAGATACATGCTCAGCTATGTTCATAGCAGCACTATTTGTAATAGCCAGAACCTGGAAAGAACCTAGATGCCCATCAACGGAAGAATGGATGAAAAAAATGTGGTACATATACACAATGGAGTACTACTCAGCAGAGAAAAACAATGAAAGCATGAAATTTGCAGGCAAATGGATGGAACTAGAAAAAATCATCCTGAGTGAGGTAACCCAAACCCAGAAAGACAGTCATGGTATGTACTCACTCATAAGTGGATTCTAGATATAAAATAAAGAACAATCAGACCACAACCCATAGAACCATAGAGGCTATATATATATAGCATGGAGGTCCCTAGGACGACTGTGGCTTATAATAAATTTCGGTTTTACTCAATTATTGAAAAAATAGCCAAATGAATGGAAACACATGAACTATGAACCAAAGGCTGAGGGGCCCCCAGCTGGATCAGGCCCTCTGAATAGGTGAGACAGTTGATTGGCTTGATCAGTTTGGGAGGCAGCTAGGCAGTGGGACCAAGTCCTGTGCTCATTGCATGAGTTGGCTGTTTGAAACCTGGAGCTTATGCAGGGACACTTGGCTCAGTCTGGGAGGAAGGGACTGGACCTGCCTGGACTGAGTCTACCAGGTTGATGGCAGTCCTCGGGGGAGGACTTGTCCTGGAGGAGTTGGGAATGGGGGGCAGGCTGGGGGTAAGGGGAGGGATTGGAGGGGGGAGAATAGGGGATCCTGTGGCTGATATGTAGAACTGAATGGTATTGTAAAATAATATATATACATATATGAAAAAGAAAGAAAGAAAGAAAGAAAGAGAGAGAGAAAGAAAGAAAGAAAGAAAGAAAGAAAGAAAGAAAGAAAGAAAGAAAGAGAGAAAGAAAAAGATCCACATGTCAAGGAACCAATAACAGAAACTGCAAAGAAGACCTAGGTGCCTCAAGAAGTAGATGCTACCAGAAATGGGATTCGATGGACCCTGAACCAGGCAGAAGAAGACACCACCCACAGAGGAGACATGTACACAGTATCCCCTGAAGCCCAGGTTACCTCCCAGAACCTGCTGAAAACAAAGGCTTATATCAGGATGGAATGAGGAAAGGGGTGAAACCTTACCTTGTGACTATCCTACAGTATGGCATCCGTCCTTGAATCCATTCCCTGGAAGGAGCCAGAGAAACCCCAGTGGGGGCCTCAAGCTGTGTCTGAGGATGCTCTGGGACTGTGTCCTGCATGCTAGGAGCCTTGATATCTCTATTGTGATCATTCTTACTTTGTTCTTCTGAATGGTTTTTCAGTTAGAAAAACTTTCTTCATATGATTAATAATATGTTGAGAACTCTTTTTCTTAGGTGGGCATAAAATTGTCCTGGTTCTGGTTGAAATTGTTCGTGATGATTAAAACCTCTCCCTTATTTGCCCACTGTGGAATTGGCTTTCAATGGGCCAAGTCAAGACTGCATGCATTTGAGTCTGGGGTGAGAAGCTCTAGGTTCAATTCCCTACAGGAGGTCTTTGAGGAGCTGTAGATGCTAACAGGATAGGTAGGAAAAGCCAGGTGACCCACTTGCTGGGATTTCTTTAAAACTAAGTGTGGCCTTACAGAAGAGGGCAGAGTTAATGCATCAAAAAAAGGCCTCTATGTGGTGTGTAAGTTATGTTTTCAAAATGGAATAGGTAAGAGAAGAGAAGTAGGAGGCAGGGATGGGAGGCAAAAGAAAATCTCTGTTCTTGGAGCTTCTGGGTTCATACCAAAGTGGGTCTTAGAACGTCAGCTCCTGGCCAGAACGCTACAGTATTGTGCCAAGGTGGGCAATAATGTCTTCATGGTTTGTACTTCAAAGTCCAGTAAAATGCAATCCCTAGCGGGAGTGCTCTAATTAGCAAATGTCCAAAATCCCACAAGCTTGTCTGGACTATGATACAGACAAATCATTCGTACAGAGACACTTGGGTTTGTAACTCTCCTCAAATCCAAATAAGGATTTTGATTTAAGGGATTTGGAATTAGAGGAACTGAAAGGTGGGAGGAGAGATGTGCTTGCTTTCTGTTTCCTACAGACTAATCCCCCATTATCAACTTGTTTCAGTTTAGAAAGGACTAGGCGATTCACTGTGGGAGCCCACCAAGGTTTTCTAGTGAGATCTGAGCTTGCTTTACACAGCAGGGCTGCATTCGGGGATGACTTGACCAAGTCCATGGTCACCAGGTGTTTGGGATGGGCTGCACTTGGCTGTGCTGGGGGAGGTCTTTTGCCTCACCCCTTAGCATTTCTTTAAAAAGCCCTTTAGCAGAGACAGAAGTGGCTGGCGGGTTTGGACCCAGGCCCTCCTGAGCCATCCTGTGTTTTCTGTCTGTCTCTCTCCTCTGTCGTTCTATCTACAAATTCCTCCTTTCTCCCTGCTCAAGAGTACCCTGGGGGAATAAGAGGGAGCCGGTCTCCCTCAATTCACTGCTGGGTGAGTGAATGTGTGTTTGCGGTTCCAGAGACAAACAGACCACCAGGGCCCTGATCAATGAATGGATTGATTCCCGGATGGATTCATAGTATGATGGCTTTATTGAGAGGTGGTGCGGGTCAGCGGGGAACCAGCTGAAGGAAGTACACAGCCCCCAGCGGCATATCCTTGGGATCCTTTCTTCCTGTATGCCCTGCTCTCTGCTCCCGGTTTGTCACCAAGGTGCCCTTCCACCACAGACTCCCCGTATTGTGATGATACGCCGAAGTCCATAGGATCACAGCATGGATTCCCTGACAACACTGGCAAGTAAAATGAAGTAGATCTGTCTTCCTCTTCTTTCACACCAGCAAGAAAAGTCTGGGAGAACACAAAGTTTCTGCTGTTCAGATGTGGAGGGGGAAGTAACACATGACCGTTGCTGTTTCCTGTTTTGAAGTCTCACAGTCTGCCTTCTGTAGCACCCTCTTCCTGTAGGGTCTTCCCCCCCCCCCATCTTAATGAAAACCAGAATGCTGGCTGCCTCGATAATGAAAGGGGGAATGATATCAGTGCCAAAAGGTCAGAGAATACACTAAGAAGGATTTAGGAGCAAAAGAAAGAAAGAAGGAAGGAAATGAGAAAGTTTCACTGTTGTACCCCTTACCAAGACACAGGAGAATGTCATTCAGTGATGGTCAGATTGAGTCTTATCTGCCAGCAGCCGAGAGCCAACTCACACCATAACAGACTCTTGACCCCAGAGAGAGGCAGGTTAAGGGTTTATAAAGCCCCAAACCACAGTTACCTCGTGCAGGGGCAGGCCAGGGGGCAGAAGTTGCTGTTAACAAGGGTTTCAGAAGCTTTAGCCGATTAAAACTTGTTTTAATATATGTTATACAGCAAGGGACCTCCAGAACTGCAGGCACAGCTGTATACAATGTTCTGCTCGGCAGGGACGTGGTTACCAGGGGTCCGAGAACAGTTTGCACAGCACTAGATGGAGTTAGCTAAAATTGGGACAAAACAGAGTCACACCCAGTTCAAGGCTAGATTATGATAAATAGGGAGTTGAGACTGGAGATATTGCAGGCAGGAACTAGACACCATACATCTCTGAGGTTTATGTCACAATCTCAAATACTGAAATCCTCAAAGACCCAAATCTCTAAAGTTCTGAAAATAGAGGGATTGGGTGGGGGAGATGGGGATGAAGAAACATCTACCTAAGTACTCTTTGACTCTTTGTTTGAAAATGCCAATCATGAGGCGGGATGGTGGGGCCACACACCTTTAATCCCAGTGTTCAGGAAGCAGAGGCAGATGGATCTCTGAGCTGGAGGCCATCCTGGTCTACAGCAGATCCAGGACAGCCTGGTCTACACAGAGAAACTTTGTCTCAGATTTAAAAAAAAAAAAAAAAAAAAAAAAAAAAAAAAAAAAAATTAAACCTGAAAACGTCCTGGAAATTTTTATTTCAAAAGGTTTGCTTATATTTATATAGCAATAAAATACAGTTATCTGCCTTTTAATGAGAACTAATCTAGATACAGTGAGAAGCCAGGTGTGATGGAACACGTTTATAAGCCCAGGACTCGGGAGATCACAGGTTTAAAATAAGACTGGGCCACATTACAAGACACTATCTCAAAACAAGCAAGCAAACAAAAAAAAAAAATTAGGAAACAACAGATAAAGAGACAGAACATAAAAGACAGAACATGTTACAAGCCCCTTTACACAATGAAATAGACAATAATAGCATACATTTGTTTTCAAGTACAAATATGAAGGGAAATAATCCACTTTCTGAATTTTCTTGAAGTCTTAGAGAACTTCATGTCTCCAGTATGGGAAAATGAGAAGACAGAATGTTCAACATAGTGTAGGACAAAATCAACAAGGGCGATTTAAAGTTAAAAGAAAAACCCTAAAAAGAAGAAAATCTAGCATTTGAAAAAGTATATTCCAAGGAGACTTTGTATGTAGTTGAGTAGAGATATCCAGGAATAGTTGGGAGACTTCCACCAAAGGTCCGTTGATTTTCAATGTTTTGTATTGGAATGAATAGCTGCTTTTCTTCTCCTGTTTTTGTTTTGTTGTATGCTGGTGGTTTGTTTGTTTGTTTGTTTGTTTGTTTGTTTGTTTGTTTGTTTGTTTTTGGACTTTGCTGTCTTTGGAGAATATGTTCACAATTGTTTTCTATGTGGGATTATCTTCCCTAAAGTTCCTCCAGGACGAATTAGTTATACAACAACCTGAGCACTTTCTGTTTATCTGCTCCTCATCTGTGTTATTGGGGAGACTTGAAAATTTCCTCTACACTTATTCACACACATGGCACAGATCTAATGGCAACCATACCAGTGCTCAGTCAACAAAACCACATCTTACAAAACTTATAGTAGAGCACGATTATGTTCCAACCATCCCTTACTGTTGCTGGTTTCATAAAAAACATGGCTTCAGTTAAGACAAGAGCAAACAAGCAAACAAAAAACCTTGGACTTTTGTTACCTAGAAGAAATGTCAAAGCAAACAAGTAATGTTTAAAACTTTTTTTTTCCATTGTCATATCAAGTAGCTTATCTGAATTTTCCACATAAAATGCATTAGGCTGAATGGGAAGAAAAAAAAACTCTCTTCATAATGTCCTTTTTTTTCTGGTTTTGGTTTTTTTGAGATAAGGTTTCTCTGTGTAGCCTTGGCTGGCCTGAAACTAGGTCTGTAGACCAGGCTGGCCCCAAAATCACAGAGATCCACCTGCCTCTGCCTCCCAAGTGTTGGGATTAAAGTCATGTGATTTTCATGATGTCTTAAGGCTCAAGTTTAGAAGCCTTGATTTCAGGCGAAGCAATTGGCTCAGTGAATGGATAAAGACAGAGATCTGTGTTTGTATCTCTAGAACCCAAGTAATGAGGTAAGCTTACTATAACTGCAGCCTTCTGGAAGAGGGCTGAGAGGTAGATTCTAAGAGCTCATAGTCACCCTAGACAAAATGGCAAGTTCCAGGTTCTGTTAGAGACCTTATCTCGAAAAGAAAAAAAATTAAAAAGGCAGGCAGACAGCAATAAAGGAAGATGCCTGATGTCAATATCTGGCCTTCATATATGCATGCACAGGCAAGTGTGTATATATGTGTGTGTGTGTGTGTGTGTGTGTGTGTGTGTGTGTGTGTGTGTGTGTGTGTTTGGTGGTGGTGGTTGTATTGTATTCCCCAAAATATTGTGTACTCTAATAAATTTATCTGGCTCTTCTGGCTCTCTCAATACAGAATACTGAACATTCAAACTTCCCCCTTCTAGTCAGTGATGACTCATTCTTTTTGCAATGGCAAGGAAGCCTCTGGGGGACTGTTTAATAATCCTGAGAATGACACATACTCGCTAGACTTCGTGATACTACTTCCTCTCCCAACCCCCAAACCATGAAAGAACATGCATCTATGCTTCTTTAGTGCCTGCTAACCCCTGGGTTACAGAAACCTCAGCCCCTGTGGTTTAACCCTCTTCTGGTTAATTTAGTTGTCCTTGTATACACTGATAACATGACCGTTTTATAGTATGGTTAAGAGGAAGGCTTTATTGAGAGAGCCAGAAGAGCCAGAAGAGCCAGAGGCATGTGGAGGAGTCCAGAGCAGAGAGAGAAAGAACTAGATGGAACATGGCTGGCAGTTGGACATGGTCAGGGCTATCTGTGAGAAAAGGGAGAACAGGCAGAGATAGAGAATACAGAGAGCATCCTGAGGATCACAGCAGCTGGAGCAGGAGCCTAGAATAGTGAGAATAGCCAGATTATAAGAAGGATGAGCTGGGCATGGTGGAGTATGCCTTTGATCCCAGCACTTGGGAGGCAGAGTCAGGTGGATCTCTGTGAGTTCCAGGCCAGCTTGGTCTACAAAGCAAGATCCAGGACAGGCACCATAGCTACACAGAGAAACCCTGTCTCAAAGAGAAAAGAAAAGAAAAGAAAAGAAAAGAAAAGAAAAGAAAAAAAAAGAAAAGAAAAGAAAGGATGGGTAGCTAAAGAGAGGGAAGGGCCAGGAGACTGGTGTATAGGGCTTTTAGATCTATAACAAGTATCTGTGAGTAGGGGCTGAAGGGCCTGATGATTAGCATGGACCTTGATATGCTGATAGGTGCTGTACATATATGTTAACTGGAGAGCCTTATCCCTTTTGCAGGAGGTAAGGGAAATGACTCCTTTTGGAAGATGGCAACTGGCTTCACAGGTTCCTGAGGAATGCTGGCTTTTATCTAACTGTCAGAAATCCTCCTATAGTCCAGGTTGATCTCATTTCTGGATATTTGAACTGCCTTTTGGAGTCTGGGGAATTGGAGTTTCCTTTGGACCTGGCAGACCCAGGCTCACAGGAACAAGCTGAGTGATGCTGGAGACCCAGCTGTTGACTGCCTCAAGAGAAGAATTACTCTATGAAGTCAATCTAAACGTTGGTCCAATGTGGAGGAAAGTAAAGAAATTTAATGCCTTCTGGGACAGTCTGGAACTGTGGTGGAGAATGTGAAGTACTGTTAGCCCAGAGGGACGAGAGCTCTTTTGAGGTACACCTGCCCCATGTGTGTGGCTGAGGGTTGATCTCAGGGCCTTGTGCACACTAAGGCCCAGCTTCACTACGGAGTTACCTTCCCACATTCTGACTCTTTTTGATACTGCATCTCCCTATGCAGCCCTGGCTGTCTTTGAACTTGCTATGTAGACCTGCCTTTGCCTTCCTAGTATTCTGTCTGGCTCCCACAGTTTGACTCTATATATGTTTATTTAAAAGTTGGAGGACAGTAGAAATTGGATTTGAGCTGGGTGTGGTGGTCCATACCTTGTTCCTGCACTCAGGGGGCAGAGGTTGGTGGATCTCTGTGAGTTCAAGGCCTGCCTGGTCTACATAGTGAGTTCCAGGCCAGCCAGGGCTTCATAGAAAGACCATGCCTCAAACAAAACAAAACAAAAACAGAACCAAAAAAGAATGGATTTAATTGAATTCCCAAGCCATCAAATAGATTTTAAATTAGATACAATCAATATTTCTGTTTACAATCAAAGTATATATATATGTAGCAGGAATCTTTAAAGTTCTTATTAATAAAATCAAACCCGAGGCCAGTTATTGGGGTGAATACTAGAAGGTCAGAGAGACAGAACAAGCCACAGCTATCTCGCCTCACCAGTTCCTCAGCTGATCCTGTTTCCTCAGACTAGAAGCCTCTGAGTCCTCATCCAGAATGAATCTCAGCTGAACTGTGTTGCTCCAAAGCCTGAAAGCTTATCCAGCCACATGCTTAACCAGCCAAATGCTTAACCAGCTGGTCCTTCCGCCTTATATACCTTTCTGCTTTCTACCATCACTCCCTAGGATTAAAGGCTTGCTTCCTGGAATTAAAGGCGAGAGTCACCATGCCTGGCTGTTTCCAATGTGGCCTAGAACTCACAGAGATCCAGAGGGATTTCTGCCTCTGGAATGTTAGGATTAAAGGCGTGTGCTATCACTGCCTAACTAGTGGCTTTTCTGTTCTCTGACCCCAGATAAATTTATTAGAGTACACAATATTTTGGGGAATACAATATAACCACCACCACCAAACACACACACACACACACACACACACACACACACACATACACACACACATATATACACACTTGCCTGTGCATGCATATATGAAGGCCAGATATTGACATCAGGCATCTTCCTTTATTGCTGTCTGCCTGCCTTTTTAATTTTTTTTCTTTTCGAGATAAGGTCTCTAACAGAACCTGGAACTTGCCATTTTGTCTAGGGTGACTGTGAGCTCTTAGAATCTACCTCTCAGCCCTCTTCCAGAAGGCTGCAGTTATAGTGAACTTACCTCATTACTTGGGTTCTAGAGATACAAACACAGATCTCTGTCTTTATCCATTCACTGAGCCAATTGCTTCGCCTGAAATCAAGGCTTCTAAACTTGAGCCTTAAGACATCATGAAAATCACATGACTTTAATCCCAGTACTTGGGAGGCAGAGGCAGGTGGATCTCTGTGATTTTGAGGCCAGCCTGGTCTACAGAGCTAGTTTCAGGCCAGCCAAGGCTACACAGAGAAACCTTATCTCAAAAAAAAAAACCAAAACCAGAAAAAAAAAAGGACATTATGAAAAGAGTTTTTTTTTTCTTCCCATTCAGCCTAATGCATTTTATGTGGAAAATTCAGATAAGCTACTTGATATGACAATGGAAAAAAAAAGTTTTAAACATTACTTGTTTGCTTCGATGTTTCTTCTAGGTAACAAAAGTCCAAGGTTTTTTGTTTGCTTGTTTGCTCTTGTCTTAACTGAAGCCATGTTTTTTATGAAACCAGCAACAGTTAAGGGTGGTTGGAACATAATCGTGCTCTACTATAAGTTTTGTAAGATGTGGTTTTGTTGACTGAGCGCTGGTATGGTTGCCATTAGATCTGTGCCGTGTGTGTCAGTAAGTGTAGAGGGAATTTTCAAGTCCCCCCAGTAACACAGATGAGGAGCAGATAAACAGAAAGTGCTCAGGTTGTTGTATAACTAATTCGTCCTGGAGGAACTTTAGGGAAGATAATCCCACATAGAAAACAACTGTGAACATATTCTCCAAAGACAGCAAAGTCCTAAAACAAACAAACAAACAAACAAACCACCACACAACAAAACAAAAACAGGAGAAGAAAAGCAGCTATTCATTCCAATACAAAACTTCGAAAATCAATGGACCTTTGGTGGAAGTCTCCCAACTGTTCCGGGATATCTCTACTCAATTACATACAAAGTCTCCTTGGAATACAGTTTTTCAAATGCTAGATTTTCTTCTTTTTAGGGTTTTTCTTTTAACTTTAAATTGCTCTTGTTGATTTTGTCCTACAGTATGTTGAACATTCTGTCTTCTCATTTTCCCATACTGGAGACATGAAGTTCTCTAAGACTTCAAGAAAATTCAGAAAGTGGATTATTTCCCTTCATATTTGTACTTGAAAACAAATGTATGCTATTATTGTCTATTTCATTGTGTAAAAGGGCTTGTAACATGTTCTGTCTTTTATGTTCTGTCTCTTATTTGTTGTTTCCTAATTTTTTTTTGTTTGCTTGTTTGTTTTGAGATAGTGTCTTGTAATGTGGCCCAGTCTGATTTTAAACTTGTAATCTCCCGAGTCCTGGGCTTATAAACGTGTTCCATCACACCTGGCTTCTCACTGTATCTAGATTAGTTCTCATTAAAAGGCAGATAACTCTTTTTTATTGCTATATAAATATAAGCAAACCTTTCGAAATAAAAATTCCCAGGACGTTTTCAGGTTTAATTTTTTTTTTTTTTTTTTTTTTTAAATCTGAGACAAAGTTTCTCTGTGTAGACCAGGCTGTCCTAGATCTGCTGTAGACCAGGATGGCCTCCAGCTCAGAGATCCATCTGCCTCTGCTTCCTGAACACTGGGATTAAAGGTGTGTGCCCCCACCATCCTGCCTCATGATTGGCGTTTTCCAACAAAGAGTACTTAGGTAGATGTTTCTTCATCCCCATCTCCCCCACCCAATCCCTCTATTTTCAGAACTTTAAAGATTTGGGTCTTTGAGGATTTCAGTATTTGAGATTGTGACATAAACCTCAGAGATGTATGGTGTCTAGTTCCTGCCTGCAATATCTCCAGTCTCAACTCCCTATTTATCATAATCTAGCCTTGAACTGGGTGTGACTCTGTTTTGTCCCAATTTTAGCTAACTCCATCTAGTGCTGTGCAAACTGTTCCCGGACCCCTGGTAACCACGTCCCTGCCGAGCAGAACATTGTATACAGCTGTGCCTGCAGTTTCTGGAGGTCCCTTGCTGTATAACATATATATAAAAAAAGTTTTAATCGGCTAAAGCTTCTGAAACCCTTGTTAACAGCAACTTCTGCCCCCTGGCCTGCCCCTGCACGAGGTAACTGTGGTTTGGGGCTTTATAAACCCTTAACCTGCCTCTCTCTGGGGTCAAGAGTCTGTTATGGTGTGAGTTGGCTCTTGGCCGCTGGCAGGTAAGACTCCATCTGACCATCAATGAATGACATTCTCCTGTGTCTTGGTAAGGGATACAACAGTGAAACTTTCTCATTTCCTTCTTTCTTTCTTTTGCTCCTAAATCCTTCTTAGTGTATTCTCTGACCTTTTGGCACTGATATCATGCCCCCTTTCATTATCGAGGCAGACAGCATTCTGGTTGTCATTAAGATAGGAAAAAAAAAAGACACTACAGGAAGAGGGGGCGTCAGAAGGCAGACTGTGAGACTTCAAAACAGGAAACAGCAACGGTCATGTGTTACTTCCCCCTCCACATCTGAACAGCAGAAACATTGTGTTCTCCCAGACTTTTCTCGCTGGTGTGAAAGAAGAGGAAGAAAGATCTACTTCATTTTACTTCGCAGTGTTGAAAGGGAATCCATGCTGTGGTCCTATGGACTTCGGCGTATCATCACAATACGGGGAGTCTGTGGTGGAAGGGTACTTTGGTGGCAAACCGGGAGCAGAGAGCAGGGCATACAGGAAGAAAGGATCCCAAGGATATGCCGCTGGGGGCTGTGTACTTTCTTCAGCTGGTTCCCCTCTGACCCGCACGACCTCTCAATAAAGCCATCATACTATGAATCCATCCGGGAATCAATCCATTCATTGATCAGGGCCCTGGTGGTCTGTTTGTCTCTGGAACCGCAAACACAGATTCATTCACCCAGCAGTGAATTGAGGGAGACCGGCTCCCTCTTATTCCCCCAGGGTACTCGTGAGCAGGGAGAAAGGAGGAATTTGTAGATAGAAGGACAGAGGAGAGAGACAGACAGAAAATACAGGATAGCTCGGGAGGGCCCGTGTCCAAACCCACCAGCCCCTTCTGTCTCTGCTAAAGGACTTTTTAAAGAAATGCTAAGGGGTGAGGCAAGACCTCCCCCAGCACAGCCAAGTGCAGCCCATCCCAAACACCTGGTGACCATGGACTTGGTCAAGTCCTCCCCGAATGCAGCCCTGCTGTGTAAAGCAAGCTCAGATCTCACTAGAAAACCTTGGTGGGCTCCCACAGTGAATCTCCTAGTCCTTTCTAAACTGAAACAAGTTGATAATGGGGGATTAGTCTGTAGGAAACAGAAAGCAAGCACATCTCTCCTCCCACCTTTCAGTTCCTCTAATTCCAAATCCCTTAAATCGAAATCCTTATTTGGATTTGAGGAGAGTTACAAACCCAAGTGTCTCTGTACGAATTTTCTATCTGTATCATAGTCCAGACAAGCTTGTGGGATTTTGGACATTTGCTAATTAGAGCACACCCGCTAGGGATTGCATTTTACTGGACTTTGAAGTACAAACCATGAAGACATTGTTGCCCACCTTGGCACAATTCTGTAGCGTTCTGGGCAGGAGCTGACATTCTAAGACCCACTTTGGTATGAACCCAGAAGCTCCAAGAACAGAGATTTTCTTTTGCCTCCCATCCCTGCCTCCTACTTCTCTTCTCTTACCTATTCCATTTTGAAAACATAACTTACACACCACATAGAGGACATTTTTTGATGCATTAACTCTGCCCTCTTCCTTAAGGCCACACTTAATTTTAAAGAAATCCCAGCAAGTGGGTCACCTGGCTTTTCCTACCAATCCTGTTAGCATCTACAGCTCCTCAAAGACCTCCTGTAGGGAACTGAGCCTAGAGCTTCTCACCCCAGACTCAAATGCATGCAGTCTTGACTTGGCCCATTGAAAGTCAATTCCACAGTGGGCAAATAAGGGAGAGGTTTTAATCATCACGAACAATTTCAACCAGAACCAGGACAATTTTATGCCCACCTAAGAGAAAGATTTCTCAACATATTATTAATCATATGAAGAAAGTTTTTCTAACTGAAAAACCATTCAGAAGAACAAAGTAAGAATGATCACAATAGAGATATCAAGGCTCCTAGGCATGCAGGACACAGTCCCAGAGCATCCTCAGACACAGCTTGAGGCCCCCACTGGGGTTTCTCTGGCTCCTTCCAGGGAATGGATTCAAGGATGGATGCCATGCTGTAGGATAGTCACAAGGCTGAGGTTTCACCCCTTTCCTCATTCCATCCTGATATAAGCCTTTGTTTTCAGTAGGTTCTGGGGGGGTAACCTGGGCTTCAGGGGATACTGTGTACATGTCTCCTCTGTGGGTGGTGTCTTCTTCTGCCTGGTTCAGGGTCCATCGAATCCCATTTCTGGTAGCATCTACTTCTTGAGGCACCTAGGTCTTCTTTGCAGTTTCTGTTATTGGTTCCTTGACATGTGGATCTTCTTTCTTTCTTTCTTTCTATCTTTCTTTCTTTCTTCTTTTTTTTTCTTTCTTTCTTTCTTTCTTTCTTTCTTTCTTTCTTTCTTTCTTTCTTTCTTCTTTCTTTCTTTCTTTTTCTTTTACATATATATATATAATTTTACATATATATGTAAAATTTATATATATATATATATATATATATATATATATATATATATATATAATTTTACAATACCATTCAGTTCTACATATCAGCCACGGGATCCCCTATTCTCCCCCCTCCCATCCCTCCCCTTACCCCCAGCCTACCCCCCATTCCCACCTCCTCCAGGACAAGTCCTCCCCCGAGGACTGCAATCAACCTGGTAGACTCAGTCCAGGCAGGTCCAGTCCTTTCCTCCCAGACTGAGCCAAGTGTCCCTGCATAAGCTCCAGGTTTCAAACAGCCAACTCATGCAATGAGCACAGGACTTGGTCCCACTGCCTAGTTGCCTCCCAAACTGATCAAGCCAATCAACTGTCTCACCTATTCAGAGGGCCTGATCCAGCTGGGGGCCCCTCAGCCTTTGGTTCATAGTTCATGTGTTTCCATTCATTTGGCTATTTTTTTTTTCAATAATTGAGTAAAACCGAAATTTATTATAAGCCACAGTCGTTCTAGGGACCTCCATGCTATATATATATAGCCTCTATGGTTCTATGGGTTGTGGTCTGATTGTTCTTTATTTTATATCTAGAATCCACCTATGAGTGAGTACATACCATGACTGTCTTCCTGGGTTTGGGTTACCTCACTCAGGATGATTTTTTCTAGTTCCATCCATTTGCCTGCAAATTTCATGCTTTCATTGTTTTTCTCTGCTGAGTAGTACTCCATTGTGTATATGTACCACATTTTTTTCATTCATTCTTCCGTTGATGGGCATCTAGGTTGTTTCCAGGTTCTGGCTATTACAAATAGTGCTGCTATGAACATAGCTGAGCATGTATCTTTATGGTATGAATCAGCATTCCTTGGGTATATGCCCAAGAGTGGGATGGCTGGGTCTTGAGGTAGTTCGATTCCTAATTTTCTGAGAAACCGCCAAACTGACTTCCACAGTGGTTGTACAAGTTTACATTCCCACCAACAGTGGAGGAGTGTTCCCTTTGCTCCACATCCTCTCCAACATTGGTTGTCATTGGTGTTTTTGATCTTAGCCATTCTAACAGGTGTAAGGTGGTATCTCAGAGTCGTTTTGATTTGCATTTCTCTGATGATTAAGGATGTTGAGCATTTCTTTAAATGTCTTTCAGCCATTTGTATTTCTTGTTTTGTGAATTCTCTGTTTAGTTCTTTAGCCCATTTTTAATTGGACTGTTCAGTACTTTGATGTCTAGTTTCTTGAGTTCTTTATATATTGTGGAGATCAATCCTCTGTCAGATGTGGGGTTGGTGAAGATCTTTTCCCATTCTGTTGGCTGTCTTTTTGTCTTATTGACTGTGTCTTTTGCCCTGCAAAAGCTTCTCAGTTTCGAGAGGTCCCATTTATTAATTGTTGTGCTCAGGGTCTGTGCTGTTGGTGTTTTATTTAGGAAATGGTCTCCGATGCCAATGCGTTCAAGAGTGCTTCCTGCTTTCTTTTCTATTAAGTTTAGTGTAACTGGATTTATGTTCAGGTCTTTGATCCACTTGGACTTGAGTTTTGTGCATGGTGACAGAAATGGATCTATTTGTAATCTTTTACATATTGAGATCCAGTTATGCCAGCACCATTTGTTGAAGATACTTTCTTTTTTCCATTGTATAGTTTTGGCTCCTTTGTCAAAAACCAGGTGTTCATATGTGCATGGATTAATGCTAGGGTCTTCAATTCGATTCCATTGGTCCGTATGTCAGTTTTTATACCAGTACCAAGCTGTTTTTATTACTATAGCTCTATAGTAGAGTTTGAGGTCAGGGATGGTGATGCCTCCCAAGGTTGCTTTATCGTATAGGATTCTTTTAGCTATCCTGGGTCTTTTGTTTTTCCCTATGAAGTTGAGTATTTTTCTTTCCAAGCCTGTGAAGAATTGTGTTGGGATTTTGATGGGGATTGCATTGAATCTGTAGATTGCTTTTGGTAAGATTGCCATTTTTACTATGTTAATCCTACCTATCCATGAGCATGGGAGATCCTTCCATTTTCTGATATCTTCTTCAATTTCTTTCTTTAGAGATTTAAAGTTCTTATCAAAAAGGTCCTTCACTTGTTTAGTTAGTGTTATCCCAAGGTATTTTATATTATTTGTGGCTATTGTAAAGGGTGATGTTTCTCTGACTTCTTTCTCAGCCCTTTTATCATTTGTGTATAGGAGGGCTACTGATTTTTTTTTGAGTTGATCTTGTATCCTGCCACTTTACTGAAGGATTTTATCAGCTGTAGGAGTTCCCTGGTAGAGTTTTTGGGGTCACTTATGTATACTATCATATCATCTGCAAATAGTGAAAGTTTGACTTCTTCCTTGCCAATTTGTATCTCTTTGATCTCCTTTTGTTGTCTTATTGCTCTAGCTAGAACTTCTAGTACTATATTGAATAAATATGGGGAGAGTGGACAGCCTTGTCTTGTTCCTGAATTTAGTGGTATCGCTTTGAGTTTCTCTCCATTTAATTTGATGTTTGCTGTTGGCTTGCTATAAATTGCTTTTATTATGTTTAGAAATGTTCCTTGTATTCCTGATCTTTCTAAGACCTTTATCATGAAGGGGTGTTGGATTTTGTCAAAGGCTTTTTCAGCATCTAAGGAGATGATCATGTGGTTTTTTTCTTTCAGTTTGTTTATATGGTGTATTACATTGACTGATTTTCGTATGTTGAACCATCCTTGCATCCCTGGGATGGATCCTACTTGGTCGTGATGGATGATTGTTTTGATGTATTCTTGGATTCAGTTTGCCAATATTTTGTTGAGTATTTTTGCATCAATGTTCATGAGGGAGATTGGTCTGTAGTTCTCTTTCTTTGTTGCATCTTTGTGTGGTTTGGATATCAGGGTAATTGTAGCCTCATAAAAAGAGTTTGGTAGTGTTCCTTCTGTTTCTATTGTGTGGAACACTCTGAAGTGTATTGGTATTAGTTCTTCTTTGAAAGTCTGGTAGAATTCTGCACTGAAACCATCTGGTCCTGGGCTTTTTTTGGTTGGGAGACTTTTGATGACTGTTTCTATTTCTTTAGGGGTTATTGGTCTATTTAAATGCTTTATCTGGTCTTGATTTAATTTTGGTATGTGGTATTTATCCAGAAAATTGTCCACTTCTTCCTGGTTTTCCATTTTTGTGGAGTACAGGTTTTTGAAGTATGATCTGATGATTCTCTGGATTTCCTCATTGTCTGTTGTTATGTCTCCCTTTTCATTTCTGATTTTGTGAATTTGGGTGCTCTCTCTTTGCCTTTTGGTTAATTTGGCTAGGGGTTTGTCTATCTTGTTGATTTTTTCAAAGAACCAATTCTTTGTTTCATTGATTTTTTTGTATTGTTCTCTTGTTTTCTATTTGGTTGATTTCAGCCCTCAATTTGATTATTTCCTGGCGTCTATTTCTCCTGGGTGAGTTTGTTTCTTTTTGTTCTAGAGCTTTCAGTTGTGCTGTTAATTCATTGGTATGGGATTGTTCCATCTTTTTTATGTGTGCATTTAGAGCTATGAATTTTCCTCTTAGCACTGCTTTCATAGTGTCCCATAAGTTTGGGTATGTTGTACTTTCATTTTCATTGAATTCTAGGAAATCTTTAATTTCTTTCTTTATTTCTTCCTTGACCGATTGATGTTTCAGGTGGGCATTGTTCAGTTTCCATGAGTTTGTGGGTTTTCTATAATTTTTGTTGTTGTTGAGGTCTAACTTTAAGGCATGGTGGTCTGATAAGATACAGGAGGGTATTCCAATTTTTTCGTATCTGTTGAGATTTGTTTTGTGTCCAAGCTTGTGGTCAATTTTTGAGAAGGTTCCATGGGGTGCTGAGAAGAAGGTATATTCTTTGTGTTAGGATGGAATATTCTGTAGATATCTATTAGGTCCATTTGAGTCATAACATCTGTTAGGTCCTTTATTTCTTTGTTAAGTTTCAGTCTGGCAGATCTGTCTTTTGTTGAGAGTGGTGTGTTAAAATCTCCCACTACTAATGTGTGGGGTTTGATGTGCGTTTTAAACTTTAGTAGTGTTTCTTTTATGAATGTGGGTGCTTTTGTATTTGGAGCATAAATGTTTAGAATCGAGACTTCATCTTGGTGGATTTTTCCCGTGATAAATATGTAATGTCCATCCTGATCTCCTTTGATTGATTTTAGTTTGAAGTCTATTTTATTAGATATGAGGATAGCAACACCAGCTTGTTTCTTAGGTCCATTTGCTTGGAAAGCCTTTTCCCAGCCCTTTACTCGGAGGTAGTGTCTATCTTTGAAGTTAAGGTGTGTTTCTTGTATGCAGCATATGGATGGGTCCTGTTTTCTTATCCATTCTGTTAGCCTGTGTCTTTTTATAGGTGAGTTGAGACCATTGATATTGATGGATATTAATGACCAGTGATTGTTAATTCCTGTTATTTTTTGTGGTTGTGTTGTGTTGTCCTTCTGTGGTGTATGTTGGTGTGGGATTATCTATTGCTTGATTTTTCATGGATGTATTTAGCTTCTTTGGGTTGGATTTTCCCTTCTAGTGCTTTCTGTAGGGCTGGGTTTGTGGACAGGTATTGATTAAATCTGGTTTTATCCTGGAATATTTTGTTTACTCCGCCTATGGTGATTGAGAGTTTTGCTGGGTATAATAGTCTGGGTTGGCATCCGTGGTCTCTTAGTGTCTGCATGAGATTTGTCCATGATCTTCTAGCTTTCATAGTCTCTATTGAGTAGTCTGGTGTTATTCTGATGGGTTTGCCTTTATATGTTACTTGGTCTTTTTCCTTTGCGGCTCTTAATATTTTTTCTTTGTTCTGTGTGTTTAGTATTTTGATTATTATGTGGCGAGGGGACTTTTTTTTTGGATCCAGCCTATTCGGTGTTCTGTAAGCTTCTTGTATCTTCATAGGTATTTCTTTCTTTAGGTTAGGAAAGTTTTCTTCTATGATTTTGTTGAATATATTTTCTGTGTCTTTGAGTTGGTATTCTTCTCCTTCTTCTATCCCTATTATTCTTAGGTTTGGTCTTTTCATAGTGTCCCAAATTTCCTGGACGTTTTGTGTTTCGACTTTTTTGTTTTCTTTGACTGACGAATCTATTTTCTCTATTGTGTCTTCAGTGTCAGAGATTCTCTGTTCCATCTCTTGCAATCAGTTGGTTATACTTGTTTCTGTAGTTCCTGTTCATTTAGTCAGGATTTCTATTTCCAGCATTCCCTCAGCATGTGTTTTCTTTATTGTCTCAAATTCATTTTTCAGATCTTGGAATGTTTCTTTCATCTGTTTAATTGCTTTTTCTTGGCTTGATTTGATTTCTTCCCATTTTTTGTTCGTTTTTTCTTCCATTTCTTTAAGGGAGTTTTTAATTTCCTCTTTAATGGAGTTTTTCATTTTCTCTTTAAGGGAAGTTTTTATTTCCTCTTTAAGAGAGTTTTTCATTTCCTCTTTAAGGAAAGTTTTTATTTCCTTTTTGAGGGAATGTTTTATTTCTTCTTTAAGGGCCTCTATCATCTTCTTAAAGTCATTTTTAGGATTGATTTCTTCTGTTTCTTCTGTCTTGGTATGTTCAGGTCTTGCAGGTGTAGAATCACTACATTTTGATGTTGCCATATAGGTCTTTATGTTGTTGCCTGTATTTTTGCACTGGCGTCTACTCATCTCTTCCTCTGTGCGGTGCAGGTGGTGTCTGTGTCTGAGAGTGCCTCTCTCTCTTTTTTTTTTTTTTTTTGTTTTTTTTAGCTTGGCTTATTTCTTTCTTTCTTTCTTTCTTTATTTATTTATTTTTTTTCCATCACAGGCAATTTATTTTGTTCTATTCATTCACAGTTAATACAGAAAATACTTGGAAACATTTCCATATAATGTTTGACACAGAAATCATCAAATAGAAGTATACAATGTTGACAGGAGGCAGTACATTTATAATTTATAACCCCAAATGTATTTATAAATTAGAAATGGAAAGATCTACAAATGAAATTATGAAGGTTCACCAAAATCATTTAATCTGTCAGTTTCTCATTCATTTTTATGTCTTTTTTTTTTTTTTTTTTTGGTTTTTCGAGACAGGGTTTCTCTGTGTAGCTTTGCGCCTTTCCTGGAGCTCACTTGGTAGCCCAGGCTGGCCTCGAACTCACAGAGATCCGCCTGGCTCTGCCTCCCGAGTACTGGGATTAAAGGCGTGCGCCACCAACGCCCGGCTCCATTTTTATGTCTTAATAATATTCTATTGTATGAATAAGCCACATTTTATTTCTCTCCAGTATTTGATAGCTATTTGAGTTGTTTTAACTTTTTTGCTATTAGCAACACACTGCTGTAAACCTTCATGTACATGTTTCATAGGTGCACATTTTCAGTAGTTTGAGGATATATTCCTAAGGGTAGAATTGTTGAGTAACAGAGTAACAGTGTTTTGCATTTTGACCAACCACCAAACTGTTTTGCCAAAGTGGCACACCATTTTACAATCTCACCAAATCCTTGTTTTTAAGGCTCTGATTTTTGTACAAAAGCATTCATCATTCTGTCAGACCAAACCAGGAAAAGTAAGCTATAGTTCAGAGCTGTTCTATTCCATTTACTATGCAAAGCCATTCTTGGCGTTTGCAACTCTCAGCCCTTTTGAGTATTCTTGCAGTGTTCACCTTTTCCTCCACCACTTTTTTTTCTTCTTTTTTCCTGGTTTATTTCTATCTATTACAAATGTATAAAAAATCCTCCATCAACGCTGCTGTTAGCAGCAGAACCTTGAGAAATATACCTTTGGTTTGCCTCAGAAAAGGAACACATATTGCACTGTAAAGTTTATAAAATTGGCACAAAACATTGTGATAATGTTACAATACCAGTTTTAAGAGTTCAGTGACTAATGGGGAGCCGATGGGATACATGCAGAACTGTGAAAGCGATCTCACTTAGCCAGCTGTACACGTAGACTGTAAATCTACATTCAGATCATTTCTGAACTAAGACCATCATCTCAGTTTATCTGTTAAGGTCAACCAGGAAACCCAAGAATATACCTTGATTTTTGCAAAAAGCAAAATAGGTGGAGGGGTTTCTTCAGCATTTCAGTCCACGAGTAACAGTATCCTAACAGGCTAAGTGTTCTCTCACTGTCAACATAGAATGAACTGCTACTGGAGGTCAACTTGGGTTTTAATTTGCATTAGCATTTACATGCATAGTAGTCCAAGTTGTTGACCTCATGATTTTAAAAAGTAACTCTAAAAAAGTAAAATGGCCCTTCTTGGAAGACTAAAGAAAGACATCCAGCCACAGTTGTAAAAAGTCTCATCAAAACAATATACCACCCTCTTATGAATTACGCCTCAATTAAAAAAAAAAAGTAGCCCCAAATAAGCAGCTCTGAAAATGAAAATATAACTTAAGATATTTGAAAAAAACAAGTTGAATACAGGTTCAAAAATAATTAAGATACATTTTCTTAAGGCTACCTAGAATTAGGCTTTAAAGAATTCTACCATTTCAAGTTTACCACTAGTTACTAGATACCTATTTACAAACAAGATGTTCACTTTTTTTGTTCCTTTATCAAGAGAAAAATCTACCTTCAGACTATGAGGGTGGTGATGGGGAGGGACTAGAAAACAAGATTCAAACAATCCCATGCAAATATCACATTTTTCAAATGGAAGAACTCCAAACTGCACTAGAAGTTCCAATCACTAAGACACTTTCCATTGAAATGATTTAAGTACAACTACATGGCACCAAGGTTTAGGCCTAATATAGGCCTGACAACCAAGTCCTTGTTTTCTGGAAGAAAGGCCTCAAAAGTCCCACTCAATTCCACATAACAATACTTCAAAGATCAATTAGGTTTTCCTTTCCTTAATATTTTTGTTTTTGACTTCTAATCTTAAAGACTAGATTAAAACTTAGCTCATTTCCCAGAAGGCATTGCTTCCCTTTGCTCTATAAAAGAGTCCACCAAGACCTCTTCCTCAAAACCATCTAGCCCCCAGCCTCCAGCCTGTGCTTGTGATGCATCTTTCTCAACATCCTGAAAAGGTAATGTAGGTAAAATATGCTCATAAGCATTAAAACTAGTTGTTAGACGTAACTAGTTTTATAATTTAAGTTTTAAAACATAAATACTTGCAGCTTGATCTGCACTGACAATGATTGTCGAAGCCTAGAATTCAACATTTACAAATTCTCATTCACACACACAAAACACACTATTATCACACAACTTGTATCTTGAGAGAATCTTCTGCTTTTTTTTTTTTTTTTTTTTTTTTTTTTTTTGGTTTTTCGAGACAGGGTTTCTCTGTGTAGCTTTGCACCTTTCCTGGAGCTCACTTGGTAGCCCAGGCTGGCCTCGAACTCACAGAGATCCACCTGGCTCTGCCTCCCGAGCGCTGGGATTAAAGGCGTGCGCCACCAACGCCCGGCGAGAATCTTCTGCTTTTTAAATCTTTGGCCTCCCAGTCAATCCCAAGTTCAACCAACTTTAACTAAAACTTCACTCAGAATTTCACCAAGCTTTTCACCCACACATTAATGCTTGTCGTATCTTTCATCAACTGTCAAAATCTGAAGCCTGCTCAGAGATCACCAGGTAAAAGAAAATAAATGAAATACACAGAGGTTATTTCAAAACAGAACATGACCATCATCCAAAAAAAAAAAAAAAAATGTCACGATTCCCAATTGGGATCATCTTTTGTTTCCCATGTTGGACTATTTCACACTCCAGCATTGGCCAAAGGACACGAGAGCTGGTTCTGGAGCATACAGTTTCTCACACAGATGTCCCCAGAGGAACACCAGAGACAAAGTCACGTGAAGCCTCTCCCGTACAGAGACTGTCTCACAGGGGCAGCGAGGGAGGACACCCACTAGTCTGTGGAGATCCCTGAGAGAGTATGATTCTTAAAATCTGGACTGTACATAATTCACATCAGCCCTGTTCAGGTACTTACTGGAAGAAAGATACAGCTGTTTGCCAGAACTCAGCACTCCACTCTAGATTTCTGCTGCCTTAGTCTCCGGTCGCGGATTTCCGAGTTCTGGTAGTTACCTGGACCACTGAGGCATTGCCACAAGACTTCTTCTCTTTTGAAGCATCCTTTTTCTCTAGATATTAGGATAGCTACACCAGCTTGTTTCTTAGGTCCATTTGCTTGGAAAGCCTTTTCCCAGCCCTTTACTCGGAGGTAGTGTCTATCTTTGAAGTTAAGGTGTGTTTCTTGTATGCAGCAGATGGATGGGTTCTGTTTTCTTATCCATTCTGTTAGCCTATGTCTTTTTATAGGTGAGTTGAGACTATTGATATTGATGGATATTAATGACCAGTGATTGTTAATTCCTGTTATTTTTGTGGTTGTGTTGTGTTGTCCTTCTGTGGTGTATGTTGGTGTGGGATTATCTATTGCTTGATTTTTCATGGATGTATTTAGCTTCTTTGGGTTGAATTTTCCCTTCTAGTGCTTTCTGTAGGGCTGGGTTTGTAGACAGGTATTGATTAAATCTGGTTTTATCCTGGAATATTTTGTTTACTCCGCCTATGGTGATTGAGAGTTTTGCTGGGTATAGTAGTCTGGGTTGGCATCCGTGGTCTCTTAGTGTCTGCATGAGATTTGTCCATGATCTTCTAGCTTTCATAGTCTCAATTGAGTAGTCTGGTGTTATTCTGATATAAAGGTTTGCCTTTATATGTTACTTGGTCTTTTTCCTTTGCCGCTCTTAATATTTTTTCTTTGTTCTGTGTGTTTAGTGTTTTGATTATTATGTGGCGAGGGGACTTTTTTTTTGGATCCAGCCTATTCGGTGTTCTGTAAGCTTCTTGTATCTTCATAGGTATTTCTTTCTTTAGGTTAGGAAAGTTTTCTTCTATGATTTTGTTGAATATATTTTCTGTGCCTTTGAGTTGATATTCTTCTCCTTCTTCTATCCCTATTATTCTTAGGTTTGGTCTTTTCATGGTGTCCCAAATTTCCTGGACGTTTTGTGTTTCGACTTTTTTGTTTTCTTTGACTGACGAATCTATTTTCTCTATTGTGTCTTCAGTGTCAGAGATTCTCTGTTCCATCTCTTGCAATCAGTTGGTTATGCTTGTTTCTGTAGTTCCTGTTCGTTTAGTCAGGATTTCTATTTCCAGCATTCCCTCAGCATGTGTTTTCTTTATTGTCTCAAATTCATTTTTCAGATCTTGGAATGTTTCTTTCATCTGTTTAATTGCTTTTTCTTGGCTTGATTTGATTTCTTCCCATTTTTTGTTCGTTTTTTTCTTCCATTTCTTTAAAGGAGTTTTTAATTTCCTCTTTAATGGAGTTTTTCATTTTCTCTTTAAGGGAAGTTTTTATTTCCTCTTTAAGAGAGTTTTTCATTTCCTCTTTAAGGAAGGTTTTTATTTCCTCTTTAAGGTAGTTTTTCATTTCCTCTTTAAGGAAAGTTTTTATTTCCTCATTGAGGGAATGTTTTATTTCTTCTTTAAGGGCCTCTATCATCTTCTTAAAGTCATTTTTAGGGTTGATTTCTTCTGTTTCTTCTGTCTTGGTATGTTCAGGTCTTGCAGGTGTAGAATCACTACATTTTGATGTTGCCATATAGGTCTTTATGTTGTTGCCTGTATTTTTGCACTGGCGTCTACTCATCTCTTCCTCTGTGCGGTGCAGGTGGTGTCTGTGTCTGAGAGTGCCTCTCTTGTTCTAATTTTTAATCTTGGTTTAGTAGTGGTTCTTGGTTAAATTGGTGCTATTGGGCTATTTCTTCAGGGGCAGCTGATTTCAGTCGGTGAAGTATATACTTATGATTTTGGTGATCTGGTTTTGTGGCTGGGTAGCGCCTTTTTCTGTGTTCCCAGGTCACTTTTTGTTCATTCGTCAACTCCTCAGCTGATCTTGTTTCTTCAGACTTCAAACTGTAGGCATCTGAATCCTCTCCCAGATGGGTTTCAGCTGAGCGAGGTAGTCTCACCAACACTTCCAAGTTGTTGGGTTTCACAGAATCATCAGCTGTGCCCTGGGTTGTCCTCAGACGGAGTGTTCAGATTCGTTCTGGTTCCATCCCACGGAGATAGCTTCTTCCCCAGGTGTTGGGGTTAGAGGTATCCCTGTTCCAAGCTGTGTCTGCTTGTCTCTGTCCCTGGGCCTGTCTACCTCTGCGGTCCACCACCAGGCCTGTATGTCCCTGTCAGCTTCCGCTCTGTCTGTCTGCCTCTGCGGGCCGCCACCGGGCCTGTATGTCTCTGCCAGCTGCCACTGGGCCTGTATGTCTGTGCCGGCTACCGCCACCGAGCCTGTCTACCTCTGTGGGCCGCCGCCGGGCCTGTATGTCTGTCTCTGCCGGCTGCCGCCGGCCTGAATGTCCCTGTCGGCCGCCACTGCTGGGCCTATCTACCTCTGCGGGCCCCCGCCACAGGCCTACCTGTATCTGCTTGTCTCTGCCGCTGGGCCCGTCTACCTCTGTGGGCCACCGCTGGGGCCTGTATGTCTCTGCCGGTTGCCGCCGGGCCTGAATGTCATCTTTCTTTTTTTTTCTTTAAGATTTATTTATTTAATGTGTATGAGTGTTTGCCTCCATGTTTATATTTGCACCACATGCATGCCTCCCCAATGCTAGGATTAAAGGCATGCATCACCACCACCCTGCTGACCAAGACAACTTAGAAAGGAAGCATTTAATTGAGGCTTGCTTACAGTTTCAGAGGTTAATCCATGATCATCTTGGTGGGTAGCATGGTGGCAGGCAGGCAGGCATGATTCTGGAGCAGTGGCTGAGAGCTCATATCTGATCTATAAGTTGTAGACAGAGAGAGAGAGAGAGAGAGAGAGAGAGAGAGAGAGAGAGAGAGAGAGAGAGAGAGAGAGAACTGAGCTTGTGTGGGCTTTTGAAACATCAAAGCTCACCCTCAGTGGCACACCTCCTCCAGCAAGATCACACTTCCTAACCCGTCTAATCCTTCCCAAGCAGTTCTACTCCCTCGTGACTAAGCATCAACCTGGGAGCCCATGGGGCCGTTCTCATTCAAGGCACTGTGGGGACCTCTAGTTTACACCAACCCCAAAGCTGGGGATGACCGCAGGTGGTTATCTGAGGTACGGTGGGGGGTTTCCTCACCTGCTGTAGAACCTGCCTACCTAATGTTTCCACCATTCTGCTTTCAGAATGCCCCGAGTTCCTTTTGTTCTTTTACCGTAAAAGACATTTATGAAAGCGTTTCCATGTTGCATGATGATATAATTTGAAGTCACCTGAATCTGTGCTCTTAGGTCATAAACACTCGCATTTGGCTCCATAATTATCTTGTATTCCCTTTTAGATGGATGAGTATTTGCACCAACAAGTTACCACTGTACACTCCTAATATACGCAGATTCCGAGTCACAGGATAAGCTCATCTCCTCTTTTTCACTTGGGAACAAAATTTCCCTCATCTGTTGCCTTCGGGGAATTGTTCATCTAGTCTCAAATTTGCTAATCATGATCTGGATACCAAGGCAAGTAAGTGAAACTCCATTTATTGCAGGAGTTGTTGGTCTCAAGGCATTTGAACAGTTCCCCAGTACTACCACCTGGTGGAGCCATCGGGCCAAATCAGCCCTTAACTTCTAAGGCTGGCTAAGTATGCAATAGGAAACTATGTGTGAATTATCAAATTATTTGCACAAGAAGGCTCTAGAAAAGATTTTCAGTGCATTTAAAGGCATACAAAGCAGTAAAATTTTATTAACGAAAGTTTATTCTTATTGAATCTTCAGCTTTTGAGGTGAGATGGCAGCCAAAGCAGTATGTTTTATTGAACGTAAATCATTTCAGGTTTGTCAATGATTTTTAAACTTTTATCTTGCCTATTAATTAATAGTTACTATTTTTGTGTGTGTGATGTATGAGTGTGGGCACATGCAGAAGTCAGACCACAGCGATGTGGAGCTGGTTCTCCCCTTGTGGAGAGCAAACTCAGGTCATGAGGTGACACTGTGAGGTGACAGGCACCTTTCCCTGCTGAGCTGTCTTACCGGCCGCCCTTTCTGAAGGATTATTGTGTGTCATTCCGTGGACTAAGTATCACAGTTACAAAGACAAGTTCTATGTCAAGCTGTTTGCAGGCAGCAGGAAAGGGAAGATGGACCAAAGCATCGAGTGTGAAGACAAGGACGTGACCTTCCACAGGGGCAGCTTCCCGTTGCCTCTCTGAGGCAGATTCCAAGTCAGAGGGTAAGGACCAGAGGCGGCCTGTACTTGTCTCTTGATCTGACTGAAGGGGTGGAGCAGGTGGCTGGCCGCCACCCTTACCGCGGGTATACAGCACTAGTGGCTGGCGCTAGATACGGCAGTGGCGGAAGAATCACGAGCTATGGTTACCTTTTTAGAGCTTTATTGGGGGGGAGGGAGGGAGGGAGGGAGGGAGGGAGGGAGAGAGAGAGAGAGAGAGAGAGAGAGAGAGAGAGAGAGAGAGAGAGAGAGAGCGCAAGTCCACTTTTTAGGCTGGGACGCCATCGTAATAAGGACAGAATCCTTACACTGACTCTTTCATCAAAGGGCACAGACTGCTCTGTCTTTTTCGTAGAAAGGCATATTGGTCTCCACCACAGCCCCAAGCCTCAGGATGATGCAGGCCTTCGCTCTGAAGGTTTCCATCCAGGCCCCAGAGCCTCTAGTTTTAGGTAGAAACCATCAGTGCAGTGATGGGAGATGGCCATGCACTGGAAACTGGCCTGTCCTGCTTTTGGGGTCGTGTTTCCTGAACTCAGTACATCACTTGACTTTTTAGAAGCTATCTGTCTACCTCCCTAGTCTTAAAGTTTATCAAATGCCACCCAAAGAGAAAAGGATGTATGGGTGACTGATTTACCCTTGAGGAACTCACCTCCACATTTAAGTATGTCTTTCACACCAGCTAGTGTGTCTTGCCTTTCTTTGTGAGTACCCTTCTTTTTATTAACCCCTGATATTAAAGTATCTTGGGGCTGGAGAGATGGCTCAGGGGTTAAGAGTCCTGGCCACTCTTACAGAGGACCTGGGTTCAATTCCCAGTACCCACATGGCAGCCCACAACTGTCTGTAACTCCAATTCCAGAGGATCTGACACCCTCCCACAGACATACATGCAGGCAAACACCAATGCACATAAAATAAAAATAGATCATTAAAAAATACCTTTATTATACTCCCATCATGCTTCATAAAAAATGTATGTATGAGGTACAAGTTTTCTGTTTTTTAATCTTGACCTTTCATTTCCCCTGCTGAGGTCCTTGACCTGTCCCACACAACTTGATTTTCTTGTCTGCATGCAAAATTGGTCACTTTCCTGCATGCACATTTGAGTATTGGATGGTAGGTAAGTGATGATTGATAACTCACCCCAGAACAGTTTGATTTTCCGTGGAATTTTACTTCATCTTATTCCCTCTCCAGATCCCCTAAAAATACCATAGCTTTAAATTCCTATATTTTCTACCTCATAGAACAGGATTGATTGAAAGAGTTAACTTCGTTCCACTTAGAAGAGTTCTCATGTTAACTTATAACAGATTCCAATTCGTTCCTGATGACCACATTGGCTCTCTCACCCTCCAACCTTCCCATCTCTCTGGAACTTTATAACTAATTTTAAAAAGATTGATTGTATTATATATGCATGAGTTTTCTGCCTGCATGCTTGCTTGTGCACCCCATGTGTGCCTGGTACCTACAGAGGACAGAAGAGGACATCAGATCTCCTGAAACTGTTGTTACAGATGGTTGTGAGCCACCATGTGGGATCTGGAAATTGAACTCAGGTCCTCTGGAAGAGCAGCTAGTGCTCTTAACTACTGGGCCATCTCTACCACCCTGTGGTTTCCTTTCTTTATCTTACCTGACTTCTCACTAGACTCTGAAAAGGGTATTAAAAGTCATTGTGCTACCCACCCCCAAAAGGTGGCTGGACAGTGGTGCACATGACTTTAACCACAACACTTGGGAGGCAGAGGCAGGCAGATCTCTGAGTTGGAGACCAGCCTGGTCTACAGAGTGAGCTCCAAGATAGCCAGGACTACACAGAAAAACCCTGTCTTGAATGTGCCCCGCCCCCCCCCAAAAAAATTTCAACTACATTCACCACAAATTCTCCAGTGTGATTTCCCAGGATGCTGCTCAATTTGCTTTGAAAATCAGAGAGAAGGCATCTCCTTTAGGACTTGTCTGGGGGTTCACTTCTTTCTGGAACCCACCTCTGATGTCCCTACCTTCACCAGCAGGTAGGTAGCCTTTCAGTGACTTATATGATATCTATTCACCTGACAAATATTTATTCAATTCATACTAAGTGCCAAGCTGAGGTGTTAGGTGATGAGTGTGTAGAATTTAACAATGTAAGTCTTTTCTAACGCTGCAGAGGTTGTAGTCTAGCGTGTAGGAGAAGCAGTAACAAATAAATACATAAGCTAATGTTAGTAAAGGATGAAGGGATACAACAATGTGCCAATAGGATAAGTAGGAGAGGGCGGTGATGGAAGAGGAATTCAGGGACGATCTCTCTGGGGCGGCGACAGTTGAGCAGATAAGGCTAGGGGAGTGTGGAATATGTGGACACGGAGGGAGAGAGAAATTCCAGACCGAGTTGTTGAAGGTTTCTCTCCCACCTACTATTTCTCTAATAACCATTCAGAGACTTAATATTAAGTATAAATATTTGGCTGATGGCCCAGGCTTATTATTAGCTGGTTCTTACATTTCAATTAACCATTTCTATTAATCTAAGTATTGCAACATGGCTGTGGTGTTACCAGTCTGCTGGCATGTTGTTTCCTGGGCAGCTGGATGGCATCTCCCAGATTCTGCTCTTCCTCTCCTGTATCTCTGCTTGGATTTCCCACCTGGCTCTATCCTGCCTTGCCATAGGCCAACGAGGCTTTATTTATCAACCAATGAGAGCAACACATATTCACAGCATATGTCACAGAAGGACATCCTACATCACAGAGTGGCAATCTATCTCATAAATGAGCTTGGCCTGGTCTAGGAAAAGCAGGTCTGTGCAGTCAGGCTGAAGGGAGTGAGACAGAGGACAGGAAATAAGGCCGGGAAAACAGGCAGGGGCCAGAGATCTTTAACTTTCTGTGGCACTGCAAGGAGTTTGGATTTTATTCAAAGTATTAGGAGAGGCCACTGAGGTAGGGGTGAGAAATGGCTGAATGATATTTGAGAATACTTTCTGGTTTCTATCCAAGACAGGAGCACTGAGGAGTAAGGGAGGGACACAGTGTAGTGGTTGAGTGAGAAATGCCCCCTAGAGGTTCAGATAGTTGGACTCTTGGTCCAGCAATAGTCCTGCTGTCTGGGGAGCTGGTGGGACTTTGGGAGGCAGAGCCTGGCTGGAGGAAGTTTGTCATTAGGGGCAGGCTGTGAGTGTTTATAGTCATGCTCCACATCCTGTTCGTTTATTCTCCTTCCTACTTGCATTTGAAGATGCGCATGATTATTTTTTTTGGTCTAAGGGGTAGCAGTGTAAGTCAGGGGATTTAAATAAAATCTATAATTTTATTCTATTATTTTATGAATGTATTTTTTTTATCTCTCTTTGTGGGTAAGTGCACATGTGTGTAGGTTCTCACAGAAGCTGGAAGGGTGCTGGATCGCTGGAGTTGGCTAATGTGGGTGCTAGGATAGGAACTCCCGTCCTCTGGTAGAGCAGTAAGTGCCCTTAACTGCTGAGCCTTCTCTCTAGGCTCTCAAATAAAATTTGTGGGTAGCCTTGTCAATGGTGGTGATGGCAGAGGCAATGCCATTTGCTGCCACTGCAGCCTGAGGAATTTTCTTGTTCTTTAGGACCCACTACCCAGGCAAAACCAGATCAGGTAAACACGCATTTTTGACTTCACCACAGAAAAGAATTTCAAGGTAGGCCAGTTTGAAGCAGAGTCAGAGTTTTTTAAAACAAGGATTTTAAATGTAGACTTAAGTATGGAAGTCAAAAGCAAGAGAGGCACCCAGGGAGAGCAAAAGAACCCTGGGAACACAGGTGGGAGTTTCTCACAGGAGAACCTCACTTCATTGACTTATTGATAACTATTTAATGTTATGGAAGAATCTTTTCGTGCCCTGTAAAGATGTGTATTTGTCAAGGTGCCTGTAGACTGATTTAATAAAAGAGCTGCCTGGATGGTATAGGCAGAACAACAAGACAGAGAGGATGCTGGGAAGAAGAAGGGCAGAGTCTCGGAGTCTTAAGCAGATGCAAAGAGAAGCAAGATAGACATGCCATGTTAAAAAAAGGTGCCACCACATGGCAGAAAATAGATTTAAAAAATGAGTTAATTTAAAATGTAAGAGTTAGCTAGTAACAAGTCTGAGCTACTACCTGAGCATTTATAATTCATATTAAGCCTCTTTATGGTAATTTGGGAACTAAAGAAAAGTCCACCTACAATAAAGAGAGTTTTGATTGGTGTGGTTGTTTGGATGAGAGTGTTCCCCAGAGGCTCAGCTATTTGAACACTTGATCTCTAGTTGGAGGTACAGTTTGGGAAGTTTGGCCTCAGTGAAGGAAGTTGGTTCCTGGGTGGTGTGGGGCTTTGAGATTAAAGGGCTCCTGTAGCTTCCAGGTTATGTTCTGTCCTTTGTGCTTGCTGCTGAGGATGTGAGCTCGCAGCTGCCTGCACCTGCTGCCCTGCTTGCTGAGAGGACAGATTCTCATCCCTCTGGGACCATCAGCCCAGACAAACTCTTCCTACTCTAAGTTGTCCTGCTCATGGAATTTTATCACACCAACAGAAAAGTAACATACAATTGGTTTTGAAATTATTGTCTTCAAAGGGCTGCTAAGACATTTAAATGCTATCACAGCGTGGGTCCTGACAGGAATCTTGACAAGATTACAAATGATATGGGAAAGCATGGAGATACAGGAAGTGAGGATCTCTTCACTGTGAACAAAAGGTAATTGTGTTGTTTGTGAGATTCCCAGAAAATATCCTAGAGAGGAGTGAGGATATTCAGGAGAACATATACACACAGGTCTTAAATTTTTGAAAATATTTCTATATAAAAAGAGCATTATTTTGATATTGGCAACTGTCTTGTCGGTGTTCTATTGCTGTGAAGAGACACCATGATCACAGCAACACTTAAAAAGGAAAACATTTAATTGGCGCTGGCTTATAGATGCAGAGGTTGTACTGGGTGGTTTTGTATGTCAACTTGACACGTTAGAGTCATCAGAGGAAGGAGCCTCAGTTGAGGAAATGACTCCATGAGATCCAGCTGTAAGGCATTTTCTCAATTAGTGGTCAATGGGGGAGGGCCCAGCCAGCCCATTGTGGGTATTGCCATCCATGGGGCACGTGGTCCTGGATTCTGAAACAAAACAGCCTGAGCAAGTCAAGTGGAGCCAGTGAGGAAGCAGCCCTCCTCCATGGCCTCTGCATCAGCTCTTGCCTCCAGGTTCCTGCCCAGTTTGAGTTCCTGTTCTGTCTTCCTCCAAAGATGGACTATGGTCTGGAAGTGTAAGCCAAATAAACCCTTTCCTCCCCAACTTGCTTTTTGGACGTGGTGTTTCATTGCGGCCAATAGAAACCCTGACTAAGACAGAGATTTAGTTCATTATCACCATGGCAGAAAGTATGGCATCATGCTAAGAGTTCTATGTGTTGATCATAGCAGCAAGAGAGACAGACTGGGTCTGGCTTGAGCATTTGAAACCCCAAAGCCCATCCCCAGTGACACACTTCCTCCAACTAGGCCACACCCACCCCAACAAGGCCACACCTCCTAATAGTGTCACTCCCTGGTGACCAGGCATTCAAATCTAGGAGCCTGTGGGGACCATTCTTATTCAAACCAACACAACAACCTTCACAGCAAATGTTTATCTTGCTGGGCTTCTTGTTCCTCAGATGGCATGACGTTTCAGCCAGTGTCTGGAGTGAGGGGCTCCTTTTCTTCCCCATGGCCCCTCAGTTTTCCCATCTATCTTTCCTCAGAGTTAGATGGACCTTCTGAAGAACTGAATGTCAGTTATAAAGAGAAGAACAAAGATGTCTGTTACTGGGGGTTTTCTGGCTCTTTTTTGGTGGGCCCACCACCCAGGTCCCAAATAAATCACACACAGAGGCTTATTCTTTATTATGAATGCCCGGTCTTAGCTTGGCTTAGTTTCTAGCCAGCTTTTCTTAACTTAACTTATCCCATCTTGTGGTCAATATATTGTGTACCCCAATAAACTTATCTGGGGGGTCAGAGAACAGAACAGCAACTAGATAGACATAGAGGCCAGATTATGGTGGCACAAACCTTTTATCCTAGCATTCTGGAGGCAGAGATCTATCTGGATCTTTGTGAGTTCAAAGCCACACTGGAAACAGCAAGGCATGGTGAAAAACATCTTTAATCCCAGGAAGTGATAGCAGGACACAGAAAGATATATAAGGCGTGAGGATGAGGAACTAGAGCCTGCTAAGCTTTTAGGCTTTTGAGCAGCAGTTGAGCTGAGATCCATTCAGATGAGGACATAGAAGCTTCCAGTCTGAGGAAACAGGATCAGCTGAGGAATTGGTGAGGTGAAATTGGTTGTGGCTGGTTCTGTCTCTCTGATCTTTTAGCTTTTACCCCAATACCTGGCTCCAGGTTTTTTTTTTTTTTTTTTTTTAATTAATAAGGCCTTTTAAGATTCATGCTACACCATCTACCTTTTGCCTCTGGGCTTTTCCCATTCTCTTACTTCTGTAAATCTTACTCTTACTCTGTGGCTTGCTATGTAGCTGGGTGGCCGACCCCTAATGTTCTCCTCCTTCTCTGGCTGCTAGATCTCTTTTTCTCAATTTTCTTCTATATATTCTCTCTGCCTGCCAGCCCCACCTATCCTTTCTCCTGCCTTACCATTGGCTGTTCAGCTCTTTATTAGACCATCAGTTGTTTTAGACAGGCACAGTACCCCAGCTTCACAGAGTTAAACAAATGCAATGTAAACAAAAGTAACGCACCTTAAAACAATATTCTACCACATATGTCTCCTGTGTTTTGGGTCTTAACAATTACATGACTCTTGGGACTATTGTTTGAAACGGGAAAGATCAGACAGAGGGCTCACTATGTGTTCTTCAAGTATAGATGGTAGGCAGGCAGCTGGAAATGGGGGCATGGATTCCATAAACAAATGTTTGGTAGGCAGCTGGAGATATGATATGGCACAGAGAAATAGGTTTCATATTCTTCTTTTTAAAGCTATGGATCAAATGGCCAGGGAGAGGAGCCTAGATAAACAAAGCTTTAAAAACCCGAGCTTTGAGATGTGGAAGGAGGACCAATCATCAACAGAGAGGTCTCTAAAGAAGATACACAGTGAGATCTGAAGGATTCTCCAGCCACATGGGAAGATAAACTAACTCAGTGATATGTACAGGCCAATTAGGAGAGGTCACTGTATCTGGACAAGGTCAAGTTCAGGGCAGTATAGGCATGAAGACTCGGTGTGGGTGAAAACCAGAGTGAGGTGAGGAAGTGGCTGTGGTGAGCACAGACCCATGGTTTCTCAGATACAAAGCAGGAGCTGGATGTGCAGGGAGTCTGTCTGAAGAAGGTTCTCACTGTTGTCTCTCACGAGGACGTCTCATGACCCTCTTTTCCTCACTGAGAAGCCCAGGGTGACTTAGAAGTTGTACTCCTCATGGCTTGGTCTCCTCACAACTGAGATTACAAGTATGTACCATCATCCCCTCCTGGCTCCTTTTTGAGGATTAAAGGTAAGGGTACAGGACTTGGAAAGCAGTATCCCTTCTTGCTATAGGGTCATTCAGAGGGGCATTTGCCTGAGACTTTAGGTTGTATAGAAGGGTTGGAGGTCAAAGCCTGTGGTGTGTGAGGTGGTGAGGTTGGTCAGGTAGCCATGCTGGGTGGAGATTCAGAGCTTTACTTGGTCCTGAAGTTTCACAGTGAGTTTCTATGTAGCATAATCATTCAGCCATGACCAACTCCAACTCTTTCCCTCTAGGTACTGGGGAAACTGAGTCTGGCACCTGAGATGCAGTCTAAGGCCTATGCATTATTGTAGGCCAACTATTCTGTGTTCTGAGGGAAAGGGCAAGGGAAAGGGTCAGGCCCTTATTCCATTTTTCAAGGTGGGGGATAGCGAGGGGAGCATACTGTTTTTTCCCTCTCTGTCTCTTCCTTTTCTCTCTTCATCTCTACCTCACAAGAAAAATAGGCTAGCATGGGCTGACCTCACCTGAGGAGCAATGCCGACCTCAAATGGCCATTGGATGATAAGATTAACGTGCATACGAGACTGTACCATCCCTAGTGAGGTAGCAGGTAACTGTTACACCTGCCTATATCTTTGAGGTACATGTCCCTGGGGCATGGCCACTGGGGGGCGCCCTTAAGACCTGGGATGCAGGTATGTGGCTCTCTCTTCACTACCTCATGGTTTTGGATGCTGGGACAGACCAGGGCAGATCTCACCAGAGAACAGCATTGGACCATGCCTCACTCTTCCAGGATCCTTCGACAAATTCCTCTATTTTTGTCTTGTGAGTTTTATTTCCAAAATAAATTCCTTTGCCCATTTAGCAGTCTCTGTGGATTGTTAGCAATATAATCCCATTAAGACTCAGATGTCCATAGAGCCTTTGTCCAGTGACTGATGGAGGCAGATGCAGACATCCATGGCCAGGCACCAGGCTGAGCTCTGGGAATCCAATTGATGAGAGAGAGGAGGGATTCTGCAGTTGAGGGACGTCAAGATCATGATGGGAGGACGTGCAGAGATGACCAGCTACACTAGTGGAAGCCCATGAACTGTGGACTGGTGGCTGTGGAGCCCCCATGGGACTGGACTAGATATTCTGGATATGGAAGACAGTTGTTTGCCTTGAACTGTTTGGGGGGCACCCAGGCAGGGATGGGCAAGCTTCTGGGAATCCGGTGTCTGTGGTGTGACACCTTGCATAGCCTTGGTGCAATGGGAAGGAGCTTGGACCTGCCTAGACTCAGTGTGCCAGGCTCTGCTGACTCCCCATGGGAGACCTTGATTTGGGGGATGCGGGGTGGCTTGGGAGAGAGGCCTGGGGGGTGGGAGGAGGGAGGAGGGGGGATCTGTGGGTGGTATGTGGAGTGAGTAGAAAATTTCTTAATAAAGAAAAAAAAGGTCACTCAGATGTCCCGGTGACCTTATGTCACTGTGGACATTGCTCTGAATGAAAATTAGTATGTGACCCTGATTGTGAATGCTAACAATGTGTTAGCATTGTTGCTGCCCTGACAGATGTCTGAGACAGAACTTCAAGGGAGAAAGTGATATATTTAGGCTCACAGCTTCAGAGGCGTCAGTCTGTCACCACAGGAAGGGCAGAGCAGAGCAGAGCTGTTCATATCTTGACATCCGTGAATATGGAGAGGGATGAAAAACATGGGGTGAGGAGAGTGAGAGGTGTGTGTGTGTGTGTGTGGGGGGGGGGGTGATGCGTGCCCGCCGGCTTTTTTCATTTCCTCCTCTTGTTCTGTATGTGCCTACAGCCTGTGGGAAGGTGCCACCACATTTCACTTGTGGGGAAGGTCTTCTCCCTTCCTTAATCTCTTCTGGAAATGTCCTCACCCAGGGGAGTGCTTGCCCCTAGACACTTCTCAGTACAATCAAGTTGACAATCAAGATCGACCATGGTACCTACAAGGTAAGCTATGGGGGAGGCAAAAAACACCACAAGTCCCTTTCGCTTAACAAGTGATAGGTCTTATTATGATGCGGTCTAAGTGGAGCTATGGCTCTCACCTTTGGCTGCACATTAGAATTACCCAGGGATGCTTTATCGCAGCCACCGATCATCAGACATCCGGGTGAGTCTAGTGTGAGTCAAGCCTGAGAAGCCTGCTGGAAAGCTGTAAATCAGAATTCAGATTTTAGCAGGATCCCAGCTATTTTACACGCCTGTGAACTTGAATTTTTCTAAAGTGGCATAACCCAATTGCAACACTAGGTGTCGCTGTAGAAAAAGATGAACGCTGCAAAGGAACCCTTTTTTGTAGGTCTCAGAACAATGCCTGAAGGAATGATTGCGCACAGTCCTTTTCACAAAAGGGTAAATTGCAGACACAAGAGAGAGAATGTTTAATTTACTCCTTTCCTAAAACACAATGAACGTTTCTGGTGAAAGCATTTGATTTCTGCAAATATATCCTTAGATTTAGATTTCTGTATATTTCCTTGTCTGGGTAACTCTTGGCATTAAAATACATCTGAATTAGACATAATTCAAGTGCTATCTAAAAGAGGAATGGTTATATTCACTCAATTGCTTTTCATGTAGATCCAGGAAGATTTGAAAAAGACTGATATGAACGTTCAGTTTTTTTTTTTTTAAAAAAAAATCAATATATACAATTTGATAACTGTATGGCAAACAAAAACCAATTCAAAACTATGCAAGGAAAAATAAAATTAAAGACCATGGCTTGAATGCTGGTAATGGCGTGCTATAGATTGTGAAAGCTATTTTATTTTGTAAACCATTCTTTGATAATTGAAACCTTTCTCTCAAATAACCCATAGTTCCCACTTAAAAACAACAACAACAACTTGTTTTTCTGTTCTTTTTGAGCTGCCCAAAATACATATTGGACCATTTCCATCTTCCATTACTGTCTTCCCACTTCAGAAACCTGGGAAGAGGCGGCATGTTCATACAGCATGACCACGCTGTGATAAGGTGATAGCTGTATATGTGGCTTGATAAGATTTGTACTGATGCTTATATTTTCTTCAGATTCTATTCTGGGGATTTATAACTTGTGCTGTATGGTTAGCTCTATGGCAGGACCAGTCAGCTCTGCTCATGGGTACAGACGTAATGGATCCTGGGAAAATATTAATAAAAATAATTATTTCTTGGGTCAATGAGATGGCTCAGCAGGTAAAGGAACTTGCCTCAGCAAACCTGATGACCTGAGCTTGAACCCTGGGACCTGCAGAAAGGTGGAAAGAGAGAACTGACTTTTGAGAGTTGTCCTCTGATCTCCCCATGAGCTCTGTGGCACACATGCACTCCCATCCCCCCACCCCCCATCATGTACCTTTCCACAAAAGCAGTGAGAAAAAAACAAAACAAAACAGTCTTGTTGATTAAGCATTAAGCCAGAATTCGATACCTGCTTGTTAGGCAATCTCTTAAGAGACCATAATCTCATCTTCTAAAGTAGCTGAGCAGGTACACCCTGTAATCATTCGTGTGTGTGTGTGTGTGTGTGTGTGTGTGTGTGTGTGTGTGTGTAAACAGTAACTAGACAGTTCTTCAGTGAGAGGATTTTGCAGTAGCATTTGCTCAAAAAATCTCTTCCTAGATTTATCAGGTAATGGGGTGGTTATCTGTGTTAGTTAATTGGGCTCATCCAATAAGAAAAACAAACATCTCACATCTGTATGACAGATGGGGTTTTGCACTTTGGAACTGAGGCATCCGCCAACGGCCAACGTCAGGCTCCCTGGGCCCCAGAGAAACAAAGACTGGTGCCATCTCCGTGGGAGCTTAGCATTTAGAGAGGGCTGTGGGGGTCTGGAAAAGGATATTCCTGGGTCTTAAAGTTAGCAAACAAGCTTATTTAGCTTCTAACATTTAAACATGACCAGTGAGATGGCCCAGTGGGTAAAAAAAAATGCTTGCTACCAAGTCTGAGTTTGGTCTTGGGACACACATGGTGTAAGTCAAAACCAACGCTTGCAGGCTGTCCTCTGATTTCTAAACCCATAAAAGAAAGTAGCAAACATTTACGTGTGCGTACATTTCAAGGCACAGAAAGATCGTCAAGGTCACACTTCCTAGTCAGTGCTCTGGGAAAAGGAAAGTGGTGGTTGTCTCCTCCTTCACCGAGGACACTGAGAACTGAGGCCTCTTAAATTCAAATTTGTGATTTCATTGCCAGTGGCCTTAACAGGCTTTAGTTAGAATGTTCCATCAGAAGGCTCTTAATGGGTGGAACAGTTTGCGCTCTGCCAGCCTTAACGATCCCCCAACCCGATGGAATGACAAGAGGCCCTTCTGTGACTTAACTGGCATCTCCTCTCCTCTCCTTGGCTTCTATGGAATTCTGTAAGTTTCATTTGCAGAGACAGAACAGGTCGGAGGAGAGGAGGGGAACATGGGCTTCACCTCCAGAACTGAGGTTTATGCTTAAGGCTCAGCTCCTCACCTCAGCCTCTGCTCTGTGGTCTCCATCTGAGCTCAGGCGTGCTCAGCACACCACAGTTAGTTATGCAAAGCTCTTCTCTTAGAAGCCGGTCCCCCTGTATGATAGCAATCTGTCATTGTCTACATCTATCGTCTGCCATCCTTGATGAAGCATGCCCTTGCCCGTCACTATTTCTAACCAATATTTTAAACACAACAATCCCAAGGTGCAAGTGTTGTAATCCTTATTTCTATAACAGCTGTAGCAGCCACTGGTAGTTGAGATACCACATGTAATAATTTCTATAGTGTAGTTCATTTCCCACATATGACTTCAAGTACTCCCCTGTCTGCCTTCTCTCTCTTGAGACAAGATCTCACTATGTAGCTCAGGCTGGCCTGGGACTTGAGATCCTCCTGCTTCAGCCTCTAGTGCTTAAAACTTTACTTTCAAATTAAGATATTGTTGAAGAAAATTTTAGAAAAAGGAAGGCATTCTCCTATTGTTTCTTGATATAAAAAACAAACACCACTGTTTGTACATCAAAGGGCATAAAAGATAGTTTATTCTGGTGCGAAATATGATTGACAATGGCCTGGAAATAGATTCAGGCTACCCCAAATTCCCAGTTTCATGAAGTGTGTGTGTGTGTGTGTGTGTGTGTGTGTGTGTGTGTGTGTGTGTATGCCTTTCAAACACATTGGTGGGAACATTAGGTAGACGGGCTACAGTTACGGCAGTGCGGAGGGCTGGGGGAGGGGGAGGGGCTGTGCTGTTATAGACCCTGGATGCTATCTGATGACATTCTGGGGTTTGGATTGGTGGAAGGAAGCGAGGAGCTACTGGTCTGTTAAGTTAATACAATCCAAGAGGTCTCACGTGATTAGTCACAAGGATGTTAGGTCAGAACGGGGCGGCGGGGGGGGGGGGGGGGATGGCTGTTAAGGGGTTCAAAGGCAGCCTAAGGTAAACTGTAATTAAGCTCAGGACCTGCAGGGTTTCACCCTCTCCTAATCTGTCCATCCGCCTTTGTAGACGCTCATGGTAAAGTGCAGCTTCTTTGTAGGGACATTCCGAAGTGCAAGCATAGCACTCATTGGCTGGTGGTACAGCCACGGAACAGGTTTCTCTTGTGAATAGAAAATAAAGAGGTATAGAATCAGAGGTTAACATCAGGCATGAGTGGTTTACATATACTGAATGAATTAAATATTCTCCAGCACTCGTCGCTCAATATTGTTGCCAAAGGTAAATTTATGCATTGCACGAAGCGGACGCAGCTCTGCGATTTACTACAAATTACTCAGCACTTATTACTTTAGAGCTCCAAAATTGTCTCCAAAGCAGCTGACGGGGTTGTTTTTCTTTTAAAAAAAAAATGGAATCAACAGGCCTTTTGTTTTATCCAGAGTGATTTAACCAAACCAAATCCTTTTCTTTCTTTGAAAATATTTGTTAGTGATGCGCTTCTGAGTGAGCAGGATAGAGGAGTCTGAATATGAAGGGTTCAAGTCTCCTCTTCTGAGCCGCATGACTCACTTTCTGGAGACTATAAAATGGAGCTATATTCTTTATCAAAGATGAAAAAAAATGCTTCCGATTATCGTGAATACACGTCTGTATTTTATTATCACTGATCTACTAAACCAACAGGGCGTTCAATTCCTCTTAATCGAAGTCTCAGATCAAAGTTTGACCTCTAAGGTTGTTAATCTGAAAGCGATGGGGTGAACTTGAAAGCACAAAGGGCGAGAAAGAGAAGGGAAGCCAGCAAGGAAAGGCAATTGAGTCGATCACTCCAGTCTGTGGCACAGGGATTCTGGATGTGTTGGTGGCTGAAATAATAACCCCAGCTGGGGAGATGCAGCATGAAGACCTGAGTTCAAATCCCCAGAACACACGTTGAAAGCTGGCTGGGAGGTTGGGGTGTGTAGCTCAGTGAAGGGTGCTAGCACAGCAAGCGTGACATCTTGTGTTCCACCCCAGCCCCACCAAATGAGAAACTGGCGGGGGCAGCACATGCCTGTGATCTCAGCACGGGGCGGGGGTGGGGGGTGGGGGAGTGGAGACTGGTGGGTCCTGGAAGCTCACTGGCCAGTCAGTCAGTCAGTCTAGAACTGGAGTGCTCCGGGCTCAGTGAGAGACCTTGTCTAAAATAACGAGCTGGAGAGCAAGGACATCAGATGTTGCCCTTTGGAATCCTCACATACATGCTCACAGGTGCACACACACCTCCCCCCCCCCATGTTAATGCCTGCATAAACACACACACACACACACAGAGAGAGAGAGAGAGAGAGAGAGAGAGAGAGAGAGAGAGAGAGAGAGAGAGAGCAAGACAGAGAGAGAGACAGACAGACAGACAGACAGACACAGAGAGACAGAGACAGAGAGGTAGAGAGACAGACAGAGACAGAGAGACACACACAGAGAATAATTGATATATATTATTAAAACTTGCTGAGAACTCAATAAAAGATCTAGTCTGCCAAGCAGAAGTACTGGGTTGTAGTTTCCAATTCTTTGGTTTTTCCTTTTTCTTTTCTTTTCTTTTTAGATTTATTTATTTTATTTTACCTGTATGAGTGTTTTGCCTTCATGCGTATATGGGCACCACATGCATGCCTGGTGCTTTAGAGGTCAGTAGAAGGCACCTGGGCCCCTGAAACTAGAGTTACAGACAGCAGTGAGGCAGCAGGTGGCTGCTGGGAACCAAACCCAGGTCTTCTGCAAAGACACCACAGGCTCTTAGTCACTAAGCCATCTCTCCAGCGCCTAAAGCTTCCAATTCTGAGAGCTGAGAACCTGCATTTCTACAAATCCCTGCAAAATACCATCTTCTGGGGATGACAGCCATCGCAAGCACAAACTCCAAGCCGCTGTGGCTATTTATCTTCACCCTGTTGGCACAAGACTGGCATTGCCAGCCACCAGTCACGGCCAGGGAAGGGACCCGTCTCTGCTGAGCAGTTGGCTTCTGATACATTCTGGAAGACTATCCATCAGTTGTACACACACTGATGGACCTGCCAGGCTCCAGTGGACAGTTCCAAACCCACGGTCTCAGAGATGGCCCTGGTTAAACTCAGTGGGCCACAACACAAAACAAGGAGACAGGAGTGTGGGAAAGGGATGTGTAGGGAATGGGGGGCTGGTAGGGGTGGGAGGGAGATAAAGAGAGGTGCAGGGGAGGGGGGAGTCATCAGAATGCATAACATACACGTATTGAACTTTTGAAGGCCAGACTTTATGAATGAAAACAATTTCTAACGCAGCAAGTTTACGCATCTGAAATGACAGGTCTAGGAGGAACCACTGTTGCCACGGCATAGACTTGACCATTTCCTCTAAATAATTACATTCATTTACTCCGATGACATTTTGAGATACTATCACATACGGCACTGTGTAACTTGTGCAGTGACAGGAACCCAAGCCTGGTTAGTGTGAGCAAAAAGAGAGGTGTATTGGCTCCAAAGTGACAGTTCTAAGGTTGGCCATGACTCTCCTAGCTGCTCCATCCATCCGGGTGAGTGATCCCTTCACCACCTTTCATTTTATTGGACACGTTAGGCTGTTACCTCCCTTGTCAGCACTGCTCTTGTTACCCTGCCGTTCCTGGTGTGCCTTATTTGATCTGATTCCCCTCTTTGATTTCCATGGGTTGGAGGCGGCACTACTTGAAACACGTGAGGGAGTCTCTGGGTTATTTCTCTCTTTGTAGTGACAACGTATTGATAAAGCCAACTTAAGGAAAGAAGGGCTCATTGTGGCTCATGAGCCAAGTTGTTCATCTTGGCAGGGAAGGGATGCGAAGGTGGCTACCATGCTGCATCTGCAGACAGACTGCAGAGAGCAATGGACGCTTGCACTCATAACCTTTTATCTTTTGTTTATTTTTATTCAGTCCAGGACCCCAATCCATAGAGTACCCACTTTCAGGATGGGTCCCTCCTTAGCTAAACAAATTTCTTTGAAAACACCCTTTCCGGCATATGCTGAGACATGTGTTCTAGGTGATTTTAGGTCCAGGTGGGTTGCCAGTGAAGATGTAGCCTCACAGCTTTTCTACCAGAAGGAGAAGTTCAATTTGCAGAAGAGAGAGGGGAAGGAAAGATATTTGCTGAGCTGAAGGAAACAACAAATATGCACTAATACTTCAGAGTTTCAATTCTTGTTATTTTTGCTCAATATTTTATACTCACCACTTTTTTATGTCCTCAAGTAGTCTTTGAGAAACTGGTTTTGGGCTGGAGGGACAGCTCAGCCATTAAAGGCAAGACTCATAACCAAAAATACGAGAAACTAATTTTCCCCCACTATGCTGGATCTCTCTGTGTTAACCAAGGCTAATCTACAAGTCTACTTGCCTAGGTTCACCTCGAACCGATGACCTTCCTGCTTCAACCTCTTGAGTACTAGTTTTAGAGACATGTACCACCACACGTGGCTTGAAAATGTAGTATCTTATTAGCAAATAATACTCTATTTTGTGTGCGAAATCTATTGGTTATTATTGTGTAAAAAATTATCCTCCCAAATCAGCAGCCTACATCAACAAAAATGTGTATCATACAGTGAGTGTTTTCATGCGAGGAATCTCACAGGGTTTTGGAGGCCCAGGACTTGACATGAGATTGCGGTCAGCTGGTGTGGTGCTGACCCATCTAAGCGTGAGCTCACTCTCAGTATGCTGACCAGTTATGAGTCTCTTCATTAACTACTGCACACTCAGGGGGGAAAAAGCTTCTTTTACCAAGGTTGAGGTATTCTTTTATAAACATAACATGTACTAATTATATGAAACAATGGGCTTCATTATGACATTTTCATACACGTGTAAACATACTTTGACCATATTCACCCCATTACCTTTTCTTGTTTCTCCTCTAAATAGTCTCCTTTTACTTTCAGGTATTTAAAAAAAATCTAGATTGTGCATAGATAGGGAGGCAATGTGGTATTTGTCTTTCGGTGTCTGGTTTTCTTCACTGAGCAGAGTGATCTCTGGTTCCATTCAGTTTTCTGTAAACAATGTGATTTTGTTCTTTTTTTATGACCAAATGACACTCCATCCAGGACATACACACCACATTTCTTTATCCATTCATCTATTGATGAGGACCTATACCTTGGCTGTAATAGAACAGAACTTCTGCCTTCTTTCACTGGCCATACACTGAAGCATGTGGGAAGGGAATGCACAGGGTGTGGATATGACAAGAGAAGGGCCTTGGATGCCATCTTGGAAGCTGCTTATCACACACAGCCTTTCTTTATTGTCAGGCAATTAAGTGGGTTATAACTTGTCAAGAGTCTAAGTGAGGGCTGAGAAGATGGCTCAGTGAGCAAAGTATTTGCCAGGCAAGCATGAGGACCTGAGTTCAGATTCCAAGCACTCATAAATAAAGGCTGGGTGTGGAGGCACAGGCCTGTGACCCCAGTGTTGGGAGGAGTGGAGAGGGAATAATCTGCAGGGCTTGCTGGCCAGCCAGTCTAGACAAAACAGTGAGTTCTAAGTTCAGTGAAAAGTGATAGAGAAAGATACCAGAAGTTGACCTCTGGCTTCCACATACAAGCGCAGATGAGTGAACCCACACCCACACACATATACCACATCCACACACAAGAGTTTAAGTAATACTATAATGAACTAAGTTTTGTCAACTTTGTGTGTGTGTGTGTGTGTTTCTGGTATTGAATTTTTCACTAAAGAGTATACATTTATTAAAACCTTTAAAAAGATGTATTCATTTTATGTATATGCATATGTCTGTGTACATACCTACTTGTCTCTATGTGCACTGCATATGTGCAGGTCCTGGAGAGGGTGTGGATCCCCTGGAAATAGAGTTACCAGTAGATGTGAACCACCGATATAGGTGCTGGGACTCTAACCCAGGTCCTCTGCAAGAGCAGAAGTGCTCTTAGCTGCTGAACCATCTCTCCTACCCCTGTGAAAACCTTTATGTGTTGTAGTATTTAAAAGAAATTTCTGCAACAAGCAAAGATAATATTTAAAAGTAAGAAAACATGCTTTAAAAAAAAAAAAACTAAAATTAAAGCCAGGCATGGTGACACATGCTTTTAATCCCAGCACTTGCGAGGCAGAGGCAGGTGGATCTCTGAGTTTGAGGACAGCCTGGTCTAGAGTGAGTTCCAGAACAGCCAGGGATACACAGAAAAACAAACCCTGTCTTGAAAAAGACAAACCAAACAAAAACAACCCCACCCCTCCAAAAAAAACACCAAAAGTAATTATTGAGAGACCAGGTGATTAGCACAAATAAAATCATATCCTGGCCAAAGGGATACTCTTTATTCTCTAACAAAACTTAGTGAGTTGATTATACTACCATTAATACATGGAGAAAGGCATAAGGGTGTGCTGTGGGATAATGCTTTTGTACACTGGCTTAATGAAATGCTGATTGGCCAGTAGCTAGGCAGGAAGTACAGGCAGGATAAGCAGGCAAGGAGAATTTTGGGAAGAGGAAGGCTGAGTCAGGAGATGCCAGCCTGCTGTCCAGGGAGCAGTATGTAATGGCACACAGGTAAAGACACAGAACACATGGCAACATATAGATGAACAGAAATGGGCTGAGTTTAAATGTAAGAGCTAGTCAGTGGTAGGCCTGAGCTAATGGCCGAGGAGTTTTAATTAATATAAGCCTCTGTGTGCTTACTTGGGTCTGAGCGGCTGAGGACTGGTGGGACACAGGAAAACTTCTGACTACATGGATGGTTCACTCTGGCAATGTGTCTGAGGCCATTACTCCTTAAATCTCTTATTATTTTAGTCAGTTATACAGACGGGCTTGATTCAAGCTGCTCCTGTCTTTCACCTGTGTGTATTCTGTTCTTGGTCATCTCTAATATTTCGAGGGCTTCTGTGGTTTTTGTAAGTGTAGCTCAGAAGTTCTGGCCACATTCTGGATTGAATGCTACCAAGGTAGAGATACCTCTCAGAACATGGGGATGAAGTTAGTTTTTATCCCCCAGGTGACAAAATCTGCAGCTATGGGGCTGGAGAGATGGTTCAGTGGTCAGGAGCTCTGGCTGGTCTTCCAGTGGACCCAGGTTTGATTTCTAACACCCACATTACAGTTCACAACCATCTGTAATTCAGTTCTAGGGGTTCCAATGCCCTCTTCTGGTCTCTACAGGTACTAGACATGCACCTGGTGTACAGACATACATGCAGGCAAAACACCCATACACATAAATTAAAAATAAATAAATATTATAAAAAATTTAAAACATCTGCAAATGCTCAAGTTCTTTATTAAAATGGTGTAGTCTTTGCATGTACTCTACCTATATCCTCCCAAGTACTTTAATATTATCATATTAAATTAATATTATTAATATAAAATAATATAATAACATTACAGTAATGAAAAGGAGTACAGAGCACTTACAAAGGGAAGAGGCTCAGGCAGCTTACGGTTTAGGAGGCTCAGTGACCAACTGGCAAAGGGCCAGTTCTTGTGAAGGGCCCCTTGGCTATATGTATCATCATCGTGATAGCAGATGGCACCACAATGGGAACATATGTGAGAGGAAGAGAAATGGTACCAAAAAATGGGAAGTCAGAGCTGAGCTCACTCTTATAACAAATAATTCTTGCTAGAGCTCTGGGCCCCACAAGTAGAACTTCAGTTCCTTCTGCACATGTCCCCAGTAGCTAAAGACCCTCCACTTTAGTTTCAGGGAGATGGGAGTAGGGTGGGGAGGATGCAATGCCCTCTTATGGTCTCCAAGGAAATTAGACATTCCCAGATGTACGTGCAGGCATCGTACCTGCTTGCAAAAAAAAATAATAAAAATAATAATATTAATGCTATAACTTATTTATTTAGTATGCGTGAGTGTGTATGATATGGATGAACATGTAGAGGTCAAAGGACATGTTTTAGGAGCCTGTTCTCTTCCTTTTAATTTAATTTTTATAAATTTTATTATAAAAAACTTGCAAATAAAAACATCACACAGAAATCAACCAGATTCAAAGGCTATACATCACAAAGAACTTCTGTACAATTAGAGTAGCCATTCTGAAGCTGTGGAGCTTCACATTGGATCTTACCCCTTTACTGTATTTATGTATTTTTTTAGGCTCTTACCTACTGTCTCTTATGAAAAATTCATGATAGTGTTAGAAACAGAAACAAACAAACAAACAAACAAATGCCCTGCCTAAGTACACCTCTACTATGCCTCATGCACATGCATCTCCAGAGAAGGAAACTAAAGAAATAGTGAACCTCTGAGTGCTCATTGCAGCTCGTTTTATACTTAAGAGCTGGACACTTGACCCAAGAACATGGTCACAAAGAACATGCCTACAAATTGCTTCCACTTTTCTGAAATCTAATATTTTTAGGTGTGAATTATCCTAAAGAAGAATTAGATGTACGTCAACATGTTATTTTTCCTCATCTCTTCATTTCCATTGAAAGGGATAAATGTAAATTTTTTGCTAGAATTGGCACCCCAAATTTTAAATACTTACCTTTAAAAAATAAAGATAGTTTGCTCACTTCCATGCTTCCCTCCATGAAATACTCAAATAGAAGGTTTTATTTATTTATTGAGGCTTTTCAAGACAGAGTCCTGGAACTTGCTTTGTAGACTAGGCTAGCCTTGAACTCACAGAGATCCACCTGCCTCTGCCTCCACTGGGATTAAAGGCATGCTCTACCACCTCTTGAGAGAATTTTATTTTTGTGATTTGGATAGTTAACTTTAGGGTTACAATAATTCAAAACATGTGTAGTTATGCATATTGGCCAACAAAGCCAAAGCTGGAATTCCAGAAAAAGCTTGTCATCAAGCAGAGACCACCCGCAGCTTTTGTTCAGCCTGGTAACTTTGTGGCTGTGGAAAAAATGGGCACTTGCTGAAATCTGCTGTTGACTTTTTAGGGTTATCTTTCTTTGCTTGCTTTCCTTTTAAATGCCTGGAGTCAGTATGTTGTCCTGTGAGCTCTCCATTGTCACGAGGATCCTGTTTTCATCCCAAGGACAAAGCCTTTCTGCTTGGTGCTTATCACTTTCTGTCCTCTTTCTTCTGGTCCTGAGTCCTCTGTGGGTAGAAGGTCAAGAATGGAATTCAATAATACAGCCAGGAGGGGGTCTCACTGCTTTCCTCTGGCCTCTGATAGACCCTATAAGATCTTGAGTTTAGCTAGTCTTGAAATTCTCTAGGGCATGAAGCTAACCAGTCTTCCCTTTTTCCTCCTCTGATACCCACCATACGTTCTTGAGTTTGGCTAGTCTTGGAATTATCTAGGGCACTAAGCTAACCAGTCTCCCCCTTTTCCTCCTTGGAAGTGTGTGCTTTCTCAAGGCTCTTGACATTTTTTAGTTCTCTTTAGTAACCTGAAATTCAGTGGCTTAACCATTTAGGAACCAGTACCTAGTACCTGCAGTGTTGGCAGCTCACACTAGCAATATTACATGCTACCTCACTTTGTATTCAGGAAAGCCTATGCAGTATGATCTTAATTTCTGGGTGGTACAGTTGGAGGTCTGTGATGTTCAGTCCCTAGACCAAGACTGTCCTGTACTAGAGTTTGGATCTGAGTCCAGGCTTTTTAAATTCCTTTAAAAGTTTGCATCCTATAGGACATTGCAAGATTGGTCACTTTCCTCTATTCCTCCAGAAATTTCAGGACAAGTATCCACATGCTTCATATTGAAGATGAATAAAACACTGGGTTCAACTTCAGGCTGTGTCATCACTTAGGTGTGTGACAGGGCAAGTCTTCAAACCTTTTGGAGTCCCAGTGTCTGCTCTACCAGGTAAGATTTGGCTACATCTAAGGCCCCTTCAAGACCAAGTCTTTGGTATGCCCTGATTTGATATGGGAAGAGGGTAGGATTGAGTCCATTAGCTCCTGGTCCACAGGAAGACTAACTCATTAAAGAAACAATGATCAGGCTTCACAGCATCCTTGGAGGTTTAGCAGGGCTCTGTCCAGCTACATATGCAGATGAGTGATATATGTGCCTGAGGCAAGATGTGGGCCAGTCCTAGCCTGGGTCTAGCTATCAGAGTATGAGCTGTCTCACCCTTCTGTATGCTTTTCTTTGTTCTGAACTCTTATTGCAAATCCATCTCTTCATTCCATTCTCTCTCTGTGGTGGTATTGTGTTCCCCGAAATATTGTGCATTCTAATAAACTTATCTGGGATCAGAGAACAGAACAGCCACAATATTAAACATAGAGGATAGGTAGTGGTAGCACACACCTTTAATCCTAACATTCCAGAGGCAGAGATCTACCTTGATCTCTGTGTGTTCAAGGATACAGCCAAGCATGGTGACTCATGCCTTTAATCCCAGAAAGTGAGCCTTTAATCCCAGGGAGTGATGGCAGAAAGCAGAAAGGTATATAAGGTGTGAAGACCAGAAACTAGAAGCTTTTAGCTGGTTAAGCTTTCAGGCTTTGGAGCAGCAGTTCAGCTGAGATTCCTTCTGGATGAGGACTCAGAGATTTTCAGTCCAAGGAAACAGGATCAGCTGAGGAACTGGCAAGGTGAGGTAGCTGTGTCTTGTTCTGCTTCTCTGATCTTCCAGCATTCACCACAATATCTGGCTCCAGGTTTGATTTTATTAATAAGACCATCTAAGATTCCTGCTACATCTCTCCATTTCTTTCTCTTACTGTAGCTGGAAGTTTTCCTGTGTCTTGCCTGGTCCCACAGCCTCTCAGTCCCAAGTAAACAAACAGAGGCTTATACTACTTACAGACTGTATGGCTTATGGGTCAGGCTTCTTGTTAGCTTGCGGTTATAACTTAAATCAACCCATTTCTATTAATGTTGCCATATAGCCATGGCATTACCGGTCTGCTGGCCTCTTGTTGCTCCTTGGGCAGTGGGCTGGCGTCTCCTTTGACTCCACCCTTCTTCCGCTCATCTTCAGTTTGAATGTACCACCTAACCTCATCCTGCCCTGCCATAGGCCAATGCAGCTTTATTATCCAATGATAATCCACACATATCCACAGTATACAGAATGACATCCCCCAGCACCTCCCCTTTTCTGTCTAATCAAAAAGGAAGGTTTTAATTTTAACACAGTAAAATTATATACAACAAAACAGTTATCAAGCAAGAATTACAGTTACAATATCTAGTCTATTTATATTTGGCAAAATTAGAAAATATTCTACTATCTTTCCTATTTTTGTGAGCCTAAAGTTCTATGTCTAGTTTATCTTTTATCATGCCTAAGGAGAGCTATAATTATAACTATCTAGTCTTCAACTCCATCTTGCATGTGCCTCTGCTTGGTAGGTCTCCATTAGCTTTGGGAGGGAACAACGTTGGTAAACTAAGGCAAAACATTGAGACATTTTTCTTCTGCTAGCCTGGCTTGTGTATTGTATTTCCTTTCCTCTGTGGTGCCAGCAGTGATAGGCTTCAGATTTTCCTGTTTTCTCTTCCACTGTGTGCATATAGAATTTTAGTCTATTAAAATGTGACACTCTTGTCTGGTGGTGGTGACCCAAGTCTTCAATCTCAGTACTTGGAAGCAGAGGCAGGTGGATCTCTGTGAGTTTGAAGCAGTATTGTCTATAGATGGAGTTCCAGGACAGCTAAGGCTGTTACACAGAGAAACCCTATTTCAAAACAAAAAACCAAAAAACCCCCAAAAACAAAGAAACACAAACAAGAACAACAACAAAAACAGAACACCCCCCTAAGCCCCCCAAAAGCAACATTCTTTTCTCCCTTCTCTCTCTTTCCTTCTGAGACACAGTATTTATCAATCATTCAAGCCCGGTGGATTCAATCCTCCTGTCTCAACCTCCCAAGCACTTAAATCCCAGCACTTTTTCTTCCTTAACAAAGTCCCAATTTGTCTACCCTAGAGGTTCAAAAGATGCCTTTGTCTGCCTGGCTGTCTAGCACCATGTGATTGCCTGTTAACCTCTCTCCCCTTTAACAATAGGTTTCTTGTTTGGGGTAATTAGCTCTAAATGAGCATCTAGCTGGTAAGGTTTCAGCTTTTCTTCCTCTCTCAGTTACTTTCTATGTTGTACACAAGGCCAGTAGCTCAGGTCTCCTAGTTTTTAACTGTTACTGAAAAGTAACGGCTCATTAGTTACTTGACTGGACTAATTATTAGTCTAGATTAGCCTGTTCACCAAAGTTACTTTTCCTGGTTTATGAGCCCACGGAAGACTGAGATTCGCTCTTAGCAGTTTCCTGTTTTCATCCCAGGGTCAGAATGTGATCTTAGGGTGGTGCTTCCTCCTCTGAGGTCTGAGGAAGAGGAAGGGTAACTCCCAAGAGCAAACAGAAACTTATGCCAAACTTAGGGGTAGGTTCATCCTGTTTCACTGGATATGGGGGTGCATTTTGAGTGTAAGATTATGGATCTTAAATACTTGGGAACCTGTGGGAGGAGAAGAGTGGCAGGCGAGATCTGGTGCCAGGTTGCCTCGGGGTAATCAGTGTTGGAGAGCTCGTGAACCAGACCCAGTGAGGGTGTGCAGAGGTGGCTGTGATACCTCAGTAAAAGCCCCCACTCTATTCCCTACAGACAAAGAGAAGCTTAAACCAGGATTCCTAAGTGTAGATAAGAACTTAGACCCCTTTTCCCCAGGTGGCTGTATCTGCTACAGGGACTTTGGAAAACACAGAGTCAGGATATTCAACCAAAAGACTAAAAAAAGGGAGGCGGGTTAAAATAAATTATATGGTCTGTGCTTTTAGGATCTAGCCTCACAAAGAAAGGGGAGCGCTCCTTCCAACCTCTCTGCTGTGAGTGAGAGATTTGGAAGAGCCTCCCTGGAGGCTTGTAAACTTAGAATACACCTTACTTTTGCATTCTGTACCTAAAGTCTCCAGTGGCAGCTTTGGGGACGTGATCTAGGCACAACAAGACCCTCACTCTATTGTCTCAAAAAGGGGGTCTTAGACAAAGATATCTCAATAGACCCAGGCCAGTTTCAAGTCACTAGAAATGATGGTGCCAGCCCCAGGAACTCAAAAGAACAAAGTCAGAATGTCTGATGGTAACCAATTAACCACAAAATGCCCCTCTCCGGAGATAACATGACCAGACCCCGGAGATGAGTTGTAAAACTCCTGACAGGGCAAACAGATAAGCTAGAATAAGATAAAGTCCAGGCCCAGGAAAAACTGGACCAATCAAGGATAGACCTGTACTAACCCCCTCCCCTCTAAGAAATTTTATGGGTTTTGCCTATAAAAACTAACTTCCCCAAGAAAGAGTAACTCTTCCCTGCCTCACTTGAGATGGCTTGAGTTGAGTTTCCTGTCATGACTTGTAACAGATAAACCTTGCTTTTGCATTCTGGTATGCTTGTCCTTGGTGGTCTCTCTGGGGGTTACGATCTGGGTACAACAGTGGCCTGTCCTAGCACACTGGTCTATCAGGGTACCTTTACGCCTGGTGAGAGGTTTTTATTTTAATTTTGTACAAAGTTACAAGCTCCAGGTGGGCTGATTGTCTAATGAATGAATGGTTCTACTTTTTAAAGTCATTTCTGATATTTGCATATTTATTTTGCTACAGGAGGGGGAAAGGTATGAACATAAGCCAAGACACATTTCCTCTCAAGACAGTCCAGATACCCAACTCAGATCAGTACAGGTGACCCGCAGGAGCTTGGTCAAGTCTCTGATCTTAAGTTTCTTCTAATGCAACAGTGAGAGAGAATGATGGCAAGAAAAAAAAAAAGTCTGAAAATGAGTAGAACATTTGCAAGTTTTTTCTAATATTTTTCATCTGTGGTTAGCTGAATGCACAGATGGGGGAACCTACGGGGTCACAGATAGGGGTACAGAGGGCCAGCTACATGTGCACACTGATGCGAACACACACACACACACACACACACACACACACACACACACTCACACTTTTCTCCTAAGACAACTCAGAAAAATGAAGATTTCCAATTTGTGCTGAATCCTCTTCTTAAAACCACAAGATTCCTGTGGACAGTCTTCCCTAACCACAGTGCTGACAAAGCACAGATACCCTAAAGCACCACGATATTTTTTTCTGCAATGTAAACATTTATTTTAAACAAATACCCCACCTCGTTGTAGTCTTCATTAAAGTCATCTTAAAAATGAGTAATTTGTGAAAAACAAAATTGTCCTGTTTTATATATTTCTGTCTTGTTCCTGGAACTAAAATATGACTATGGGCACACATTTCAAGTATTCAAGGGAATTAAAAACAAAAAGTGACAATGTTTTCTAATGTGTTGCAATTCATCTACTGCTCAGTCTCATAAGAATTTCAATCTGTCTCTTGAAAAATGGGTAAAGAATTACAGAATCCATGTTACACACTCAGAGAACTGTGTCAGTATATCTGCTCACCAAGTCACCTGAACTTCAATGAAAGGTAAAAAAGCATAATCAGAGCCCAAAGACATGGACTGTTCCCGATCCTGTGTCTCCTCGGGTCACTTAACAGAAAGAATGTTCATGACGTTGGTAACATCATTTGTGCTTATCTTCTGGGTTTCTTTTCTTTTCTTTTTTCTTTTTTTCATTACCCTTATGCTTCTTTACTCTGTGCTATTTATGAATTAGATGGAACACGATAAGATGGATGTGTCGGGTCGTGTCCTCTACAAACATGTTCTGGGATAGGGATTCCCGTGAAAGGGAATGTCCACAGGGGAAACTTGCATGGAGTAGGGCCAGCAGAAGAAGCAGGGAGGAAAGCCAGTCAGCTTTAAGAGTCTAGCCAAAGCCTCGCCTCAGGCTGATTCCAAGGACAGTCCGAGGCCTTCCACCTGGAGTCAAGGAAAGAAGCCCCCCTACCCTGTACCTCCTTTGTACAAGGAGGGCCTCACAAGCTCAAGACAAAGGTCTAGATCAGTAGTTCTTAACCTGTGGTCCACGACCCCTTCGACAAACCCCTATCTCCAAAAATCCTTGCATTGTAATTCACAACAGTAGCAAAATTACAGCCATGAAGTAGCAATGAAATCATCATGTGGTTGGAGGTCACCACCACATGAGGAACCGTGTTCAAGGGTCCCAGCACCAGGAAGGTTGAGAACCAGGAGATGCAGGGGCAGCTGTGAGCTAGAGTCCAACACGCACCAGAGCTGCCCCAGCCAGAAATGGCTGCCTGTGCAGCACCAGCAGCTAGTTCATAGAGGACTTGCAGATTTGGGACTCACTCAGGTTCTCGGCTGATGTCCCTCGCAGGTGTGAAGATGTTTCTTGATGCAAGCCAGCTTCAAGCGGATCTTCCAAAGTCCACCGGGAAGCTTAGCTGGGATAAGCAAGCAGAACTTTAGTCCCTGTTCTCTTCCTTTTTGTTTATTTTCCCCACTGGATTTCCAGGTAAGACTAGCACTGAGAAAACACACATTGTGATGTAAGGGCCTGGATGGCAGAGTCCTTGTCTGTCTTGCCCACGGAGAAGCCCTGTGGTCTCCAACCCAGAGGACAAAGAGCAGACACTCGACAACCATTGAAAAGCATGAATGAAAACATCTTAACCCTCTCCACAGATTTGTAACAGACAGAACAATACAGTATAACAGCCATTTAAGTCCTCTTGGGTATTATAAATAACCTAGAGATGATTTTAAATGCATGGGAGAATATAAATGGGTTTCTGCGAACAAATTCAGTGTTATTTCATAGAAGGGTTTTGAGTATCTATGCATTGTGATGTCTGTGGAAGGTTTGGCCACCAGTCATCCTCAAATACTATATAAGACGACAGTATGTGTGTTTTTGTGAATGGATGTGCATTTGTGTACCTGTATGGGAACACATGTGAATGTACATATAATGTATATGTATAAGTGCATTTACCTGTGTTACAAATATATATATCTGTGCTTGTCTGGTCATGTGAGAGAATTCATAAAGAACCAGAGGCTACAGGATTCAGGTGTGGCGGTGGAGTCTTCCAGTCTCCAGTGAGGTCTTGATGAGTGTGCCTGTGTGTTTCTGGTGTTGTTTTCTTGGACAACAGTAAGCATCCCGAAGTGGGCGATTTGTAGAGGACTTCTCACTTAAGCCTTAAGTAACCTAAGCAGACTGCAGAGCTGGGATCCAAGCCGAAGTCCACTTTTGAAGTATTGCACTTTGGGAAAGACTTTAGGATCGTTTTCATCTTTAAATTGCCAGTTGGGCATTTTCTGGATTGAATATCGGGTTGAAGAGAAGGCGATGCATTTGCAAAAATAGTAATGTGTCCTCTCATTGGTTAGGATCTTTCACAAAAACATGTGAAAGAATTTGTCACAAGGGAGAAAGAGCCGAGTTTATTAGAGAATAATTGTGAAGAAAAGCAATGTAAATAAGTCACAAATAATGAAGGATGATGAGGCACCAGAAGGAGGCTACAGAGGACTAAGGCTTTAGTGCTAGGCCTGAAGAGGAAGAGAGGGCACAGTCTCCAGTCGGAGGGGGAGGTGAGCTGCACCCAAGGGAGCAGTGCTCCATGGTCTTGGTGTCCTTCAGCGAAGGAATGTGGCCACTGCCAGGCACGACCCCAAGCCAGGCAGGACCAGCCCTGATTTCCCCCCACTCCTCTCTTTCAGCCTCTTGCCTGTATCTTGCATGGGCAAAGCTAATTAGGAGCGCGGAGTAAAGAGACCTCTTGGGATCCAGGCCTGGGAAAGGGTAGAGAGGATGGGGAAGAGACCTGGAGGGGCACATGGAGAAGGCGGCATGGGCATTCTGCGGGATGCTGGCAGATTCAAAATGAGCTAGTCACAGTCCTTTAACAAATGCGCAGAGTCAGCAAGCAGGGTAGTGTGGTGATAAGAGCTTGGCTTCTGATCAGACAGTACCAGTAGAGAAGATGGAACGGCTCTGCAGTTCAGAAACAGTATAGAAATGAAATCCTTACGCATGGCGTGGCTTTTATGTACTAGGAGGCTAGGAACCCCAAATCTAAGCATTTGTAATATCATTGTTTCTTCCTGTGATAGGGTTCAGGTAGGGAAATGCTGACCCTGACCCTAAAGTTACTCAGCAACACGGTCTCCTTGTGGCATAAATTATCACTGGATTAAAAAGAGATCCTGGTATTATAGCAGCAGTGAAGACAGGGACCCCGCCCCCCCTCACTCCTCCCTGCCCCGTGTGCCACACGAAACACAGAGTCCTGTCATCTCAAGTGCTGCCAAACAACTGGCAACAGAAAAGGAAGCTGTCCAACTTGGTAGCTCACAGCACCTGCTTTCGAAATTGTGAAACCGGAGTCGCAGACTTACGTGTTTGGCAACTGAGTAAACATCACATGGCTGTGTGTGTGTGTGTGTGTGTGTGTGTGTGTGTGTGTGTGTGTGTACTCATGGTATATGTGTGTGATTTTAAAGGTTGAAAACAGGGCTGGGGCTATTGCTCAGTGAGAGAGCCCCTGCCTATCCGGCAGGAAGATCTAGCGTTAATCCCCAGGGCTGCCAAAAAGCAAATCGGGAAGCCACTGAAAACAAAGTTGAATAAAAGGGAGGGTTGTGGGTACCCACTCTCTTGGGATCTTATCCACTCCTTATCTCAGTTCATCTTTGTTAGGATTCCAGCGTGTGGGAGTGGGTGTCCAGGTGAGATCGGTGGGGCCCTTGTTGTCCTTGGTCCCGGGAAAGCCCTATTCCCTGTAGGCAGAACACTCCATCAGAGCCCGGGTCCTAAATTTTGTAGTTCAATCTCAGCTTGAAACTCTATATGGAGAGTGAAGACTTGACTTAAATTCCTAGTTAAGGAAAGAGTGAAAAAAAGAATGTTTTCCTTTCCTTCTTTTCTCTCTCTCTCTCTTTCTTTTTTTTGATTTTTTCGAGACAGTGTTTCTCTGTGTAGCTTTGCGCCTTTCCTGGAACTCACTTGGTAGTCCAGGCTGGCCTCTAACTCACAGAGATCCGCCTGCCTCTACCTCCCGAGTGCTGGGATTAAAGGTGTGCGCCACTACCGCCCGGCTTTCTTTTCTTTTCTTTTCTTTTCTTTTCTTTTCTTTTCTTTTCTTTTCTTTTCTTTTCTTTTCTTTTCTTTTCTTTTCTTTTCTTTTCTCTCTCTCTCTCTCTCTCTCTCTCTCTCTCTCTCTCTCTCTCTCTCTTTCTTTTTGTAAAATAAGATTTTTGACATTCGAAAATGCCAGGAGAACCCCTGATACATAACTGTACAGGGTCTGTACACATAGTTCAATGGTGGAGTTCTTGTGCAGCATTTGTGAGGCCCTGGGCCTGATTCCAGGATTGGGAAAAAAAAAAAAATCTGTAAGAGTTCAAGGTTCTGACTTGGGTTTTCTGAAAATTAAAAAAAAAAAAAAAAAAAAAGATCATCCTACCAAGAAAGAAAGGCTGATTTTCTCCAAGGAGTCAGTTCTTCAAAGCAAAGGGTTTGTCCGAACGAGGGGCCAGTGTGTCCACGGGTCAAGAGCCTGCCCTGGGATTGTGGGAGGTTTCACAGGAAGTTGGATTCGATACTGGATTCCTCTGCAGAGCAAAACTTGTCAGAGATGGCGTTTTTTAAAAGTTCTTTTGAAGGGTAAGCAAGACAAAAGGATCGGCAGGCATGTTGGTGCACACCTGTAATGGATAATGAATGCAAGGTCAGTCTGCCTTAAAAAACAACAAGCGTCGAAAGGACCGGGAAGCTGTGCACGGAACAGGCCGTTCCCGTTGGCTCGCCCTTGTTTTCAGAAGCTTTTGTGTTGCTGTTTGAAAATGGTGCTTTTAAGTGCGTGCTGTAAACAGTGCCCCCGCCCCGGAGAGCTGACATTGTTCAACAAGGGCACGCAGCGGGTCCCTAAGGACCCGAGGACACGATGGTCACTGCGCAGAGGTCAAGGGTCAGTGAACGAACTTCCTAGCTTTTGTTTCTGGCATCAGCACGCTAAAGGCAGAGGCTTCTCATCCCGACAACCAGGGGCCTGACTGAAAGAGATTGCTCTGTTCTCAGGGGAGGATTTCAAAACCCAGCTGCAGCTTCTCTTCTGGAGTCAGCAGGTTGATGCCTTAAGCCTTGCTGACTGTTCCTCCAGATTGTGGAAACGATACTTTTAAAAATTGTGATTTTTCCACAAAGCTACACAGAGAAACCCTGTTTCGAAAAAACAAAACAAAACAAAAAACCAAAAACCAAAAACCAAAAACAAAAATTGTGATTTCCCTTTTATGTCTGAGAGGTTTTCGTTTTAAATTAAAATCGCATTTATTTTTAAAAAATTTTTCCTCCTCATTTATACTAGTTCTTTGAGACCGTCTCATGATACTTTTTGATCATATTCACCCCTCCCCCAACTCTTCCAGATCCACCGTCCTTAAAAAATAATTATTGGCCGGGCGGTGGTGGCGCACGCCTTTAATCCCAGCACTCGGGAGGCAGAGGCAGGCGGATCTATGTGAGTTGCAGGCCAGCCTGGGCTACAGAGTGAGTTCCAGGAAAAGCGCGAAGCTACACAGAGAAACCCTGTCTCGAAAAAAAAAAAAAAAAAAAAAAAAAAAAATTATTGGGGTTTAAACCGCAAGCCTTCTTAATGGGAAAATTGAATGGAAGAAAGCATTTTGGGTTAAGTGCTAAAACACAGCTTCCTCTTGGTTCTCTTATGAATTAACTCATTTAGCTACTGACAATTGAAAAAGAGCCAAAGGAGACTTGGCCGGGCCTGTCGGAGAGGGAAGGAGGCGAGGAGCCAGTGCCAGCGGGCGGCGGGCACAGGCAGGTGGGAAGAAAGCGGAGAAGACGGCGTAGCAGGAGGAGGCGCAGACTCCAGGTCTTCCTGTTCACAGCTGCCTTTGCAGTTACTCCATCCATAAACCGGTGAGAGCCAGTTTCCTTCTTAGCTGCAGGGATCTGTTCGACCTCCACACCCGCAGAGTGATGGTCTGCGGGAAGCAAGGAGGCAGGTCGGTTGAACATGACTAATGAGGTGGTGTTGCTTTAAACTTTGAGAATCTGACCCCCCAAGTAGTTTATTTTAGGCATATTTAAGCCCAGCACAATTTGGTGACAACTTATTCTGGTGATAATTAACGCAATCTTATGTGCATAATAAAGCATACAGAAATCTTGTTGAGGAACAGTAAGCTGAATAAAGATTGGACGTGACTACATCAAATCCTTTGAAAAAGTACGTGTGACACTTTCTATAAAGAGGTTCTATAGACCGACTGAGAAAAACAACAGTCTGTGGGAGGGTTTGGTGTGGTCTCTGGTCACACAGATAGCACAAAGGTCGTCAGGCTAGAATATACGTCCATCTGCTCCTAGCCTTCTGGATGGATGATAGGTCTATACCCATTCCTTCCCTTGAAGAATAACCCTGTGTAAACTGGGGCGGTGGTGGTGCACACCTTTAATCCCAGCACTCAGGAGGCAGAAGCAGACAGATCTCTGTGAGTTCAAGGCCAGCCTGGTCTACAGAGTGAGTTCCAGGACTGCTTCACAGAAACCCTGTCTCAAAAAACAAAAAACAAACAAACAAAAAATAATAACCCAGCATGATAACACTCCAGGTTTCCCTAAGTATCTATGAGCACAGGGACCTCCATGCCATACAATTCCTGTTTATCTCCTCTCTGTGGTCGGCACACACACCACTGTTGACTGTGACCCTTGGCTGCTTGCTCCATGTACTACTGATCTTCAAGTTTCCCCTGTACTGTTCTTCAGTTTGCTGACTGGGGCCCTGTGAATGAGACTGACAAATGATAGATGGGTAAAACAAGCCATGGTATTAACGTATACACCAAATGCTCCCATGAGTATTAGGTGACTCCAAGGGATGGTTAGAGCCCAAACTCGCACAGAATCTCCGGAGAAAACAATGGTCTTGTAGGGAAATGGCAAAACAAAAGAAAAGGACCTTGACCTTCCGTGGTGGTTCACCCTGCAGGAAGGGAGTCATATGGGGGTGACCAATGGAAGATAAAGACCAGGTCTGCTATGAATATTCTTTTGTCCCTTTCTCTGAGTTGATGAAGCCTCAGCTTGTCCTCAGCCTTTGAAGAAACAAACCTAAAATAAAAATGAAAAAAAGAATTGTCGCCCTTCCCGACAGAGATGCTGAAGGGGGGGGGGGGAGAATTTCACCCGTGTCTGCTTCTTTTCATTTGCGTCATCCTTCAACAATCAGTCTGTGAAAGTGCAATGCTTTGGGACGGTGCTTTCCACCACTCTCTCTGAAAGGGAAGATGACCTAGCTTTCTGGTTCTCTCACATGTAAAAAGCAAGCACTAGTAGTCCTCAGGCATGCCGAGGACACTGGAGTAATTCATTCAAAGCACTTAGGACCAGTCTAGCAAACAGCAAGTGCTCAGTAAATGCAATCAAATGTCCTACTTAGGAAATCCTTTGAATTTCCCCAACGGAGGTAGGGGAGGGTGAGGGAGGCCATAGGTCTAAACATCTAATCATTAGAATCCTCTTCCTTTTAGAAATTCCTGGAGATTGTGGGGTTCAGTGGCAACAGCTAACTAGAAGACATTCAGTAGAGAGTAAGATGAAATGTCACTCCTTAGCTGGTTTTGCAGGTAAAGATTCTTGCCTCCATACCCGATGACCTGGGTTTGAGCACCAGGATCCATATGATGGAAGGAAGAACTTACTCCTATAAGCTGTCTTCTGACCTCCACACTCCCACCGTGGCAGGTGAGCTGCACACATATACACATGCACATGCACATGCACAAAATAAATACATAAATTATAATGAGAATCACATACTAGGGAAGGCTTGCTTCATATGAAGGTGATGGTGCTTAGGCCTGTAGGTCTATAGAGGACCTTGTTAAAAGGAAAATCACGATGTAAGCATTGTGGAAGAGCTTTACAGTCTGGAACTGGGAGACCATTAAGTGGGCAGGACTTAAGGATGATTTTTTAGCTCCTACCTAGAAATATGAACATTTATCATCTCCTTGACCATAGGCATCTGAATAATCAGAACTACTGGAACCAAAGGCTTGAGGTGGATCAAGAGTTTATTAGACTCTGTCTTATGGATGTTTTCTTTTTTTGTTTACTCATTCTGTCCCCCCACCAGCCACCTTGTCCTTGTTCGTCCCCTGTGTTCCATAGCTTACATATGCTCCCACTTTTCCTACATTCTGCAAAGCACTCATTCAAGACTCTCTGAACCATTGCCTCCAGAGATTTGTATGAATACAGTTTCCAACTTTGGGTTGACTGACCCTGAGAGATTTAAAAAAAAATTAAAAAAAAAAAAAAAACAATTATCCTGGAGAAGAGAAGTGTGTAATGAGAAGATGTAGGCTGAGGGTATGTCTAGGGAGGACTAGACATCTTGATTTCAGAGAAAGCTCAGTTTGGCTTCCCCCGAAGTTGTGGGAAGGACATTGCTTATCCTAGCATAACTGGGCCCAGGGAACCCAGACTAGAACTGGAACTAGTATTGGGGCTTCGCAGGGAGAGTCCTGAGATGGAAAGGGTTAAGACCAGAGGTCATGCTAAGAACTGTCATTGTTTCTATCACCAAAAGCAAATGTTTACTAAAACCCTAGGCCACTTTTATCTGGACACTCCTGGACTTTGACAATACACTGTTTACACGGAACAAATTGCTGAAAACCACGGAAGGTCTTTGAGAACAAGCTCCTGCACTATCCCCAACAGCTCAGATTAACGCTCAAAAGTTACACTGGCATCTTCATTTCTAAACTGAAGCCAAGTTGTTGTCTGGTCCCCCTGGAAGTTAGGAGAAGGAAAAAAAAATCACATTTCTTAAACATTTTTGGTGGGTGTGACAGTGAACTTCTAGCTCTGAAGTAAAATTGAAAGACATGTATTAGGCCAGAGCTGGTGGCATATGCCTGTAATCCCAGTACTGAGGCAGGAGGATCATAAATTTGAGACCAGATTGGGCTACATAGCAAGACTCTGTCTCTACTATCCATATGTCCATCCATCCATCCATCCATCCATCCATCCATCCATCCATCCATCCATCATTCCAACCATAAAGTACCTACAAATGCCTTTCAAACTAAACCCCAAACACATTGTGTTAGTAAGTGTGTTTATATACATATCTTTAGAAAGAGAAAATCATCTTCTCTTTGAAGAGGGTGGTGTTGGTAGGTTTTTGTTGTTTGTTCTGAATTATGTGAATATGTTTAGGTCTGCATGGGTTTGTGCTCTAGAGTGAAATGTCAGGAAGGACTAGAGAGGTCATCTGATGTCCTGGAGATGGGTTTACAGGTGGTTGTGAACTGCCTGATGAAGCAGCTGGAAAGTGAACCCCAGTCCTGCTGAAACATTTCTCCAGCTCCTTGTTTTCATTTGCACCAAGGTCTTCTTATTCAGGCTTAGCCGGTCTCAGACTTCTAGTCCTTCTGCTGAGGTTACAAGCATGCACAAGCATGTATGACTAGAAAATCATCCTTAGTGAATGAGATCACTCTGGTGGCTCCGGATTAGGGGAACAGATTTGTTTTCATGAAGAGGGCCACCTTCTTGGTGTGCAGAGTTCTGGAGAAAGAGATAACAATTGCCCAAGGAGAGGTGGGCCTTCCTAATAAGAATGGAAAGGGATTTCTCCACACCTGTTCCTTGGGAAACCTGTTCCAATAGTTTTCAACCTCTTTGCCAGTTGCATATTCGATATCCTCCACAAAGGATATGCATATACATATGCAATCTTAAATTGTATTTACATTACAATTCATAATGGTAGCAACATTAGAGTTATGAAGTAGCAACAGAATAATTTTATGGTCGGGGATCACCACAGCTTGAGGAACTGTATTAAAGGATCACAGCATTAGGAAGGTTGAGAACCACCATCAGGCTGAAGTGAAGTCTGTTGACAGAAAAGGACAGACTGGCCTTCAAAGAAATCATACCAGGAGGACAGTGGGTTCTAGGCTCAATGCAAGCATGTAAGGATTTGGGATAAGCACAAATTTCAGGGAGGTATTTATTTATTCAAGGCTAGACCCTCTTGAGATGGCACACTTAATTTGCTGGAGTTCAGATCTTTGTAAGACGCACGGCTGGGCAGCAGATGCTGTGCAAATGAAATGGAAGAGTTGAAGCCTTAGAGGAGAACCTGGAGTAGGGGCAAGGGCTGGGGGTGTCATCAGGGGGAGTAAAGCTTGGGGCGGCAGGGGTGGACTGGGGAAAATTTCTAATTCTCTCCACTTGATTCTCATAAGCTTCTGTGTTATCATTTCCGGCACCCTCCTAGTCACTTCCGGGGTCCCACAGCCGTGCATGCGCCGTCAGCATTCTGGAAAAATGGTTAATCACCTCAGGGCCTTATGGCCTATGTATTCTATGCACATGCGCAGTGTGGCCACATAATCTATCCGCGTGCTTGGCATGGCTACGTCAGCCCCTATACCATAGCTGAGCTACCTTTAAAAGCGCACACAACTGCCCCACGCTCTCCCTCCACCATGTTTCTTTTAGACAGGCCTGTGCACGCGCCCCCTTTTCCTTCCCCCCCACTCTCTATCAATAAAACTCTAAACATGGGTTTCATTGTATATCTTGTGGTCCGTTCTCTCGCGGTGAATAACATTGTGTTCCTGGATAATGAAGAGTGTATCTTATGAAGAGGAGGCGCCAATGCCTGAGAGGAGATCGTGGACATGATGTCCATATGAAGGTTAGAACAATTTAATAAAAAGGAAGACGTCACTATGCTTCTACTCAGAATAGTGGTGGCTTTGGGTATCTCCAAAGGAAGAGTGGGATGGGATCAACTCTTTTTTTTTTTCTTAAATTTTATTTTACAATACCATTCAGTTCTACATATCAGCCATGGGTTCCCCTATTCTCCCCCCTCCCACACTCTCCTCTTACCCCCAGCTTACCCCCCATTCCCACCTCCTCCAGGACAAATCCTCCCCCGAGGACTGCAATCAACCTGGTAGACTCAGTCCAGGCATATCCAGTCCCCTCCTCCCAGACTGAGCCAAGCATCCCTGCATAAGCTCCAGGTTTCAAAAAGCCAACTCATACAATGAGCACAGGACTCGGTCCCACTGCCTAGTTGCCTCCCAAACTGATCAAGGCAATCAACTGTCTCACCTATTCAGAGGGCCTGGTCCAGCTAGGGGCCCCTCAGCCTTTGGTTCATAGTTCATGTGTTTTCATTCATTTGGTTATTTTTTCAATAATTGAGTAAAACCGAAATTTATTATAAGCCACAGTAGTCCTAGGGACCTCCATACTATATATATAGCCTCTATGGTTCTATGGGCTGTGGTCTGATTGTTCTTTATTTTATATCTAGAATCCACCTATGAGTACATACCATGACTGTCTTTCTGGGTTTGGGTTACCTCACTCAGGATGATTTTTTCTAGTTGGGATCAACTCTTAACACACAGTAGGGCAATATGGGTCCTGCGGCCGCAGTGAGAGAGTTAAATGAACCAGGGACACAACTTTTGGCTGCATTTCCAGCTTGGACTGGCTGGCCATGTGATTGGGATGCATAATGCATTTGTTGGACAATGAGATCCATTCACTAATGCAAGCTAGCTTTGAGTTCTCCTACAACAAAAATCGATCTCTTCTCACAGCAGCGCAGACTGTGAGGAGAAAGACAATTCATTTCAACCAGTGTTTACAAAACCTGCTAACAAGTTTTAAGGAGAAATTCTCCGCGGATTTCTACCATTGGCTTAAATGACTTTTATTATAATGATAGTCTTTCTCATCCCCCACCCCTCACCCCCGGCGGGCCGTGCGTGCTTGTGACTGTTTATTGAAATTACTGTATACCCTCTCAGTTAATCCAATAATTCATTTAAATAGACTGAGTGAACTTTTTGTAAAACTTACTGACTCTGATTTTTTTTTCCACTCCCCTAGCCCTGCCACCATTCAGGGCTCACTACTTTACACATTCTTATACAGCATCTCCAATGTTTCTGTATTTTCCCTGTATTTTAGTTTAGGTTTTTTTCCCCCTCCAACAAAGAGTAGAATTGTTCCCTGATAATTTGTGTTAGGTAGAACCAGCCATGAAGAGCTACTTCCAAAACCTCTCAGGAGACGATGAAAGCCTCACTTTCCCAGAATCCTCAGTAAATCTCTTGTTCAGGTTCATTGACCCTAGAGGTCAGGTGTTCACCATTAGTCTGTTACTTTTGCAAGGAGTTTGGCTTGTGAGTTTTCAGGGGAGCTTGAGCCAGAGCTGGAATTAGCTTCTCTCCAAGTTAGCTTCTCAACCTCAGCAGTAGTAACATTGTGGGCTGGATATGTTTTTGATGTATTGGGTCTCCTGATCATTGTGCAATATTTTGCATCATCCTTGTTCCCTACTCAGAGGTTGCTAGAGCCACCTCTATCCTGATGATAGTTGATATGGCCAGATGTTTCTGGCATGGGACAAAATAGCTCCTGGGTAAAGAGCAACTATCCTCAGTTGGCCCTTTGAGGAGGTAGGAATACCTAGAGAAATACAGAAATACGAGGAAAAGAGAGACAACAATTGTAATTGTCCATTGTAATCTTCATTTATAGTATTTTGCAGCAAAGGGGGGTATACAAACAAGTAATTTAGAATAACCCTTAGGTACTAGGATAAATAAACTATAGATAACTAGCAGAATCCAGTTCGGCACATATACAACAACACAATGCATCAGATAGCACAGAATACACTATTATGCATATCATCATTAGAATCATATCGGGTCATATTTCATTTATCCTGCTTTGATTCATTCATTCATTCATTCATTCATTCATTCATTCATTCATTCATTCATTTGTTTATACAAGGTCTTACTATGTAGCCCAGGCTGGGTTTGAATCTATTATCCTCTTTTTTCTGCCTCCCAAATATTTGTGTTACAGGCATGCATCACCATGCCACAAGATTTTGAAGGCAGGTCAAGAGTAGAGGCACATAACTTCTGTTCTAGCCCTTGATCTGCAGAGACAGGTGAATCTCTACGAAACCAAGGCTAACCTGGTCTACATAGTGATTTCAAGGTCAGCCAGGGGTACACAGTGAGACTCTTTTCTTAAGAAAAGATTTGTTTATTAATTTATATATTTGATGTATATGGGTGTTTTGTCTGCATGTCCTCACACCAGAAAAGAGCATCGGACTACAGTTATAGACAGTTGCGAGCTTCTGTGTGGGTGCTGGGATTGAACTTAGGACTCTTGAAACAGCAGCCAATGTTCTTAACTGCTGAGCCATTCCCTCCGGCCCCAGAAAAAAGATTTTCAAGTTGAGCATTACATAACATCCACAACAGGGCCGTGGTGTTTTTTTTTCTTTTCTTTTCTTTTTTTTTTGCATGATGAGGTTAAAAGGGAATGGGAAGAGCACGTGAGAAATCGGTGGAAAGATAAAGGACTGTTTTGGAACCTCTGTTATTTTGTGACGTGTCACACTGTGTTGAGCTATTCTCCCAAGTACCAATACAGGGGCTGACAAGAACCTTGTTAGAAGATGTGCTGTGGTCCGCTTCAGCTGAGCTCCCGGGAAGCAGGCTGACCTTCTAATGTCAGTCAGGTTCACTGTGGATAAATAAAGAGTGAAAGTAGAGTTGCTGGAGCTTTTTTAATTCAGTGGCGATATCACCCATCTGTGGCTTCCCTCATACGCGTGTGTCTTCTAAATAAAATGACTAGATGCAGAACCCGGAGTTTACAAAAGTACTTTTCCGACAATTGTCTTGCTGAGTGCGAACAATCTTTGTGACTCGGTTATGACTGTCATCTTCCCGCCACTGTGACCCAATGCCTGACCTGAACTACTTAAAGGAGAAAGGATTTGTACTGGCTTGTGCTTTCAGAAGTTTCCATCTGTGGTGGGCTGGCTCCATGGCTCCTGGGTCTGTAATGAGGTGGAAGATTGAAGAGGAGGAACACTACTCACCCCATTAATGAAAGCGGTGGGGATGGGGAGGGGAGAGAAGATGGTCCACAAGGGCACACCTCCAAGGATCTATTTCCTTCAGTTTGGTCCCACTTCCTAAATCTGTTACTCCAAATGACGCATCAAATCCCTCAGTGGATTAATCAGTTGTTATGGTCAGCGCTCTAATGATCCATTTGCTTCCCCTAAACATCATGTCTGAATCTTGCTATAGTGGGGCCCAAGCTTTCAACGCATGGGGATTTTTCATATCAAAATGGTAGTAGTGTTAATATTATTTCCCCTGTAGAATTGTGGAAATTGAATCTCAAAGCTTTAAATAACTTAATCAAGGTCACACAGGTAATTGGAAGAACTGGCATTAGATGATAGATCTGAATCCTCTCGTTCTGAGGCTCCTTCCGCTCCCTGTTTTAATCTGCTCCTTTAGGCACATAGCTCATGGAACACTAGGAGGGAGGTATTTGAGGCTTGCCCACTTGCTCCGGGTCTCTAGACATTCCAGTGCATGTTTTAGTGTGCACTACACTACCGATAATCATTGTTCTCACCTTGTCATGTGGTGGTAGCATGTCTTCTCTCCAAACAGTCTTCATTTGGGACGAACTTATTTAGACAGCTTATTTCTAGAATTGTGTGTGCAGCTTACACAAATAACATGCTTCTAACCCCCTTGGGCCACCTAAATCCTGCCTTGCAGTAGGACAGCTCCTTTGTTACAGTCTAGAGGATTCTCAAGTGCAAGGAGAAGGCTTTGGTACTTGAGAGTGGTCATTGAACTAAAAGCGCTGGAACTACCCAGACATTGTTAGCAATGAAGGATTTCTGACCACGCCTTAAACTTTCTTAAAAAGAGCCTGCATTTTAACAAGATCCCTGAATGAATCATATACCGAAGTGTGAGAAACAACATACTAGATACAATCATCTTCTGTATCTTCTCAGAGGCCTCTCTAGTGGTTTTATTTATTTATTTATTTTTTAACTCAACAGCAGCTGACCTGGGCAATTCCGATAATCCCTAAGGGCTGTGTCTAACCACATCGGCAATGTTATGGCTGTTGCTCGGGCAGTTAAGGCTGATGTCAACAGACAAAGTCCACTTTAAACTATTTACAATATGAAGTCATAAAAAGGTGCTTATCTGTTAGATTACTCTTTCAGGAACATGGCTGCCCTGACAGGCACAAGCTGGGTAACAGAATCACATAGGGACATGGTCTCTAGTGCCAATTGCTTATGCTAGTCCACATGGAATAAATGACGGTGTCTCAACCTTTGATACTTGTAGGGTTTCTACAGGTAATACACTCCATTCTGTGACATCTCAGGAATGCAGGTACTATCTCAATAGAATGATAATAATGATAGGTCCACAATTAGACTTCCAGATTTGTTGTGCATGAATTTTAAATGAAGGAAATAAGATTTCATTTTTGTAAATGAAAGGTTTAGATATAAGGACTCCCAGTAAAAGCACATTAAATCAGAGAAACCCGTCATCACCAGACAGGGTTTGATCAATCACCTTTATGACAGCTATAAAACAAGGCTTTAATCATGCGGGCACACTGGATATCAGTCTGTGAAAATTTCCTAATTTGGCCACGACAATGGTAAATGCCAAGCAGCAAGAACCTGGGAAGGACTTTGAGGGACTGTTTACATTACTCTTCGAGGAGAAGCTAAGTGACAGTCCCAGACTAAGCCACAGTGATTGCAAATGGCTTCTGTGAGCTTGACTCATGAGCTCAAAGCTCAGAAGCCTCTAGGACACATTTACAGAAACAGAAAACGACATTAAATCTATTTCCACTTCTGGAGTGGTAATAAACCATAAGTGACTCTGATTCAAATAATTTGGGAATAAATCATCAGGGGCTTTATTGTATAGTCCAAAAATGTGGGCTAATATTTGTTACTTATTTTGTTGTTGAGACTGGTTTTGTGTTTTTAATATATGATTAATGTTTCCAAAATATTTTGTGTTTGAAAAGAAGTGTTCCCTAATTGCTGAGTGTAAACTGCTGCATATATCACTTAGATCAAGTTTGTTAACTCAGTGATTGAAATCTTCTAATTATTAGGGCTTTTACCTTTTTGATAAGTTTATGAAAGAGATGTATGATAGTAGACTTATAACTGTTTCTTTTTAAGTTTGTGAGTTTTGATTTCTATAGTCTGAGGCTATATTGGTAGGTGCATATAGTTTAAAGATTAGCATGTCTTTTATTTCAAATAATATGGTTTGCCTTAATACTTATTTTCTCTTCTAATATAGTTATTCAGTTATGGTTTTTGTTAGTGTTTTTCCGGTTAAACATTTGCCATCATTTTTATTGCAAAATTTCTAGCATAATTATGATTTATTATGTGCCTCATGATCAACACATAGTCACGTTTTGTTTGCCTTATCCCATTTGCAGATTGCTTTGTGTTTAACTGAGAAGTTTGATGTTCAGATTGTTTACCATTTTATTGCATTTCTATCTTACATTTTTTTAATGTCTTTTTCTTCTTTTGGCTTCAGGGCTTAACAAACTTACATCTAAATAAAGTTTTATTGGAACATGAATAGAGTTCGTTTAATTATGTATACTGTATAGCAGCTTTCATCATATCATGATAGAGTTGATAACTGTAACAGAGAACATGTGGCCCATAAAGACAGAAATATTTGCTATTTATCTTTTATAGAAAAAATTGTCAATCTGTTTCAATGGATTCAAGTATTCCTTATTTTTCTCCTGTTAGAGTTAGGGACTGTAATTTTGTTCCTATAATAGTTAACCTCACCTTAAAACTCATTCTGAGTCAAAATAGGTATATTTACTTTTTAAAGAGAGAATGAATTTGTTACATCTTTTTACTTATTTGCATGTGAGTGAGTGGTTTGTGTTGTGTATACATGCACATGTCTCTGTGTGCATGTGTGTGTGTGTATGTGCACACCCACTTATGCACTCACTCATGTGTACTCTATGACATGCTGGAGAAGGTCAGAGAACAAGTTTAAGAGTTAACTCTTTCCTTTCACCACGTGGGGTCTGAGTGTGACTCAGGTGTTAAGCTCAGGGGCAGGGGCCTTTACCCATTAAGCCATAACATCAGTCCTAGCTACTTTTTAAAAAATTCTTGGACAAAACAGTGACTTTGGAATCTTTTAGTCTTAATCATCTTCCCTAACGTCTAGTGTTTTAGTTTTATTCCGTCTTAATTTCTCTCTGCAGTATTCATTGTTATTTTCACAGCCAATGTGTATTTGCCTATCTAGTAAATTCTTTGATTCATGTAGATTTGTATACTCTACTCTTTCAAGCTCAATTGCCTATTTCTAAGGCATATCCCTGAACAGTTCTTTCAAAGACCATTTGGGGCATATGAGTGGAGTTGTTTTATTCTCTTATTCTCTTTTCTCCATTTTTTTTTTTTTTGAGACAGGTAGGCTATGTCCCTCAGGCCAGCTTGGAAATAGGATATGGTGATCCTCCTACTTCAACCTTGGCTTCTTGGAGTTCTGTTATTAGAGGCATAGTCCACTATGAGGAGCTTATCTCTTTTCTTGAGTGATAATTTAGCGGATACTTTCCTTCAATACCTTTTCTATTATTTTGGGGTCCTTTTCCTTGTGAGAAATCTGCTTTAGTGCAATCATCACCCTTGTAAATAGTTTGTGTTTTTATTCTGTGTATTGTTAATTTTTTCCTTATTGTCTATGACAGCCTACATTTTTACCTTGAGGTACGTAGGCATGAATTTAGTTTTAGTTGTTTAGTGTACAATGCAATTCTAAAATATAAGAATTTAAGTCTTGACCTGTTCTAGGAAGTTCTCATTGACTATTACATCTCTTCCAGCAACTCTACTCTTTTCTTTGTGTCTTCTAGATATATATTGTCTGGTAGTCTAGTTAATTCCATATAATCAATCCACAGACAACATGGATTCTCCAAACACAAACTCCCACAAATCCCTACCCCACTTCCTACATATGCCAATATATGCTCGCCTTATTTATTTACTTTAATTTAACATAGATACAGGCACAGGTTTTGTGAAGTCTATGTCCACATTTGTCCTGATTTCTATTACTTATTATTTGGTAACTTATGAACCCCAGAGTTAGTTGTGGCCAGATGGTGGATAGAGAAAGGGAGTGGGCTCTACGTCTGAGGCGGGTGGGAGAGCTGGTCCTGAGGTCACAAGAGTAGGAGAGCCGCCCCGTCCCTCATCATCATCAGCACTCGGGAGAGCGGGCCCCGCACCTCGCCTGGGCAGCACAGTAGAGACCACCCTGTTGGTGGAGGTGTGGTGAGCCAGCCTTGAAGCTGAGAACTGTTCCCACTACTTGGTTGTCATGGGGCAGCGTGGGTGGGGGAGAGATGTCCCCCTTACCCTTGCCCCTCGCCTCCTGCAACAGCCGAGGGAGCCGACCCTCCCCCTTACCAGCTGTAGCTTTCAGAAAAACAGGCTCTGCTCCTCACCTGGGCAGCACAGGAGAGTTGACCCGGTTGGTAGAAGTGCGGGTGAGCTGACCCTGAGGGTGTGAGAATGGGATAGCTGGCCACATCTCCCTCATCTGCCATGTGGTGGAGAGGGCAAGGGAAAGATGCCCTCCCCCTTTGCGCCTGCCACTATAGTGGGCAAGGGAGCTGACCCTCCCCCTTACCCGCTGCAGCACTCAGGAAAGTGGGCCCTGCACCTTGCCTGGGCAGCACAGCAGAGCTCACTCTACTGACGGGTATGGGTGAACCATTGAGTGTGGGAGATCTGCCTCTGCCCCTGATCTGCCCTATGGTGATGGTGGTGTGAGTAGGGGAGAGATGTTCTCCCCCACTCCCCTACTCCACCCTGCCTGTGGTGGGTGGGAGAGCTGGCCCTGCCCCTTGCTAGCTGCAGTACTTGGAAGACTGGCCCCTGTACCTTGCCTGGGTAACACAGTAGAGTTGGCCCTGATGGTCCAGGTGTGGGAGAGCTGGCCCTGAGGACATGGAAACAGGAGAACTGGCCCCTTCATCCATTACTCATTGCTTCAAGAGGATAATTAGCTGAGGCAATGCTGGAGAGCTCACCCTGGTGGGGAGGACAGGGGAGAGCTGGTGGGCTGACCAACCCTGCAACTACCCAGGCCTAGAGCGAGTTGGCCTACCCCCAAATGCACCTCATCTATGATCTGCAGGTGCATGTGAAGGGGCCTGTCCTGCAGATCCAAAGCTGCAGGATCTCTACGACCTAGGGCAACAACAGGATATCCAAGAGGAGTTTCAGTGAAGACCCAGTATTGATGGTGTAGCACAAACCAGAGGCTTCGAATCGGACCAATGACTCTTTGCAATGAACACTTGCAAGTAAAGATATATGGACCAAAGGGTTTACTGCATGACTCACTGTGTCACACTACAAATTCATGATGAGATTTTTTTCTTTTTTCTTTTCTCTTAAATTTTATTTTAGGGGGGGGGGTTTGCAAGGGCAGAGGGTGGATACCTTTGTAAAGGACAGGGAAATGAATGGGATCAAGATGCATGATGTGAAAGACCCAAAGAATGAATGAAAACAAAGTTAAAAAACGAAAAAAAGAGATGGAGTGGAAGTAGAAAGGAGAAAAGAGAGTGGAGATGAGAGGGGAAGGATGAAGACATAAACCTGGGCTGATACTTGGTGTAGTAAATACTTCATAAAATGAAAATAATTAAAATATCTACCAGTATCTGCTTAACACAAATTTCCATGCTGCTGCTCAGTGTCCATTTCCCCTGTAATTTACAATATTCTCCCTTTCTTTAGTATTTTCAGTTTCTTTGCTTCTTCAGGAGTCCAACTCTTAGGCTATAAAAATATCCAGGTTTCTTTTTGCTCAAAATAAAAATTGATGTCTGTATCTTGTGAGGTATCTCTTAAGCTCACTCTTTTCTCCTCTCAGCCAAACTAATTTTTTTAAAAAGTATTCTACCACAGTCCACAAATTTGTAGCCAAGTCATTTTTCTTTTCTATTCTTTTCTTTTCTTAAGACAGGGTCTCATGTAGCCCAGACTGGTTTTGAACTCACTATACAGCTAGAGAGGATGTTGAACTCCTGATCCTCCTACCTCTGCTTCCCAAGTGCTGGGATTACAGATGTGTGGCACCACACCTGTCAACTTTCTATCAGCTCCCACAAGCTCAGCTGTCAGTGGGACATCATAGTAAAATCCCACTCCTGGTAGTTACTGATGACTGTAATAATGATGAAGGGTAGAAGATGTGCTTCATAAATAGTCATTGTATCGGTGGAAGAATTAGAGAATATGAAAGATGGATACCAAAAGGTGGATTGCTTTTCTAATAAACCTTGGGGTCAAAGATGGCTTTAAGGCTGTTTCCAGACACAAATGCGGAGTCAGTAAAAGTGACTTGGACCAGCCTAATCAGTACTAGCCTGTCATCCTTCAGTTCTTATGGTATTGTAAGAGTTGCTGTAAGATATAATGCCTAGTGTTTAAATGCTTTCCTTCACATTATACATACACTGCTGAAGTTCATTTTCTGCACATGGAATTGTCTGAGAGCATCTTGGTTTGCATTGCTTTACCTCCGGCACACTCAACCGGAGGATAACAGTGGCTATCCTAGCTCTCTGCTGTTTACTGTTAGATTACTGATCCTTAGCTTTTACATGAAAAGTTACACAGATAGTATTTTTTTCTTAAGTTAAATACTGTTCCATGATACAGCTTTAAAAAATGAGTACGCGAAGATTAAATTATCTTTTAAGTAACTGACAAACAGCATATTTTACTGACGTGTTCTAGAGACTCCAAAGTGCAGAATTGGAGCTTAACTTCCTGTTTTTTAGAAGCATGTGATGTTAGTCTGCAAACAGGAGCAAATCTGAGAAGGCTCTGTTATTTATTTATTGCACAATCACAAGCCAATAGCCTGGAGAATGTTAACATTTTCTGGAAGTGACAACAGACTTTGGAAAAGATAAGAGCTATAAAGAGTCCGAAGTTATCCACAGTGCAGGAGCCTAACTTTTTGCAACAGAAAGGACCGGGGTGAAGGGCCTGTGTTGGTAATAACAGCCTGGGAAAGGCAGAGCTGTCTTTGACTCTGCTTCTAGCATCTGGGAGGGTATGGATAATCTCACCTCTTGCAGGCTCTCCAGTTCCTCACAACAGAGGCCTGCATTTCTGATGATTAGTAACATCTCTTCCTGTGTTAAGGTTTTATTGTTTATTGGATCTGCAACCATTATGATTTTTTTCCTCTTGGAATTTGACCCACAGGGCAAGGGCAAATTCCTGAACTAGAAGATTAGTGGGAAAATTTGATTGAGGGGCAAATAGTTTAATTGATCCAATTTTCAATAACTTTCCAAAGAGATGTTGCCAAGCTCAGCTGAAATCCATTGATGTAGAAGGCATATGTTCTGAGAGTGGTGGTTGCGGCCCCATGACGCCTCATCTGCATGATCAGCTCACATTCTGAATATTCCTTTCTTTCAGCTAATAGTGGGTTGTCCTTTCTTCCTGGATCAGTATTATGTGATGTGTCGGCTTGCTAATTTGTTTATTTAACGGGCATCAAGAGCTCACAATTCATTCTGGCTGACTGATGATCCATTTCTCTCTCTCTCTCTTTCTCCCAGTGTGTGCCTGTCTGTTTTTCTCTGTCTCCGTCTCTGTCTCATTCTCTCTGTCTCTTTCTCTCTCATACTAGGGAACCTAGGACCTTGCGCATCATAAGGAGGCACTTTACCACTGAGCAGGACCCCTAGGTTGACTGGAGCATAGAAAAGATAAAAGTGATATTTAGAGGAACCCTTGTAGAAAACTGAGAACAGCCAGGGTGATTGATTTCAGAGAAAGATGTGAAATAGAGTTTCAAACACAAGTTATGCTGGTGGATTCCCACCATTGTTTGGTAGAGCATGGCCACTGATGTGACTCAACTGTGTTCTCGATGGCTGCTTCCCTTTGTGCTTCATAATTCATCTCAGTCAGTTGGCTTCATCTCCTTCAAGTCAGATTCCCGAGAAGTTACTGGGTTAGCCAATGACCATTTTCTCTCCTTTGTGCTGTCTGCCTCAGTGCTGTGAAAGTATCAGCCCACAGAGTTGGTCCTGGGCTTCTGTTTGGTGTTCCCATTATGCCCAGGACTGAGAACCGCACTTCTCTGTGTCTACACTGTTTATGCAAATAATATGGTTTATGTGTGAAGCCTACTTTATTTCAAGGGCTCTGAAAGTTTGGCACATACCAATCAGAGAGCAGATGTGGCCAGCCCCAAACAAAAATGCTGAATGTCTCCACTGGGAGACAGCACACATGTTAGTGCATTTTTGGGTTGTTAAAGAAAGCAGCACATTTGAGTATCTACTCACAAAAGTAGAGGACATAGATTCTTGCACATGGATTTATCTAGATTCTGCCTGGCTTTTCCTTAGGATCTGACTGTGTGCCTTTGTGATTGCATTACTGTAGAAGATATTAGACATGAGTCCAACTATGTACTAAGTCCTGAGAGTCCTAGAAAGTCCCTGCATATAGGGATGGTCTTGAGTGTCTTGACACAGGCCACTATAACTAATGAATCCATTTAACTGTATATGAGAGATGGAGAGAAAGTCATAATTTTTGTTCTTCCCATCTTATAGAATGGTCTACAGCAATGGTTCTCAATTTTTACTAAAATCCACAATATTCTATAACATCTATAAAAGCCCCAAGCAAGAATAATTAGAATTTTAGAATTAGTGTCTCTAGGGCCTGGAGAATGATATGTTTTAAAGCTTTGCATTGACTCTATTGTGCAGAGCGGTGACCAATGGTCCAAATTGATTTCCCTCCACAGAGCTTGAGTGGGCAGCTTTCTTTAGAAGGAGTCTGTAGGCTCGGAAGGGATCCAGCTAGTACAGTGCAGATTTCATAAGTGCAAAGATGAATTTGCATGCTGAAACAAATAATTGGGTTGCTTAACTGAACTTGTAAGCAATGTTCTTGGAAGAATGTCATTTTAAGGTCCTTATTAGAACCATATCCACAAATTACTGAAATGTATGTAACCAACTGCAGCAATATCCACCATTAACTTACTTTTTTGAACTTATGAACATATTATGAAATAAACAGTCACATCTGCTTCTTGAGGTTTTTCAACAGTCCACATTCAGTGGAGCCCTGATCAGAGAGGCTCTGCAAAAAACAAAAAAACAAAAACAAACAAACAACAAAAAAAAAACGTTGGTTGGTAGGAAAGTAGTAATGAGCCAGCTCGTAGTGTTATATGTGCTTTTCTTTTCCCAGCAGCCAGGTGACCTTTTGAGGATGAGGTTAGGGTGTTTTCTATATGTCTCCCTGTCTTGAGTTTCTTCACAATCTGCACTGAAAAGATCTCAGACAGCAACTGCACAAATGTATTGGGGATTAACAAGGCAACTCCGCATAGTTAAAAAGGAGGTTTATTTTGGGGTAACCTACAACAAGTAAAGGGATTGGTTACAGGATCCGGGATAGGTGAAGTGCAGTCCAGCAGGGGTTCTCTGGAGAACTCTGCTCAGTCTACCATCCAGCATCCAGGATCACAAGGAACCAAGAGCGCCAGCACATCTGGATCTTGGGTCTTAAGGGCTCCCGTCTGGGACCCGCCTCAGGGGCAAGTCATAGGTAGGCATGGCAGTTACCAGAAGCCTCACTAGGGATAGTACTTCCAGGTCGAAGCTGGAACAGCTACCCACTACACTAACACTCCCAGCTTCCTGCAGAATTCTGTCTGGCAGATCTGTTTTAGTAGATGCCCTGACATGCTGACAGAACTACTAGACGAAAGGACTCAACAGGTGAGCGACCATCACCCTACTACCACGTGCCTCTCTATACAGCCCAAGCTGCTTCATCAAGAGCATTAGATAAGAGCAGCTGCTTTCTCTGTGGAGGAAGCTTCATTATACACCCATCTGGGAGGCATCTGATGCCCTGTTAGAACGAAGGCTTTTCTCATGATAACTTCAGAGTTTGTAATAGTCATCACCAACCCCCAATCCCACTGCTACGCAGCTTCCATTGCCCTTGAACACTAAGTGGGGTGTAATTGTGCAGTTTCAAGGCATTATCCTTCAGCACCCCATTTCTTTTCTTTGTCCCCCCCCCAATGCATTAGATGCTGATGCAAGCTTTTCTCTTTCCGCCATCAAAACTTTGGAAAGGACCGAAACTCTTTCATCCTAAGAACTTTGGATTTAAATGCTCTGATGTGTTTCTGCATTTTAGAAAAGGTCAATGAACAAAACTTTAGAAGGTTGAAGCTGCTTTTTGGTAGTAATGATGGCTCAGAAGGCTTCCAGACTTCCTGGTCACCTTGGTACCTTATTGGAGTCTCTGTCAGTTTATCCCTGTGGTCAACCTATCTGGGCCTGAGATGTTTGGTCTTGAGCTATAGATAGATGGTCTTTAGACCTAAGCATTCCAGAGGAGCAAGCCTCAACCCTGACACCACTATTCTGGTCTCCAAAGCATTTCATTTCATAATTTCATGTTTTCCTTCCCACATGTCAACCAGTGCATCTGGCAATTGTCCTGTAGAGTCAGTAAGAGTGGTTCTGTTTTCCCTCAGTGCTTGGCTGCATCTTAAACTTGAACAAGAGTTCTCAGGCCTGACTCTGCTTTTGGAAGCGTTCCCAAACATAAGAAAGAATCCTAAAGTTGCATGAATTATACACCAAGAAGCTAAATAAAAAAAGTAGGATCGTTCAAAGCAAACACTGTGAGACAAGAAGACATTCTTACGTGTGAGTTATTTTTATTTTTAGAAATAGAATATAATAGGTAACTAACAGCAAAGCCACACCAAATATTCTGCAAAAGTAATATGCAGAATGACCTCACTGCAGTGAAATATAAGATGCATAAGTATACATGGATTATTCATTGCTTGCTTGCCATGATCAGATGTTTTGCAAAGTGCTTTATATGCATAACTGACAAAATTCCAGAGAGGTACTCCTTCTTTGCCCCCTTCATGTCCACATTCTTCATGATACCAATCAGAAAAAAACAAGTTATATAATCAAGCTACATGCCCACCAGATCAACAGATGAAGATAATTGGCACACACGTACAATGGAGGGTAGTTGGAACAGAATCAACAACAACAAAATTATCACAACTCTACAATGAAACCTATTGTTCTGCATGCTGATTAAAAAATAAACCACCAAAAAGGATGGAAGTGTAGATCATTACACTAAACACAATAGACAGACTCAAAAAGGCAAATATCTCGTGACTCCTCTCTTATCTGGAAGCTACATTTGAAATGTATGTGCTTAAGAGAGCAGAGCACTTTTAGAAGGAGGTAGGGGGATCAAAGGGAAGGAAAAGAGGAAGAAGAAAGGGTCACGGGGAGGGAACTGAGCAAATGTATACATGGAAAGGAACAAGAAAGGGTCTTGGGGAGGGAATTGAGCAAATGTATACATGGAAAGGTCATAATGAAGCCCACCATATTGTACAATGAAGACCTGCTAAAAAAGAAAAGAAAGTAAATTTTGTATCTGCTTTGGTCAGGAATAGTGGACCATGGTTTCTTTCTTTTAAAAAAATGGTCATGCTGTCAAACCATCCTCTAAATATTTTTGTTTATACCCAGAGTGCTGGACTGTTCTCAGCTTTGGTGAGTGGACAACAGTCAGTGTAGATTTGTAACTGGTCAAAGAATAAATGAAGTTCCTAAACACATGTACATCTAAGCAACACTAAATGGACTCAGTATGGTGTGCATGTGTGCAGTGTGTGTGTGTGTGTGTGTGTGTGTGTGTGTGTGTGTGTGTATGCACAAATGTATATAATAATAATTATTATAGAAGAAGAGGTCATGAATTTAAGAGGGAGTTGGGAGAATTTGAGGAAGAGGAGAGGGAATAGGGAGGGTTGTAAATTAGGTAAATGTAGTACTCACTTATGAATTTATCAAAAATAAAATGCTTAAATACAATACAAATAAATGACTGTGAATGCTCAGCCATAAATAAGACATTTTTGTTGTTGTTGTTTATTTTTGAGACAGGATCTCATTGTATATAACTGGCTGACCTAGAATTTTAAATGTAGACCAGGCTATCCTTGAACTAACAGAGATATGCCTGTTTCTGCCTCCTGAGTGCTGAGATTAAAGGCATGTCCCACCACAGCTGCCTAAATAAGACATCTTCATCAAACATCCTTACTACAACCAACGCTAGGGAACATCTTGGAAGAAGAGGCCATAAGAATGCAAAAGCTGGAGGATAGGGAGGAGTGCTGTGAAATGAAGTCATTTGGACATGGTTAGCAGACTCATGATCACAGCAGCTGTGATTACTGAATAAATCCTGCACAGGACCTGCACAAGATCAAGCCAACAAACATTCTAGCATAGTTAGGAGGTACTATGAGGTTTTGTCTTGTGCTGTAGAATAATCCTTTTGTACACTGTGAAGATTTGTCACTCAGATTGATTTAATAAAAAGCTGATTGGCTAATAGCCAGGCAGAAAGTATAGGTGGGACAACCAAACTAAGGATGCTTAGAGAAGGAAGGGTGGAGTCAGAGGAGATGCCAGTAGATGTAGAGAGAAACATGATGGGCATACTGTACTAAGGAAAGGTACCAAGCCACATGACAAAGCATAGATAAGAAAAACGGGTTAATTTAAATGTAAGCCTACCATATTGTACTGAACAATACTAAATTAAATGTAACAAGCCTGAGGTATTGGCTGAACATTTATAAATAATATTAAGTTTCTGAGTGGTTTTTTGGGAGTGGCTGCCAGCACAGGAAAACTCTGCCAACAGTCTTATTTACTTTTCTATTGCTGAAATAAGAAACTGAGACCAAGGCAACTTATATAAGAAAGAGCTCATTTGGTGCTCACAGTTTAAGAGGGTTAGAGACCATGATCTTAATGATCGGAAGTATGGTAGCAGACAAGCTGGCATGTTGCTAGAATAGTAGCTGAGAGCTTACATCTTGAGACAAAACCACAAGGCAAAGAGGGAGCTAACTGGGAACAGTGTAGACTTTTGGAATCTCAAAGCCTGCTTCTGGTGACACACCTCCTCCAACAAGTCCACACCTCCTACTCCTCCCCAAACAGTTCCACCGACTGGAGACCATGTGTTCCAATATCTGAGCCTGTGGGGGCTATTCTCATTCTAACCACCACAGGCTCCACCTAAGGAGCTGTTGGTGGTGGTTTGGGGAAGGAGAGTGAGTCCTCTTTGAGGATTGGATCTGGTCGCTGGTTTGCTGCTCTTGCTCTTGTGGCTGTTCCCTCACCTATGCACATATGGTCAGGACTGAACGGACTTAGCGTGCTGTTAAAAAATAAAAGAAGAAGAAGAAGAAGAAGAAGAAGAAGAAGAAGAAGAAGAAGAAGAAGAAGAAGAAGAAGAAACTAAACAAAAATAAATACATTTTTAGTTTGTTACTGGAGAATTTCATGCATGTATGCAATGTATTTTGGCCACACTCTTTAGCCCTCCTCCAACCCCTCTAAGATCCTTCCTCTACACTCCCAACTTCATGCACTAAAAGACCAACGAACAAACAAAAAGAGCAAAAAAAAAAAAAAAACAAAAAAACAAAAACAAAAACAACAACAAAAAAACAACCCAAAAACCACTGAACCTAATTAGTGGTAGAGAGTTCTTAATATTTCCATTTTACAAATGACAAAACTGAGGTCAAGTTTAGTCATTTTGACCAGCAGTTTGGTTTATTTTTTGGTCTAGTTCTTCTTGCTGGCCACCATCCCATCATTTCCCACTTGTCTGTCCCCACCTCTACCTTACTCCTATCCAACAAGCCATGCCAGAGCTCAGTTTCCCTTCTCTCCAGGTTTTTGTGAGCAGTCCTTCAATACTGCTGCCTTTTCTAGATGTCTATAAACTTTTCCATGGAATTCCCAGAATACAGAAAACTTTCCTTATCTTGGGTTGGTTTTATCTTAGTATTGCCTAGAAAATAATTAATTGTATGAATAAATGAATAAGGCTAGGTAATGGTGCTCTTACTTTTGTTTCTTATATTGCTACCTAACAGATGATACTTTGCCATTTAAAAGCTAAAGCATAACATATCTCATCTCACAGTTTCTGGACTTACAACTTGCAGGCAGATGTTTCTTTCCTAGAAGCCACTCCCAAATGATCACTCAGAAACTCAAATATTAATTGTAAATACTCAGCCAATAGCCCAGGCTTGTTACTAGCTAACTCTTACATTTTAAATTAACCCATATTTCTTATCTACCCTCTGCCACATGGCTCATGGCTTGTTACCTCATTTTCTATATGTTCTGTTTCCTCTGCGTCTGCTGGCATCTCCTCTTTCTCCTTCACAGCATTCTTAGTTTGGCTCTCCTGCCTAACCTTATTGTGCTCAGCTATTGGCCAGTCAGCTTCTTTATTAAACCAATCACAGTGACGTATATTCACACAGTGTATAGGAATAGTCCACAATGACTCTGTCTTAAAGTTTCTTATTGCAATAAAAATGATAGTAGGGTTGAAGTCTCCACTGATGTTCTAAATTTATCTGAATGTAGTCCCCCCTTTTTTTCCATCTTATTGAAACAGAGTCTCTGTGTGTGGCCTGGAGCTCAGAGTCCCCCTGCCTTTTCCTGCCAAGGGCTGGGATTACAGATGTGCAGCGTGTGTCTGGTTTGCCCTGAGGTTCTTATGGCTATAAAGTGAGGCTCAGAAGATCTGCCTCTTCACAGTGCTGAGAACTTGGTCCAAGTCAAGTGTCACCTGATAGCTTGGACCAGGATCAGGAGGATGGATCCCAGTCTCGGGGACCTAGATCTCAGAGAGCATAACTGTAGTCACCAGTGCCTGGAACAGTGTGGCTATTTAATAAATGTTCACTCACTTATAACTAAATTTTTAAGATATGGAAGGAGGAATACAGCCAGTTTTGCTGCTGAGCAACTTACCTTAATGTCTTATGTGGATCTGGGTTTCCCAGAGTGTCAGTATTATGCTAACTGATAATCTCTGAGTGAATTCAAAATAGCCAACCTGTGTTTTCCAAGGGCTCAAGTTTGCTAGAGAAGCTGATTGCAAACCATATCAGTTTCACCTGCTGCAATTTACCAAGTAACCCCTACCTCCCTTGATAGGATTGTAGCCAACATCCAGAGGCCAACGTTAGGTAGTTAGCCATTCTGCCACATGGTACTATTATTCTCGTTTTATGCATGAGGAACCCTGGACATTGTGGGCTAAGTATTTTGTTCAAGGTCATATGGTTAATAAATAGAAAACGTGGATACAAACCCAAGCATTGTGGTTTCCAGAGCCTGAACATCTGTGTGCTGGGATTGGAATGAGATAGGGGAGGGGAGGGGTGGGAGTGGTTATGTGCAAGTGGGGGCCTGTGCTGGAATGAGCTTCCCGAAGCAGGGGCAAGCAGCAGGAGGTAGGGTGGGATAGCATTTCAGTTCCTGCTGTCTCCATAGTTAAGCCTTTGGGGTCAGAGCCTTGTCAGTCCTGTGATTGAAGAGATAGATAGGTAAGGAACTTTGGCAAGAAGTGTGACCTTGCCTAGGAGGCAAAGGCCAGGCTAAGGAATGTGCACAGGGTCGGTATGATGGGAAATGCTGAACAGGAGCACAGCCAGACCCCAGTGCATGTGGTGAATCAAAAGTTGGAGCTGGGACATCCTCAGAAGTGTCAGCCAAGACCAAGTACATGATGTTCTGGAAGTCGAATGTATCCAATAGCCTTGAGGACAGAGGAAAAGGAGGCCACGGTGCATGGTTTGGGTTTAGACAACTGAGAAACTGCAATAACATACACTGATGACTTTGTGGTTTTTTTTTTTGTTTGTTTGTTTGTTTTCTCCTTGGTGGTAGAGCTCAAATCCAGGACCTTGCATAAATTAGGCCAGAATTCTCCCTTGGAGATAGATCTTTAGGCCTTGATTTCTTTGAGACAAGGTCTTGCTATGTAGCCCAGGCTGGTCCTGAACTCACTGTCCTCCTGCATCCCTATTCCACATCCCAAATGCTGAGATTATGGGGGTGTGTCATCACACTTAAGGCCTTGTTAGTTTTATGACAGTGTCTGTACCACTTGGTGCCTTCTTATTGGCACATTAAGAGCTCATGATAACCCTAAGCTATCAGAGACTAAAGACATATAGAGATCCATCGGAGCTTATAACTTTCAGACATTAGCTTTAACTTTGTCATGTCTTATGGTTAATAACAATGAGGTCACAAACAGAAAGAATGAACAAAGAGAGCTGTGTAAAGTGGCTGCCATATGAACTTTAGATTATACCTTTCTGTGTCACTTGTCCCCATGAGAAGCCAGATCTGTGTGAGAAGACATTTCTCATGATGTCAATGGCATCTCTCTACAGACAAACTTTTACTTTATCCCAGGACTTAGCGGAGAAAAGAAAACAATATTTTAATGGGACATTATTTTAATAATACTGAAGGGGTTGCTTTTTGTGGCTCTCAAACAAAACCACTGTAGATTATTTGACTGTCTTAAAGACAGCTGGCTTCACAAACAACAGCTCTTTCTGCCTTCCTTCCTTTTCTAGAGTGAACATCTTAAAATATGACAGTCCAGGGAGAGGGTCAGTGAGGGGTAAATAAGGGGACAATCTACAGGCTTACATTTGAGTGTGGCTTCTCTTTCTTCTGAGACAGCATCCTACGTGTTCCAGGCTGACCTCAAACTCCATATATAGGTGAGGATGACCTTGAATTTCTGCACCTCCTGCCTCGGCCTTCCACGTGCTGGGATCTCAGGTTTGCATCACCAGGCCTCATTTATGCAGTGCTGGGATCTGAACCCAGGGCTTCCTGCTAAGGAAGCATTCTGTTAACTGAGCCCTACATCCTTTCTCTTCCCCTTTCCTTTTCCTCTCCCCTCCTTTCCTTCCTTCCTTTCTTCCTTCTTTCATTTTTTGTTGTATTTGTGTGTGCTGAGGATCAAACCTGGAGGCTCTGTGTGCTAGGCAAGCTCTCTACCACTGAGTTACATTCCCAGCCTACATTTGCATTTTTACTAACAGGGTGCTTCATGCTACCAGCATTGTATTAACACTAAATTGTAGCAGGAAGTCTTCTGAAAACTGGAAGAGAAATTGGAAGGATCACACTTCTGACATCTTAATGGCACAAAAAATTCAATCCTTTCTGCATTCAATCATATTGCTAATCAATCAAAATATGAGGTATGCAATCTTTGTAAGTCAATTTATCAAACAGCAAAGTAAGATACACTGAGAAAGCATTTCATTAATATACAAACAATCCATGTAATAATTAGAAAAGGTGGGTTGATTAATAGGAAAATGGCCAAAGCACAGAAGTGGCATCTCAGAAAGGAAGTAATAAAGAGAGTTAATATTATAGCCAGAAATGTGTCCCTCAAGTGCATATGTTGATATCCTAACTCTTCATCCCTCAGAATGCCACTGTATTTAGAGACTGGGCTTTTGAAGAAGCAATTATACAAGATGAAGTAATTAGGGTGAGTTTAGTCCAGTATGCTGTCCTCAGAAAAGTGCTTAGGACATAGACCCATGGAGGAAGGACAAAGTAAGACAGCTGTAGGCCAAGGAGGAGGACTCAGATGAAACCGTACCTATTAACACTTGAATCTGACACTCCTGGCCTCCAGAATTGTGAGAAAACACAATTCTCTTGTTCAAGATACCAACTCTGTGGCATTTTTAAATAACAGCCTTAGCAAATTAAAAGAGTATAAAATGAAAATACTAAAATACATACAAAGTAAGCAATAATTTGAGCATGTAATGTCATGTATTTGTGTTATATGCTTGTGGGTGAGACAATAACAATAAAAAAACTGATATATAGCAAGGCACACACCTAATCCCAGCACTAGGGGGCAGAGGAAGGTAGAAGTCTGTGAGTTTGGGGTCAGACTGGTCTATATAGTGAGTTCCAGGCTAGCCAGAGCTATACAGTGAGACATTTTTCTCAAAACAAATTGATATCTACATTCCCTTTGATCAAACAATTTTACCCTAAGCAGAAATTATATGTGTAATGTATCAAAATTTGCAAATGCAAAACAACCAGTGTGCACATTCAAAAGGATAACACAGTGTGAAAAATTCCTAGGATGGAGAAAGTGGGCACTTAAAGAAGAGGAATGATATAATTAAACACCTTAGAAGGAAGTTGTCTGTGACTTGGAAGAAGCCTATGATGTTGTGTTGGTTTAAGGGTGGTAGTGGGCAGGCTGGGGAGACAGCTGAGTGGGGATAGATAGTGTTTGCTGCACAAGCAGGAAGACTTATTTACATTTGTGTCCCTAAAACCATATAACAACCTGGCTGGCATGGTGCTTATAACCCTAGCACTGAGAAACGGAGACAAGAAGAACCTTGGGGCCTTATTGGCCTGCCAGACTGGCCAATCAGTGAGCTCCAGGTTCAGTGAGAAACCCTGTGTTAAAAAAAAATGAGATGGAAAGTGATCCCAGAAGATACCAAATGTCAACTTCTGGCCTCCACATTTGCATACATGGGCACATGCACCCACATATCTATTCATGCACACACAGTTCATGCCCACATAGGTCATACATATGTGTGCATGTACACACAGGTCATACATATGTGTGCATGCACACACAGGCCATACATATGTGTGCATGCACACACCTGTACAGAGAGAGTAAAAGTAGTGGTGGACTACTACAGACAGAGAGGTTGCATTTGTTTATAGCTACTGTATCCTTTTTGCTTGTTTAGGATACAAAGTAAGACCTTGTTTCCTTTTTTGGAAAGGAATGAACATTATATGAAGACAACACTGTGATGATTAATTCTGATTGCTAACTTGATGGTATTTATAATTACTATGGAAACAAACCCCTAGGCGTGTCTGTGAGGGCTTTTCTATGTTATGTAAATTGAGGAAGGAAGACCTACACTCAAAGTGGGTGGCACTATTCCATGGGGGGAGTCCCCAGCTGAATCAAAAGGAGAAAAGGAGCCAAGCATCAGCATTCATCTCTCTCTGCTTCCTGACTGTGGACACGATGTGTCTAGTCACTTATTTCTCGCTGCCTTGACTTCTCCATTGAGACAGTACTCAAATCATGCCTAACTGGTTATTCTTCTGGAAAACTCCAAAGATTTGTTTTAAGATTCTATCAAAACACTCAAAATTTGAGAATGGATTGGCACAAATTTTAGAAGACTCTTCAGTAGCACACTGTATGTAAAATGAAGTAGCAAATCAAGATCATGAGAAAATTAAAAGTGTCTTGTAATAGTCACGTCATTGAAATGGGAAGAATGTTTTGGAAAAAAGTTTCTATTACTTAAACCTTGGTCTCTTTGTGAACAGGATAGATAATATGTAGAAGAAGTCTCTAAGCTTTAAGGGAAATAGGAATGAGTGGTTTTTTGGGAGATGGTGAAAGGTCCTGTTAATTCTGAATGGTCATCAGGGAGGCCGTACATTTACAACATGAACATGAGAGGAAGTAAATATGTACTGAGGCTTCCCTGGCAATATGACAACTCTGACCTTGGCAAATGTCTGAGATAAAATAAATAAGATAGAGAAGAGTGAATGATTTACTTTTTTGGGGACCCTGTGGCTTATAAGGAATTTTCTAGTTCCAGAATTCAGACTTTCCAGTTCTTAAGTCTCCTGGGAAAAATTCACTATTCATTTACCCATTCTTTCAGCAAATATTAAAAATGTGTGTCCAAGGGCTCAGTGAGTCTTCACTGTTGGGATCTAGGCCACTCGTGGCCTTGAGAGCACCTGTGCCAGGCTCCTAGTTCCTGTCTAGGGGAACCTGCATCTGGCCCTTCTCACCCTGCCCCACTGAATGTCTAAGAGCCAATGACTGTCCACAATCAAGGCCTGGGCAAGTGTCTGGACACACGTGGATTCATTACTTTTCTGATGCCAGCTCTCTAACTTAACCTCATGTGGGCACTTTTAAGAGATTAACCCCATTTCAGTGGCTACTTGATTCCTGACCCTTGTTTCTAACATGGTAGTTGATACTGATTCTTGAAGACTGAGAGACACTATAACTTTGGTTTGGGCAAGGTTGTTATTTTTTAACTGTTTTTTTTTTTTTTTTTTTTTTTTTTCAGGCAGCCTTCTTTTGATGTTTGTTATTCTCTGGCGGTACTCAGCCCCACATGAAACTTGGCACTGTATGTACTAACTCCCCACCTCACTGATGCCTGAATCATCAAATGGTTTTTAGGTCTGTAAACGCGTGACCTTGACGGAAATCTCCCTTCAAAGCGTATTTCAATCTCACTTGAATCTCCAAGGGTCAGTTAGGCCTTATCTAATCCAGGCTGCTGTCCCCAAGCCTTCCGCTGGCCCATAGATCTCTTTACTTAAAAACACTTTGTTTTTTCCTGAGCGTTCCTTTCCATTGATCTTTCGATGTAGATGTCTAAATGCTACTGTATTTGGAACCGTTCATCTGATAACATTTGGATAACTGTGCGTGCTTGGGGCAGGGAGGGATATCTTTTGAGTCAATAGGCACCATTCCCAATACTGCTGTGGATATCTTGTTTCCCTTTACATCTAAAACAGCTTAAACTACAGAGGTTAATAATTGTAGAGATGCTTTAGATAAGAATAGCATTTCTTCATTTTCTACTATTTAGAGCTCAGTATTTCACAATTGTTGATTGATGGATTGATGCCACATTATCAGCTGTCTTAGTTAATAACTGGTTTATAAAATCACACTTTATAATCTATACAGCTCTTTTATCATGGACTCAGATGCTTCAGGGAAATTACTCATATCTTATAAAAAGACAAGAATGCTTATTAAAAACACAGGCTAAACATTCGTATAAATGTCTGGGTATAGACTAATGCACTTCGAAGGCACTAGGTCTTGACTCCAGGTTGGAAGTCGATGAGATCATTAGGATAAAGTTAAACTTGATAGTCATTTAGTCACTCTTGGTGATGTTAGCATTGGAATGTGTTTGGGTTGCCAGGGAAAACTGCCAGAAGATAATAATTGTTCAAAAATGCTGAGGTCACAAAAAACGGGCTAGATAGTGTTGTGCTGAGTTCAGGCTTGCTGGGTGCTCTGCAGGCGGATGGTAAAAGCAGAGATAAAATGTCTGTTGAACCTGCTTGAGTGTGTACTGATCTCGCCACACCCATCTCATCCTCCGTCTGGGCCCAGAACTCCTTTATTTACTTATTGTTTATTTATTTTTGAGGCAGGGTTTCACTATGTAGCTATGACTGCCCTAGAATTTGCTATGTAGACCAGTCTGGCCTTCAACTCATAGAGATCCACCTGCCTCTGCCTCCTGAGTGCTGGGATTAAAGGCGTCTGTCTGGCAGACTGCCTTTTTTTATTTCCAAGATTCCTTCCTAGATACAATTACACTTTAGGTTGTATTTTTCCTGCTTACTTGCTTACTCGATTTTGATGTCCTTGAGAACAAAGGACAGTTCTTTAAAATTGTTTTTTTTTAATCTTCATAGTATCATTTAGCATTTTTCCATATAGAGCCAATAAGCATTCATCTGATTTAATGTAATTTGATTTAGTACCTAATCAACATTTTTCTACAAAATTCTTTTTTTTTTTTAAATTTTTTTTTGAGACAGGGTTTCTCTGCATAGCATTGCCTGTCACAGAACTTGCTCTGTAGACCAGGCTGGCCTCGAATTTACAAAGATCAACCTGCCTATGCTTCCCGAGTGTTAAGATTAAAGGTGCGCACCGCCACTGCCCAGCACAAATTCTGCTTTCTTGATGGTGCCCAATGGTCCCATGCTGCCCAGCGCCTCCTCTCAAGCGTAGGTTTCCCCGTCTTCTCCTTTTGTTTTTGCACTTGCCTGGGCACACATACTGCTGGGTATTTTCCCTCGGAGCCAGCTGAACACTTGGTGGGGCTCCTTTTGGGGGACAGAGGTACCTGCTAAGCCACATGCAGTGAAAGAAAGGGAAAGAGAAAAATACTCACTTTCCTGATGTACACAGCCCGCCCGACTGGTTAAGTCAGTCAAGAAAACAAATAACAAGAAACTCAGCTGCTTCAGACAAATATTTTTCCATTAGATTATTTTAAAAAGGGAATAGGTATATGTGCATTATTATTATTATCTTTTGTTTGGAGAAATTCTTTTACTTGGATTCTTATAGGGATCTGAGACCCAGTAGGCTGGCTACTGGGCGCAAGTAAACTGAATTGGGTCCTCAGATGGCTTCAAGTTTCAAATGAAGTTTCTCCATGGGAAGAATAACAGCTGAGACTCTAGTGTTTTCTGTACCCTGTACGGCAGTATTTAGCACATGGCAATCAATAGGGGTTTGTTTGTACAAAATGCATTGCCTAGGCAAAAAAGGCTTGCTTGAAAAATTGCCACCAAGGATGGCATCATCTATCACTGTGTTCTGTCCTGCTGGGCTCACAGAGCCCTAAGCGGTAGAGTGTCATCCAAAGTGTACTTACCCATGATGCAGTGCATCATTGAGAGGACAATGGAGAGAGAGAGAGAGAGAGAGAGAGAGAGAGAGAGAGAGACAGAGACAGAGACAGAGACAGAGACAGAGAGACAGAGAGAGCAGAGAGAGGTGTCCTACCTAGGTGTTCCCTCCGTGTGGGGTTTGAATACTGGCTGTGTATGAGGACTTAAAGAGCTTTGGCTCAAGGTTAGAGGTTAGTTTCTTTAGTGTTTTATTTAACAACCTTTATTCATGCTTTGGAACGTTTAAGGCCTTGGGGGCTTGGTATCAAACTTGCTGGAAAAAAAAATCTAGCAGCTGGCTGGGGTCACAAAGTGGTCAGAGCATTCTGTGAGTGTCACTCAGGTCATAGAGAGTGGGCAGAGGTGGGGACACCTTACACGTTCATTGCCCCTTACCTAACTTATGCCACATTACAGCAGCTACTAGAAAGAACTGATCTCTTCCTGACCTTGTAGGAATCTTCTTTTACTTTGAAATTTCTGTACCTTTCCCAAACTTGACTAGTAATTGATTTGTATGATACTTATCTTTGTAAAGATTCCACATTAGAATCTTTAAGAATTCTTTGGGAAGATCGGTGCAGCTCACAGCCCTCATTGGACACGTTTCTTTTTGCAGAGGTTTGTGAGGGTGGTACAGGGACTCACAGCTCCTCCAAGTGCAGAGAACCAGTGACTGTGGAGTGTTCAGCCCTGAGTGAACATCTATCGCGACTCCCTCAAGGTCCAGGGAGCCCCACCGAAGGTGTGGAAAGTTTGTAATAGCCAGAGTTCCGGGAGGACTCCTGTGATGTTGGTGTCTTGGACACCACAGGACCATCGCTCTCAGGAACTCCCAGCAGCTGCACAGAATCAAGACAGTTAATATTTCCATGTGCATGGGAGAGGGCTCAGGAGACTTCCACCCCTGGCTGAGGAGCTACTGGCAGTTGATGGCTACCAGGAGAGAGTCACTTTTCTTAAAGGGTGTGGCTTTTGGTAGCTTGCTAATGCTCCATTGATGGCCCCACACCTGTGCAGAGATCAACAGCATTAGCTGGACTCAGTAGGTTGAAAACAAAACCAACCAACCAACCAACCAACCAACCAACCAACCAAAACATCACAAGAAGCTGAGAGGAAGATGTGTTGGGGAGGGGTCTGGGAAGAGATGGAGGGGCCAGTAGGGGTAGACTTGATCAAAATATATTGTATACATGAATGAAATTATAAAGATAAATAAAAAAAATAAAACCTATAACCCTAAAGCAACAGTTAAAAAAATTATGTTGGGGTTTATAGGTCTTCCTTTGAGTAGGACTACTGTTACTAGGAAAATGTGGTTTGGGGCCATGGAAGTGGCTCAGAGGGTAAGAGCTATAGCCAAGCAAGACTGACCTGAATTTGATTCCTGGAACTCACACAAAGGGGAACCCACTTAAAAGGGAAGCCACGTAAAGAGAAAGGAGAGAACCCAACTCCACAGAATTGTCTTCTGATCTCCATATTAGCACTGTGGCATGTGTGCACGGCTTGCCCCTCTCCCCCAGTGTGTGTGTGTGTGTGTGTGTGTGTGTGTGTGTGTGTGTGTGTGTGTGTGTGTGAGAGAGAGAGAGAGAGAGAGAGAGAGAGAGAGAGAGAGGCACACAGAGAGACAGAAAATATATATATATATATATATATTAAATGAGAATATGTATATATTAAATGAGGCCTGGTTTCTTTCAGACCGGAGACTACTTTATTTCATTATATTATGGAAAAACAAAAGAGCAGAGGCCCCATGAGACTGCACACCAGTTGAACACAGTCCAACAGTGGACACAGGTCTGCAGTAGCAGGAGGACCCAAGTAGTGTGAACAACAGGTGACTCTTCTAAAGAAGCTTACACTAGGTTTAGGCCAGAACTTCCTCAACCCAAAGAAAAAGGGGAAAAAAAAATGTTTTTTTTCCTTCTTTTAAAACAGCTGCCTAACTTGCTGGCTAAGCAAAATGTTTTTCCCTGTTGTAGCCTGGAAAGGAAGGAGCCGCACTTGGAGGACCTCTCTCCCCTTAGCCCTTCCTCCCACCCCGGACTGTACCATTAAATCTTAGATAATGGGGAGACTGAAAGCAGGAATTAAGTTAGTACTTGTCAAAACCCGTCGCTCAGCATGCGTGGCCTCGCGGGTTCCTCTCTTCCCATTGTGCCGATCAGAATCTCTTCTGGGGCTTGCTGCGCTTGCAAGGTCGCTGCGCGAGGGAGCTTTGAACTTTGGACCGCACCTCGGAGGGTGAAGTAAACAACAGGGCTATAAATGTCAGTGTCAGGCTGCGGCTTTGTGGAGCTGCCCTGCTAGAGCAAAGAGAGAGAGAGGAAGCAAACTGGTCCCGAGGGTTTGCGTAAGTAGGACTTGATTCTTTCAGAGTTTGGGAAATGTTTTCTGAGACTGATAAAATACTTTCCCCCCTCTTTACAACAGGCATAGTAAAAAGATCAGTAAAAGACATTTTAAAAAAAAAAAAGATTTAAAAAATGAAGGAGAGTTTGGGTGCGGTAGGTGAAGTGTCTGGGGAACGCAGTTAGAGTTTTTTTTGGTTGGTTGGTTTTTGTCTTTTACCGTGCTGTGCTCAGGGGAAGCTGGGGAATGGAAATGCAGCTGTTTCTCTCTGCAGAAGACTGTGGTGTTCTAGGGGCAACGTTATCTGATTAGATTTCAGTGTTTTCCCCTGAAGGGTAGAGGGAGGACAGAGAAGAGGAAAAGCTAATGGGTTTCACGAGCAGAGATGGAAATAGGCGCACCCTGCAGTACTGTAGAGAGGTCCAGGGAACTCGTGGTCAGCAGTTACAGAACAGCGGGGACGTAGCCGGCTCCATCCACAGTGCACAAGTGGTCACCTGTAGCGGAGTACAGCTGTGCCACACACATGTGGTCCCTGGGGAGTTTTTGAGTTTAAGGAGAGAGTGGAAGCCCTTAGGTGGTGAGGGGCTTTAAAGGCAGAGGCTGTGCGACAGAGTATGCCCATTTTCCTTTTAGTGGGGTATAACCAAATGTGGTTCTGTACCTGAACAAGAGTGAAAGACACTAACGATTAAAACTACTATCCAGTTGTTACTGGATCTAATTTTATTTATCCTCATTCTTTTTATATAGCTCCTTGACAGTTAAAATGCAAAGTTTATCCTACAAAAACAACTTTAAGCAACGCCCACTGGCCTATTGATTGTAACGACAGGGAAATCTGCCAGTGGAAATCCACGCTCTTTAGTCTCTCCTTCGCCTCTAGATCGGTCTTTTCACTAGAAACAGAGGTGAGGGAAACAGTCTTCTCATGCATGTCTGCCATTTAGCCATCTGAAAATACCTATTTCAGGGCAGAGCATCAAGATCCGGCTTCATGCTGAAGATTCCGTAATAACTGAATTTAGTTTAGTTTTTTGAGACGTGTATGTGCTAGAGATTGTGTGACCTGGAGCCTCCTATGAGTTTAGTTTAGGAGATAAGCACTAGCTAGACTTCCTATTAAGAAATTGAACAGCTTGTTTTGACGTTCATTTCGCTGTCCCAGAGCATGCAGAAAACTGGCTGCTATAGTTATTGCAAGGTGGTGTATTACCTCAGTAGCTGAGAGATCAGATTTTGGATTGGGCAGATCCAATTTGAATCTACTCTTGTGGATTATTACCTGCGTGGTCATAGACAGGACACCTAAAGTCTCCCTAAGTCATAGTTTTCCTAGCTGCAGAAAGAGTAGTGGTACAATTGTTCTGAGGCACAATTGGCATATGTAAATGTGCTTAGCATTGTTTTATGGCTTTATAGTTCTAGCAAAACCCAGTCACTGACCGATATAAGGATAATCCTATTATTATTGTAAATATCAGCCTAATGGAACTTCCCTGATTAAACATCACAATTAAAAACGCGTTAGTACAAATAGCTGAGATGAAGTTAAAAGGCACATTTTCTGAACCCCCCTGCCCCGTTTTTTGGATAGGTCCTCATGGTGACCCTGGATGGCCTAGAACTTGCCATATGTAGACATAGCTGGCCTTGAACACACAGAGATCCACTGGCCTCTGCCTCTAGAGCCGAGATTAAAGAATGTGCACACCATACCCAGCTCTCCGTCCTTTCAGTCTATCTTTTTTTATTGCTTTTTCAAGACAGAGTCTCATCTCACATGTAGTCCTGGCTGTCCTGGAACTCACTACATAGACCAGGCTGGTCTCGAACTCACAGAGATCTACCTGCCTCTGTCTCCTGAATTCTGGGAGCATAGGCATGCGCCACTTTATGCCTGGCTCCCCCTCCTTTCTTTAGTGAGGCTCTTATGTCAGATTTTTCTTGGAGAGAGCAACCTCACCATCTCCTCAAGACCGGCCTCTGTGTTGAGAGTCTTCTGCCTCGGCTTCCCAAGTGGGGGGATTACAGGTGTGCTGCTGTAACCAGCTAAATTTGTATTTGGAAGCATTAAATGCCGTGAGAAATACACATTCTCACTCTGTATTCCAGGCAGGCCTGGAATTTACCCTGCTGTCATATTATTCTTGAATTCAGAGGCACCCGCTGCCTCGACTTCTTAGGTTGTCGGCTTCCCAGGCATGGGCTACCACGCCTGACTTCTTCCACTTTTTGTCAACATGACTGAGTTAGCTGTGCAGATCCTATTTATTTATTTAAATGATTTTTGCACATTTTTCATCATGATCATGTCTCTTAAAAAATTCGGAGAGAGGTGGCCCTCATTTGGGGGCTATTTCTGTTCAGGTACTTATTGCTTTACCTTTCCTGGGTGAGAGGGCATCTTCTCACCTGTCTATTTAGTTGCTGGAGCTGCCTGAGAGCAGTCGTAGCAGGAGAAATGAGTCTTAGATGGGGAAGAGCAATGACTTGTTCTCTCTCCTCTCTGCCTTTTGCCTGGCACTTGACAGCAAGATATCATACAAGAGCTAAGGGCCATCAGGAGCCACATTCATGTTGGTACCCTGTCTCCACCGCTACATCCTTTCTTCCTCACATCTCTTTCTGTGCTGGCTCTTTTCGGTTTTGTGCAGAATTCCCTACTAACACTCCCTAGGTTGACAGAGGACAGAATGAAGCACCCAGAACTTAGTGCATCTCAAATGAAAATTAGGATGTGTTTGTAGAGTGTATATGACTATACACTACGGTCGGAAGGTGTTTCTGAAATATGTGTCTTCTCCTAGAAAAGTGCCTGGCTGTCAGTCAGCTACATTTCCATAAGTGTGCTTATTGCGGTATCGTGCTACAGCTAGCTAGCTGATGGTTTGACCACTCCTCTGCCTTGTAGCTGGCACTTTCCCCCTTTACAGGAAGATTTACAGGCTCATGGCAACGGCATATTGAACCCAACAAAATGGAGACAGACTTCATGAGCTAAGTTTTAATAAGTAGGAGTGTACCTACTGTGTTTAAAGAAATTCATAGTAATGACTGTGAAGTTATCTATGAAGTTCATTTTCTGTTTTACAGGACAACCCCAGCAATGTGGAGAAGCCTAGGGCTGGCCCTGGCTCTCTGTCTCCTCCCCTATGGAGGGACAGAGAGCCAAGGCCAAAGCCCTGTTTGTAAACAACCTCCAGCCTGGAGCATAGGGGATCAAAATCCAATGCTCAACTCTGAGGGTACAGTGACCGTGGTGGCTCTCCTTCAAGCCAGCTGATACCTGTGCCTTCTACAGGCGTCCAGGTGAGTAGTCTTTTAAGGTTTCGGACATCTTTAGGGAAAGCTGATAAATACAAGCAAATGCATATAAAATGCAACAAAAATAGAAATAATATTAATGTTAAGTAATGCTTTTGGAGACAAGTATGTTTCTATAACACAAATTTGGTGAAAAGACCAGGAGAACATACGTATATGTTCACACACACACATACACACACACACACACACACACACACCCCGCACACACAAATGGATATATACAATACTACCAAAATGTTTACTGTGGCATTCCTGGGCTTTGAACACAATTTCTTTTTTGCATTCCTACATTTTGTAACTTCTCAATATGGTTTACCCATGTGAAATTCACTATTAGTAGAGGAAATTCTTCAATATAGGAAGCAGAGGAAGGCTGCCAGCACAGACACGAAACACTAGGATTGTAATAGAAGGTCTTGCATCATTTAACAACCATAAATAAAAAAATATTAGTTGAGTCATCCACCAAATATTAATTGCATAACATTCTGTATATATGTAAGGTGGATTTAAATATATACTAATTTGGAGCTCATGTTCATGCAAGCATTTAGTATAAAGTTTCAAGTTTTAGCCAGGCTTTAGCACACCTTTAATCCCAGCACTTGGGAGGCTTGAAGGGCAGAGGCAGGGGGAATCTCTGTGAGTTCGAGGCAAACCTGGTCTACTGAGTGAGTTCCAGGACAGTTAGGGCTACACAGAAAAACAAACAAAAAGTTTCAAGCTTCAAATAAAAGTGAAGCCTCAGTTTTACAACACAAAGAAAAATTTCAGTCAGTTAAAATTAATCAGAGCTTCACAGGAAGTAAAAAGAATGTAGAAGGCAGAACAAATCGATCAACTAAGTGTCACCGTTCATGTTGCGTGTTTCTGCCTTAGACTGGAAGAGCTGCGCCTGAGCCTAGAGAATGAAGGCTACTCTAACATTTCTTACATTGTTGTGAACCATCAAGGAGCCCCCTCTCAACTGAAACACACACACCTTAAGAATCAAGTGTCAGACCATATTGCTGTTTACCGACAAGAAGAACACCAGACAGATGTCTGGACTCTCCTAAATGGAAACAAAGACGACTTCCTCATATATGACAGGTGAGTCCCTCCCAGGCCCTTACTAGTCATTTGTTTACTTTTATCATTCACAGGAGCGTGCTTTACTGCTGAATGCCACAGGTCCGGTTTCGTCTCATTTGACTCCTTGCTGTCTGTGGCAAACACTTTCGGTTTTGACCCTTTGACAGACATTACCCTACTGTTTTTCTCCACAGCTTTCTTCTTCTCACACTACCTCCTCCTTCCCATTCTTCTTCTTCTTCCTGTTTACATGTGTGTATTATTCAGGGTGATTTAGTTTTCCCTCTCTTCATACTGAACATTCTGCAAAAATGACCTCATCTATTCGCTGACCACAATACTACATATATCCTAATGAACTGAAGTAAGTTTACAAAGTTCAAATACAGTAACTGAATGCCAAACCCAGCTTTCTCTTCCACGGTGATAGTCGCAAACATCTTAAAATCAATGGTTCAAATAGGAATCAGTTATACTCTTTTTAAACCCATTCCTTAAACTTTGACCTTTCTGTGAGTCTTCTTGGAGGGACTAGAGGACACAATCCAAAAATACTACCGTCTGCCTCTGTCCCTCCCCATTATCCACTGCGTTGTGTTGTGATACACATGGTCTCGTGTGATGGCTTTGCTACCATCTGCCCTTCCGAAAACCGTGACAGGCAGTTTGGGACTTCTAATCATTCACCAAGTCTAAGTCTTGCATTTATCTACGTTGCCTTCATAATCAGCCCCTCAAGTGACTTTCTTGCTACTTCCCCTCCTAGATTTTGACAACTTTCTCATGTGTTTGCTTTCTGGTTTAATAGTCAAGGATTTAAAATAAGGCATTTGTCTTTGTTTTATATCAAGTACTCAGTTTCAAATTAGGTCATTGAAGGTATGGCTTTTATATTTTTGAAGTGACCTTGTTGAGTTGAATGAGTCCACCATTCTAATAGATAGTTACAGAAAACGGACTCTACATTTCCCTGTGTGTTAAATAAATGGAAAAATCCATTTGCATAACAGATATAATCCTAAATATTGTGCAGCTTAATAATCATACTTCATAGACCGTGCTATTTATGTCTAATTTTATGTGGCTATTTGCTTGCATTTCCTAACCGAGTATGGAGATTGTTTTCAGCATGATCTGTATGAATTGATTTTGGGATATATGATCAAATAAACCATTCATATTTTGAGAGAATTGCAGTGCACATGCTGTCTTCTATAAAACATGTTTGGTTGATGATGCTTGCCTTCTTCTGGCTCTGCCTGGGCTGGCTCCTCTCTTTGTCTCACATTAAATACCATTTTAGCTTCGTACTTTGTTCTTTCAGGCCACTAAACTTCTCGTCAGTTGTAAAGTACAAATACAAAGACGTCTATTTTGGGTAAAATCGACATTTCAACCTTACCATTTTGAAAAATGTCAAACTCCGATTCTAGTGATTTTACTGTGCTGAAATTTTTCTTACATCAGATATGTTTCTTGGGGTAAACGGGCCAGTGAGCATCGTGCACACGTGTGCTATCGACTCACAATGCCAGGACCTGTGTCATTCAATAGACAGGAGACTCATGAGTTTCAGGTTAGCTTAGGCCTCACAGTGAGTTCAAGGCTAATTTGAATTGCATTATGAGAATCTATCTCAAAAAATCAAGGGCTGGGGATATAGCCCACTGGTAGAGCACTTACACAGAATGTGAAAGGTTTGGGTTTGCTTTCTAGACTACAAATTAATAAATAAAGAAGATACTGGCCCAAACTGTGACGTTGTTTTTGTTACGCAATGATTTCTGGTTTTGTGAAATTTGTCTTGCCTGAGCAGTTATGAAAAGCTCCCATGGTTAGCCTTTGGCAGGACATATGCTAATTAAAAAAGTATCTGACTGAGTCACAGTCATTCCACATTTTTAAATTATTTAATGACATCTATAACATTTAAAAATGCTAAAATCAGACTCAGCAACCTTGCTATAACCTGACCTGGTATATGGCCTAGGAACTCAACTATAGACCCCACTCAAGGAAGTTTACTAGAAGCATGGAAGAGGCTACACAGCCTAGCCTGAGTAAGGTCACAGCAGAGAGGACAGTAGTAACATGGTATCTGCCTTTTAGATGTGGCCGTCTGGTGTATCACCTGGGCTTGCCCTATTCCTTCCTCACTTTCCCGTATGTCGAAGAAGCCATTAAGATCGCTTACTGTGAGCAGAAGTGTGGAAACTGCTCTCTCACGGTAGGTATTTTTCTCGATTGTTTTTACTGGGTGATAAGGAGAAAACTTTAAAAATGTATCTAAATAAGTGGTTTATCATCAATTAGATAAGAAAATCTTAAATGCACATTTTCTGTTATATAACACTTGTTAAAACATATTTGCAAGACTCATATTGCTACCTTTATCTTGAAAGGCTTTAAAAACAATCATGCCAACAAATCATGGCTGGAGAGATGGCTCAGTGGTTAAGAACACTTGCTGCTCTTGCAGAGGACCCCGGTTCAGTCCCCAGCACCAACATGGCAGCTTAGAACCACTCGAATTCCAGTCCATGTGGTGCCCTCTTCTGGCCTCTGAGGGGACCAGGCACAGAGGCAGTGCACCTAATCCAACAGGCATGATAATCGTTCACATAAAGTAAAAAATAATAAATACTTAAAATAATAAAAATCAATGTAGATCACTATGTCACTTACTAATGAATGTTATTGCATGAGTATGAGTGCTCCAAGAATTTAGTCAACACATAAAATATTATGACTGTGGTAAGCTGGGCATGCTTGGAGCACAGCGATAGTCAAGCTCATCTGTGATGTTACCTGTCGATAGCTAAATACATTGTCAAGGACTCAGGACAACCAGCTTTGCTAAAGGGCTGTCCTCTTTCCCAGTCTGTAAGCTGAATTATTGCCTTACCTGAAAAAGAAATATGTTCTACTCATTACTGCTATCTCCTAATAACCATGAAAATATTTGTTCTTGTTATGAGAAGTACTACATTTAATTATTTTATAAAAACCTTTTGATTTATATTGACTAAATTTTTTCTCCCATAAATAATTTTAAACAAAGTTTCTCTAATAGGGCAGTCTGCCAAAATTTAAGTTCAGGTTTGAAAATGTTCTGAAATTATTTAGTAGTTACATTTTCTTTCCCTAGATCGACAGGAAGCTTCCTCAGATTTCAACAAGTCATTTAATCAATTAACTTTGTTGACAGGGCATTTTAATTATACCACTTTTACATGTTAATATTCATAAAATCTGAGAGTTAGTTTCAGATTTTTAAGATGAGGAGACCGGGTTGCAAATAAAGCTCTTAAAGTTGAACTGACATGATTACTTAATGCCACTGTGATTTTATTTTTCCTATTTTGGGGTTACTTTTGGTTTGCATTTGTGTAAATGCCTGCTATAAACATACCCAGTTGTATTGAAATAAAAAGGCAGAAACATTTCCCATAATCAGCTTAAAACGAATGAAGAATTTGTTAACAAGAATAGCAGACTATGGCATCTGATATCTCGACCAAATCAGCGCTTTTCTGTTTTGCTGTCTCCCAGATGCCATCAATTATATGATACATTATTTGTTCTACTAAAAGGAAAAAAAGGCTGTCAATTAAAGTAGGCTATAATGCTGTTTTTACCCGACAGAACTGTGTGAACATTACCAAAGCTTGGTGAAATTAAAAACATTTTCCCAGACATGTTGCAGAATGAAAAGCTGCCAGTTTTTAACTGGCATTTTTGAGTTGTCAGGGAGAAGCCATTTTGCTTTGGAAGACAGGACTAGATTAGATGGCAAGGGTGAAAAGTTACACACAGCACTACTGATGTCGGGATTCCGTATTTAGCCGACTTCACTACGATCTAAGTTTTTTCAGCAGTTTACTTAGTTTTGATTTTGCAAAGAGAACTATGGTAGTTTGGATTCTTTAAACCTTTAATAAAAAATATAGACATTGAGACCAAGGTCAGGCTCTTTTTCATTAATATACTGCCCAACTGTATCCTAATTAACCTGTTGGAATAACATAAAAGTTGGCTCTACAAGTAATTTTTTAAAATGCATTCATGGTCAATCTATGAGCTCGCTAATAAGAGATTTATAAATTTGTTCCAGAGTCTTGAAGATGAAGACTTCTGTAAAAATGTGTCCTCAGCTGCCGTGGGTAGCACAGCGGAGCCCTCAAAGACACATCACCACCATCACAAGCACCATCACAAACACGGGCACGGGCATCTTGGGGGCAGTGAGCTGTCAGAGAATGAGCGCGGGCACGGGCATCTTGGGGGCAGTGAGCTGTCAGCGAATGAGAAACCAGGGGCACTAGATGCTAATCCAGCTTTGCCCCCTTCAGCCTTACAACATCCCCAGCCCAAGCAGGGTCACTTAGAGAGCTGAGACATGCAGGCGAGCGAAGGCCTACAGCTTTCACTTGCTCAGAGGAAGCTTTGCCGGAAGGGGTGCCTAAACCAGCTCCTGTGTAAGTTGTCCCAGGAGTCTGGGACGACTGCCAGCAGCTGCTGCTGACACTGCCGCCATCTCATATTTGAGAAGTCGGGGTCCGCAATCACCTGACAGTGCGCTGAAAACCTCCCGTCCCTGTGTAGCTGACAGGGACTTTTTGCGGAGGAGAAAGTCATCGAATCTTGACAGTGTCGGGCCCCTCCCGCTGCCTGACGGAGTCAGCCACCAAACCCCACAGAAGCCAGCCCCACCTGAAGCTGAAAGAATAAGACCAAAAAGTGAAAATGACGCTCAAACTAAATATTTAAAATAAGATGGATACTCCCTAAGTCAGTCTAAAGACACAATTTCATTTTTAAGGAAGTTTGCGATCCACTTAATTAATCAGTGAACTAAAAGCAGGGATTGGATTTGTGCAAACACGGAGAAATCTACCAATATTGGCTTCTAAATTTAAAATTTTATGCCACAGAAAATTTGGCCCAAATCAGATTTGTGTTGTGGGGTAACTAAAAAGTGATTGCAGCTCTTGGTTAATATGTCTTTCTTTGTCTTTTTCCAGTGTTCTATTTACATTGATGAGAACAGAAACATAAACTATGACCTAGGGGTTTCTGTTGGATAGCTCGTAATTTAGAACGGAGAAAGAACGACAAAGACACATTTTCCAGTTTTTTCTTTACTTAAACTCTCAAAACAACGAGAACGTCATCTCTTCATTCTTACATTTTTAACCAACTAAATCTTAAACAGACTACATCTTAATATCTACTTATCTTTTTTATATCTAAGAATACTAGCTTTCCTTTACTACATACATCTGTGTATCTCATTTTCTTCATCTTGTGTTGTGTTGTTCTTCTGAACTGTGAGTGACTGTCTTGAAAGACGTAATGGAAGAAAAGTATGTTGTTAACCTGCATGCTGCTTAAGACAGTATTTCCATAATCAATGATGGTTTAATAGAGAAACTCGGCCCTATGAACCTGAACTCTTTTATGGCTAATACCATTAAGCAAGAATGCAGTACAGAGTTGGCCACAGTACAGACTTATCTCAATAAATGCAATTTTAAAAAGCTTAAAAGTGTGCGTCTTTATTATTTAGCATGCTCACATTGAAAAAAGAAGTGATTTTTTAAATGCCTTTAAAGAAATTAAGTTGTAGCTGCTGCATAAAGTGCTCACTCAAAACCGTCTCCGTGTGAGGCGGGAGTCTTTGGCCACTGCAAGGCGCTGCTCCAGGTCTCGGATGGTGTTCTGGAGACTCGAAATCTCCTTGCTCTTTTCCTCTTGAAGATGTTGAAGCTTCTAAACGAAGCAGAAGAAAGGTTGTCATTGCAATTGAGAAGTAAGATTAAGTAGAAGGAAGGGCAAGACAACACTCAAAACACACTTCAGGCTTCTATTTTAAAAACTGCCATACTTTGAAAGGCCTGTAGCTTCACTTTTGTGGGACTGAAAGGGAAAAATGGTATTAGGCTACAAAAAATATTTACTGTATTTAAAGTAAACATTAGGAAATGTTGATAGGAACACACTAAGGCAATTAATTTACTGAAGTTATAGTCATAGGACAAAATGCACATACCCTTCTGTAGATACTCTGTGGCAGAATAGTAGCATCTGCATAGGATTTTGACTTTGTCTGAATTCTTGCTAGTTTGGTGTCAAACTGAGTCAAATTCAAAAAGAGAAAGTTATTAAGGCTGTTAGAGTTCAATACTTGGAAACAATGTTTCTACAGAAAAAGTATACCAACAAAACCCTTTGTTATATATTTTGAATTGAACACAATCTGTATAATAGACTAAGTTTTTCAAATTATGAAACAACTTAAAATTATGAAACAACTTAAAAAAAGAACAAAGAACATCCAAACAAGATTCAGCTAAATGGTGAGTTAAAATTGCTTTGAGGGCTTTAAAAAAGGGCCCAAAGCCTGGCCACTACCTCTCTAGGTAGCATGGTACTTTTTCTCAAGACACCATTGAGCTTCCTACCCTTGCCTATGAGGCATGCTCTTGAACACTGAGTAGAAAATGTTTCCACATTACGTTGGTGTACTTTTGTCAAGAAAATACACTGTAATCTACAGTCTTAGGAGAAATGCCCATGTCTTTCAAACTTTGAAGCCAAATATTAGAAATTGGATGTAATTTAGTTAATTCAGGTTTTTTTTGTTTGAATTAAATTGAGTAAAATTAAAAGATTCCTACATCTTATTCTTATAAGCCATTTTAAAAAGTATAATACTCCACTATAATTCTTCTTTTTAGATTTACTTTAGTGTAGCCTCTCAGAAAACTAGAATAAGCTTTCCATGAGATTGTGTTCTGGTTTGAGGAGAAAACTGGAGAGTTATAATGAAGACAGACATCTGAGTACTAGTCAAACAGTCTAGTGACATGGCCCAGGTACTAAATAAAATGAAAGTTCCTAACTGATGGAAGTTAAGTTGGTGGTACATCTTGAAATACGATCTGCTGCTGTATTTCAGCTGGCCAGCCAGCGCTCTCTGTGGACATAATGGCTAGGAGCCAGAGATGGCACCATCAGTAGCCGTACTGCCAGCCACACAATGGCAGCAATAGCAACAGCAGTGTTAATAGCAATAAAAAAATCCTTCTGAAGCAACCTAACCCCCTTTCTGCACCATAACGTTACCTAAAGACTCCCATCAAGTACCCTGGGCATAGCAAAGTTCCTGGAAAATAAATTATCTTAATTTTTTTTTTTCTGAGGCAGGGTATCTGTGTAATTTTGGTGCCTGTCCTGGATCTTGCTCTGTAGACCAGGCTGGCCTCGATCTCATAGAGATCCACCTGGCTCTGCCTCCTGAGTGTTGGGATTAAAGGTGTGCGCCACCCCCGCCTGGCTTACTTTAACTATTTTAATATTAAATAGTTAATATTATTTAATATTAAATATTATAATTTAATTAGTTAATTAATATTTAATCTCAAATAATATTAAAATAATTAATTTTAATTAAGATCTGTGAATTTTTGCATAATGTAATGTGGAAGTAGAGATGGGCAGAAGCCATGGCATAATAATGGAAAAATACGTTGGTAGAATTTTAAAAAAATGCAAAATACAAATGCTTTGTTAACACATCAGTATCCTTGAGATTCTGACATGTAGTGGAACAGAAAAGAAAAAGGAACTACAAAATTTATGAGACACACTTATTTAAAATACATTTACAAATGTTCCAAAGGAATTTTGTTGACTCTAGAATTTTCATAGAAATATATTATGGAGAAATTTGTCTGTTTTTAGCCCATGTAAAACAAAAAGAGTTCCATGATTTCTTCTGGGGAGAGAGAAACCAAGGATTTGTTGTACTCTCCCCGTGCTGGAATGGTGGCCATTTGTCTCTGTGTAGACCAGACTGTAAACTCAGGTAACTCCTGAGTGGCTGTGCTCATTCTCAGAGGAGGCACATCCTTCCTGGAAGCTGGGACCTTCCTCAGATCAAGTGCCGCCGTAAAGCCTATGGCCAGCAGCCTGCGGACGGAGCGCCATGTTCGCTGAGAGTGAGAATGTGGAGCATCTTCTTCTCAGAGGGTTCTATTTGGTCTGAAATTGATGTCATTGCAATAAGAAACAAACAAAGCATGGTTTAGACAAAGGAACACGCTCCTGTTTAGCAGACTTGTGAGCACCTACTTCTAGACGTAGTCTGAGTATTTCATTTTGCTTTTCCTTCTCTTGAGTTCGTAACTTTGCATTTAGCTCCGCTATTTCCATCTCCTTCTTTGCCATTAATTCTTTGTGCTTTTCTTCATTTAATTCAACTAAGTAAAACAAAAATAAATTCATTCATTTAACAGTTCAAAGTTATGTGCTTACGTTTATTTTATTTTTCCTTCAGTATGTTTATTATCACTTGTGTACCAGGCATTATACTAAATGCTACATACAAAGTACATGTGTTCTCTGTTTTCACTGAATCCCTGCTTTGGGCTAGGAGGCAGACATTAATTACAGCTGTGATTGGGATGATGCAGGAGGAACACAGCCAAGTGCAGACAACTCTGGAGGAAACCATTAGTTGCTTTTCCCATCACTAAGAAGCAACTTAGGGGAAGAAAGGTTTGCTTTGGCTCCCAGTGAGTAGATTCAAGCCGCTATGAGGAGAAGACATGGCCGTGAGTAGCTCTGTGGGGTGGGAGCCTGCAGTGGCTGCTCATCTCCGTGAACCAGGAAACAGAGGTCATATGAAGTGGGGCTGGGCTGTAAGGCACAAGGTTTATCACCCGAGACACACTTCCTCCAGGTAGGCTCTACCTCCCAAGGGTTCCACAGTCTCCCCAAACAGCACCAAACATTAGCCTGTGGGGGATATTTCACATTCGAAAGGTGAGAGAATTGTTAACCAAATTTGGGGGAATGAGCCTAAGGTGGGAGGGCCTTTCTCAGGATGTTATCTTTAAGGCGAAGCCTCACATTTAGAGCCATTTGCTAGGTATAGACGTTCTAACAAATGAGAACTGTTGAGAGGAATGCTGCCTCCACCTTAGGAGAAAGAAACAGGAGGTACATGATGGGCCCCTTACCCAGGGATCATTTTAAAGTGTGTAGCTTATCATTCGTACGCATGTAGTACTCTAGACTGTGCAAAGCACATTCATTTGAGGTGTGGTGGTTTGAATAAGAACGGACCCCCAGGCTCATATATTTGAATGCTTACTCACCAGGGAGTGGAACTATTTGAAAGGATTGGGAGGTGTGGCCTTGTTGGAGGAAGTGTGTCACTTTGAGGTTTCAAAAGCCCAGTATCTCTCTCTGCCAAAGGATGGCTCTCAGCTACTGCTCCAGCACCTGCCTACCTGTGATATGCTCTCCACTATGAGGATAATGGACTAAGCCTATAATAAGACAATCTCTTATTTTAGTAAGAGCCAATCAGTTTACAAAACCCAGAAGTAAGGGATTTCTACCCACAACTAATCCATGACTGTTTCAGGCCCTGCTTTTCTCCCCATTTGAACTACACATCTAATCTCTATTGTTAATGGCACATCAACACCACATGACCCACTGTTACCTTGTCAGCCGCCCCAAATACAACTGTAGCTATGGCTACCACCTTCTCAGTCACTTCAGTCACTTCAGATTTTCTTAGCCTGACAATGTGTCAAAGAATACACCCCTAAGCAACAGTCTTTCTGTTGCTGAACCTTTTTGTATAATATAAAAAGTAGGAACAAGGCAACCATTCCCTTATCCAATGTCTTCCTCTCTGACTATCTAAAGATAACAGAAACACTTTCTTTTTTTAAAAAAGAAACTAAAATTTCACTTCATTGTTCTTTAAGAGCTTTAAAAACTGAAGAAAAAAAAACTATTTAATAAGTTTTAGGAGATCTCATTTTTCCAGAGCACATTAAAGCTTCTAAAATAAAAATAAAGATAAAAATAAAAATAAGTGCTTTCAATGGCAGCAACAGCAGTGTTTAAAAGCTGATGGTAGGATACATATTTGGAGTAGTGTTTTATTAACATACTTATAATTGTTCACTGTAGAAACATATACTGGATTAAAACCACATCTATCTAAGGCATTTCTGTAGTTCAGGATATAGGCTTTATATGTATTTAGTTTATAGCACTAAATTATTATTATACTTAGCTTAAGGGTTAAAATAGTGTTCAAAGGAATATCATTGAATATTAATCTTTGCAAAACTGAATTTCTTGGTGCATCTCGTGAAAATTATTTATAAATCAGCACTTCAGAATCTACTCACTTTTTAATTTGATAAGGAATAACTAGGAAATTAAACAGAAAAGTGTACATTGGTGTGAAGGTGTCAGATCCCCTGGAACTAGAGTTACAGACAGTTGTGAGCTGCCATGTGTGTGATGGGAACTGAACCTGGATCCTCTAGAAGAGCAGCCAGTGCTCTTAACCACTGAGCCATCTCTCCAGTCCTTGGTCAAATATTTGCCCATTTTCTTGTGGATTGCTACATAGTGTAGAGAGCTTGCAAGAAGTTATGTGTCTCCTACCTCAGCCTCAGGTGCTGGGATTACAGGTGTACAGGCCTGGCTTCAAGCTGACTTTATTTTATTTTATTTTTTTTTTTGGCTTTTCGAGACAGGGTTTCTCTGTGTAGTTTTTGGTTCCTGTTCTGGATCTTGCTCAGTAGACCAGGCTGGCCTTGAATGCACAGAGATCTGACTGGCTCTGCCTCCCTCAAGTTAATTTTATATATGATGTTCATAAAGATAGGGTCACTAAGCATGGCTTCAGAATAAACCAATTCACTACATACATGCAATGAGATCCGTTTTACTAAAGAAAATTAGTGAAGTTATATTCAATAGAGCAAGGATATAATGGAAAACCTATTTAAACCTTTTATATTAATTATATAAAGACGCTGGTTCACATTAGGCAAAATTGAGCACAAACATGAATGAAACTTAGAACAATTATATTTATGTTGCATAAATATACAGAACTTAAAATGTATCAAGGCAGTGTTCATTCACTATTATTGGAAAAATAATATGCATCTTTAAATTGTTTCACGATATATCAGAATTCAATAAATGAAAATTTAAAGTTACCTTTTTTTTGCATATCCTGATAAAGTTTGCTCATTTCGATTTTATGTCCCTCCTCTTTGACTTTCATTTCACTTATAAGTTTGGCAATATTATTCATATATTCCTAGAAATTAAAAACATATTCACTTTCAATGTAATCGTTATAATTTTTGAAAATTAAAAAGGTTAATTTCCCAGTTTATATTAATTTTGACATGTAACCATATCCAGTGCTGTTTATTTATTTTCAACTAACTTGTTAGTAGGCACACACCAAACAACAAGTTTTATTATTCACACATATGTATCACTGTACCGTGCTCATTCATATATGCGCCCCTTTCCTGTCCCCTCCATCAATTGTTCCTTTCCCTCTTCCAACACAGTCCCTCTTCTGCTAAGGAGACATCTAGATTCTGCGGCAGAGGAAGTGCTGTGTTTAGTTTTGCTTCCTTCCCGCTGTGGTTTGAATGTGGACCATCCCCACAGGCTCTGGGTCCTGGGGCACCAGATGGGGATGCTGCTGTGGAACCCTTAGGAGGCAAAGCCTTGTGGGAGAAGCTTTGAGATGATGGACAGTCTGCCTCTACTTTCTGCTCAAACTCCACTTCCTGACTGCGGCTGCGATGTGGCAGCTGCCTCGCTTCTGCAGCTCTTCCTCTGCTGTGATCAGATGTGTCCCTTTAAATTGTTGTAGGTTTTCCATTATATCCTTGCCCAGACAACTTCCTCCCTTAACCTGTTTCTTGCCAGATTTTTAGCTGTGGCAACAAGAAAAGTGATCGACACACTGTCCATTACCCTTCTTGTTTCTTCTCTCCACTTCCCTGAGACTCCTTTTTCCTCCACATTGTACCTTCTGCTTTGTTCATGTCACACACACAGGCACACGTGTGAGCACACACACTCTCACACTGTGTGTACGTTCCCCCATCCATAGCCTCATCTTCCTCATGTCTCCTTTGCTCTCCTAAACATTTTGCTTCTACCTTCATGCCAAATATATGTGCAGGATTTTATGTATTTATATAAAATCTAGGAGCCACAAATGAAAGAAAACATAATGATATTTGGCTTAATTTGTTTAATATGATTATCTCCAGTTGTATTCATTTTCCTACAAACAACCTAACTTCATTTTCCTTTATGGCTGAAAAAAATACTATTGTATATAGATACATTTTCTTTTCTCTCTCTCCTTTCTCCCTTTCTTTTTCTTCCTTCTTTCCTTCCTTTCTTTCTTATTAATTTCCCCCCATCTTGATCAGTTTCCCCTTCCTCCTTTCTCTTCTATCAGTCTCTCTCCCCATCTTCTTCCACTCCATCCATTTCCTCTCCCTTCCCTTCAGGAAAGTGCAGGCCTTCCATGTGTATCAGACAGCCATGGTAAATCAAGTTGCAGTGAAATGAGGCACCTCTTTTCCTATTAAGGTTGGACCAGGCAACCGGCAGGAGGAAAGGGTCCCAAGAGCAGGCAACAGAGTCAGATTCCACAGGATCCCCTCCCCCCAGTTCTGCCTAATGATTGGCTGTGGGTCTCTGCATCTGTTTCCATCAGTTGCTGAAGGAAGCCTCTCTGATGACAACTGGGTTAGGCACCAATCTATGAGTATAGCATAGTAGCATTAGGAACCATTTCTTCTGAACTTTTTTCTTGTTTTCCAGTCATGTTTGGTTGTATTCTAGGTCTCTGGGCTATCCAGCCTCTGGGTCCTGGCCCTCCAGTCATCATCAGGGGTGAGCTACCTTTCATAGTATGGGTCTCAAGCTGGATCATTGTTTGGTCACTCCCATAATATCTGCACTACCTTTGTCCCAGCATGTCTTATAGGCAGGGAAAATTTTAGGTCAGAGGTTATGTGGCTAAGTTAGTGTCCCAGTCCCTTTACTGAAAGTCTTGCCTGGTTACAGGAGATGGCCAGTTCAGGCTCCATATCTCTCATTGCTAGCAGTCTTAGATAGGGTCACTTTCATAGATTTCTGGGAGTTTCCATTGCACTAGGTTGATAGCTCATGCCAGAGATGCCCCTGATTCCAGTGGTCTTTCCCAGTATTCTTTTCCTCCACTCTCCGTCCCCTCTACCTGATCCCTCTTATTCCAATGCTCCCCCCCATCCAGACCTCTCCCCATGTCCACTTGTGATATCTATTCTATTTCCCCTTCACAGTGAGATTCATGGTGTCCCCCCGTGAGCCTTGTTACCTAGCTTCTTTGGGTCTGTGGATCGTAGCATGGCTATCCTTTACTTTACATCTAATATCCATTTATGAGTTAGCACATACTATGTTTATCTTTCTGGGTCTGGGTTACCTCACTTAAGATGATCTTTTCAAGTTCGATCCATTTGCCAGCAAATTTCATGATGTCATGTTTCTAACAGCTGAGTAATGCTCCATTGTGTAGATGTATCACATTTTCTTTATCCATTCTTTTGTTGAGGGGCATCTAGGTTGTTTCCACCTTCTGGCTATTACAAATAATGCTTTTATAAACATAGTTGAGGAAGTGTCCTTGTGGTGTGGTAGAGTGTCCTTTGGTTATAAGCCCAGGAATGGTATAGCTGGATCTTGAGGTAGATCAATTTACAATTTTCTGAGAAACCACCATAACAATTTCTATAGTGACTGTACAAGTTTGCACTCCCACCACTAATGGAGGTGTGTTCTCCTTGCTCCACATCCTTTCCAGCATGAGCTGTCACTGTGTTGTTTTTGATCTTAGTCATTCTGACAGTTGTAAGATAGAATCTCAGAGTTGTTTTGATTTGCATTTCTCTGATGGCTAAGGATGTTGAACCCTTCTTTAGGTGTTCCTCTAACATTTGAGATACCTCTGTTGAAAATTCCGTTTAGATCTGTACCCCATTTTTAAACTTTCTTTTTATTTATTGTGTCTTTCATATCATGCATCTCCAGCCCATTCATTTCACCATTCCTTTGTATCTGCCTTTTGCCCTTGCAAACCTGCCCGTGCCACCCCCCCCCATAAAATAAAATAAAATTCAAGAAAAAAAGGAAATAATCTTGTCATGGAAGCTGTAGTGTGACACAGTAAGTCATGCAGTAAAATCTTTGGTCCATATATCTTTAGTTGCAAGTGTTCATTGCAAAGAGTCATTGGTCTGGTTCGAGGCCTCTGGATTCTGCTACACTATCGATGCTGGACCCTCACTGGGACTCCTCTTGGATATCCTGTTGTTGCCCTGTGTCATGAAGATCCTGTAGCTTTGGGTCTGCAGGACCAGCACCTTCATGTGCTCCCGTAGATAACAGATGGGGTGGATGTTGGGGTGGGCCAACTCTTAACTCTGATTCTGGTCTAGGTAGTTGTAGAGTTGGTCAGCCCGCAAGCTCTCCCTTGTCCTCATCACCAGGGGGAGCTCTCCAGCACTGCCCCATCAGAGTTTACCCTGTACCACAATGAGCAAGGGGTGGGGCCAGTTCTCTTGCTTTCGTGCCCTCAGGGTCAGCTCTCCCACACCTGAACCATTAGGGCCAGTTCTACTATGTTGCTTAGGTGAGGTACAGGGGCCAGGCTCCTCAGTGCAGCAGCTGGTGAGAGGCAGGGCCAGCTCTCCCACCCACCACAGGTGGTGAAGGGTATGGGGGCACCATATGGCAGATGAGGGGCAGGGCCAGATTTCTCATGCTCATGTTCCTGGGGCTAGCTCACCCTCATAAACAGGTCAGCTCTGCTGTGCTTCCCAGACAGGTGCAGGGCCCGCTTTCCTAAGTGTTGCAGCTGGTAAAGGGGAGGGTTGGCTCCCTTGCCAGCTGAAGGCAGTAGGAGAAAGGGGGAGGGCATCTTTCCCTCACTTCCACCATCATCCCTCAGAAAGGGAGGCAGTACCAGCCTATGCCCCTCTCAAGTCCTCAGGGCTTGCTCACCAGCACCCCTGTCTACAGGGTCAACTCTACTGTGCTGCCCTGGCTAGGTGCAGTGCCTATTCTCCCAAGTGCTGTGGCTGTTGAGGGGTTGGGTCAGGTCCCTCACCTGCTGCAGGTGGCAAGGGGCAAGGGGAGGAGGTCATCTTTCCCTCACCCATGCCACCATATGGCATACAAGAGGGGTGTGACCTGCTCTCCAATTCTTATGCCTTCAGGGCCAGCTCGCCCATGCCCCAGCAAACAGGGTCAGCTCTATAGTGCTGCCCAGGTGAGATGTAGGACCCTCTCTCCTGAGTGCTTCAGCAGATGAGGGGCAGGACCAGTTCTCCTTAGTGTTGCAGCCAGTGAGGGGTGGGACCAACTCTGTACAACCCTATCTTCTTGGCCTTTAGTGGTATCAGGATCCACAGATGTCAACAGTGATGCATCAGAGCTATGAACCCAGACATGGGCCCCAACAGCAGTCCAGGCCCAGGCTGAGACATCACTATAGCTCTGGGTGGCAATCAGCCCACTCCTTACCTCTTTCGCCTCTTCAGATCTGCCTCTGTCCATAGGTCATGAACCATTCTGTCTCTCTCTCCCCCATACCACACCATACATTTGCTCACCATAATAGTGCCTCATCTGTCTGGCATGGGGCAGAGCTCTTGCTGGAGTCCTCTCCTGTACCCCATTTTTAAAACTGAATTACTTGTTTTTTTGATGTCTAGTTTCTCGAATTCTTTATATACTTTGGAAATCAACCCTCTATCAGATGTGGGGTTGGTGAAGATCTTTCCCCATTCTGTAGGCTGCCATTTCATCCTTTTGCTCTTGTCCTTTGCCTTATAGAAGCTTTTCAGTTTCATGAGGTCCCATTTATTTATTAATGGTACATTTTTAAATCCATTACTTTACTGTTGGATATTTAGGTTGCTTCTATAACTTAGCTATTATGAACAGTGCTGTAATAAATACTGATGTACAAGTAATATTGTAGATGTAGTTTTAGTTTCTTGAGAAACCTGCATACTGACCTCCATGGCGGCTAGACTAGTTTATATTTCCACTAGCAATACATAGGAGCTTCTTCTTGTCCATACTCTTAGTTACTTTTTCTAATGCTGTGAAGAGACACCGTAACCAAGGCAACTGATAGAAGAGATGTTTGCTTACGGTTTCAAAGAGTTAAGCATCCATGACCATCATGGCAGGGAGAATGGAAGCAGGTAGGCAGGCAGGGCCCTGGAGCAGTAGCTGAGAGCATACATTCTCATCCCAAAGAAGGAGCTAGAGAGCGGCTGGGGTGGGGGGTGGGGGGCTTGCATGGTGCATATACAGAGGTGATTCCACTTTTATGTGGGTTCTGGGGATTGAAGTTAAGTTTTCTGGCTTGCTCAATAGGATTTTTACCTGTTGAGCTACTTCATTGGCCCTGTACAGATTTTTGAGTTATTTGTGTATTATAGTTATTAATTCTGTCTGATGCACAGACAGCAAAGATTCTCTTCCATTTTGTAGGTACTTTCTTTACTCAACTGTTTTCTTTGCTGTACAGGTCCTATTGATCTACCATGGCTTTATTTCCTAGAGTAGCCATTGCCAAAGTCCTTACCTGTGCCTCTATCTTGAAGTGTTTGCCCAAGTTTTTCCTCTAACAGCTTTAGGATTTCATATTTCACACTAAGTCCTTGGTCCATTTGGAGTTGATTCATGTGCAGGTTGAGAAAGGCACCTAGTTTCATTCTTCTGTTCCTGGATATAGTTTTCTAGGCAACATTTGTTGAAGAAGTCTTTTCTCCGGTATCTATTTTTGGCATCCTTGTAAATAATCAGGTGGCTGTAGTTGTGTGGATGTGTATCTGCATCTATATTTGGGTTTTTATTATAGTCTATTGAGCCACATGTTTATTTTTATGCTAGTACCATGCTACTTTTTATTACTAAGCCTCTGCAGTATAACTTGAAATTATAGCTGAGATTTTGTGCAAAACCATATGTATGTGTACCTATGTTTTTGTGAACATTTTTTGAAAAAAGTTTATAGTTATTACTAGATATTTAGTGGCACTGAGGAGATAAAACAAAACAAAAACCTCAGAAGATGTACTGACTCTAGATGTACTGACTTGTGTGTCTGTAATTAAATACAATTACTCAGGGTGTTGTTGACTTGACAGAATCTAGAATTACCTAGGAGACAGACCAGGGTATGCCTATTAGGGATTATATTGACTATGTTAATTGATATGGGAAGAATAATTTTAATTTTTTTTGTGTGTGTTCTGGTCTATAACAAGCGGAGAAACCAAGCAAACACATTTTCATCCCTCTCTGTGTCTTGGCTGTGGGTGGTATGACCAGTTGCTTCTAGCTCCTGCCCGTGACTTCTCCACCATGATATAGCATATTTTTGGTCTATGAGTTAGAATAAATCCTTTCTTCATTAAGTTCCTTTTGTTAGTGTCTTTTGTCACAGCAACAGGAGAAATAACCAGGACAACTAGTTTAAGGGACACAGTCTGGACTGCCATTCATGATATTTTTCCTGCCAGGCAAGTTGCAGGATTGGCCAAACCCATAAAACTTTTAGATGTGATTAAAGCTGGGCAGAGTCAATGCAGGGAGAACCTCAAAGCTGGTTATTTTACCCATTTGTGTGTATCTAGGTTTCTAGATGGGCAACTAGAAGAGTCAACAGAATGTTCTCTACAAACGACATGAGGTGAGTAAGTCACTGCTGCTCTAAGTGGCACATGACAAAGTTCTCTGTACCTTTCCATCTGACTGTGTCACCTGCAGATGCCACTACTAAGTGGAGGGAGTGCATTAACTTGATAAAATTCAGAATTTCACTCCAGCTTCTGGGCATATAGGCTGTCTGTCATACATGTGGGTTGAAGTGTGGTCTAACTCGGTGGAGAGGGGGAAGATCTTTCTTATTATTTTAGCTTGTGTCAGTCCTAAGAATAATTCTTTCTTTTCCTTAATGATGCCAATCCCTAGGAAATGATAACTGGATGACTTCTTATTTAGTTTCTGGGAACTTTAAACTCTAAGGGATAGCTTCTGGCTGTGTTCTTATTTTATGAAACTTACGAATTTTCTATGTGCAATGTAAGAATCATCTAGAAAGTATTTCTATTAAGCATCTTCTAAGTTTGTTCCTAAGAAGTAGTTCTCCATGAGTTTTGGGTTTAGCTGGAGGGTCTGTATTAGTAAATTCTCATTGGATTGAGGCCATTTAAGAAGTATACTTTGGACAAAAGCTGTTTAAAAAGTTTAAAATGGATGTGGTGCTTTATACTTTTCATCCCACTGAAAATTGTTATATATGTGAAGGACCATGGTTAGGCTTGAAGTTTTAGAAAGGGAAAAAGGTAAAATTTTCACTGTTTCAGTACCTGGACTGCAAACTGACTCATCATCTACTGCAGACTCTGCAGTGAAGATTTAGAATGAAGCAGGGAGGAACTAAGGAAGGAGGGGAAATAACAGAGAAAAGGGCGGGGAGAAAAGTATCTCAGAGATACTTAACTGAGAGTCTACGTTCCCTGAAAGCTCAGGCAGAATGCTTTTCCTTACTGGTAAACATTACTCAGACAGAAGTCCTGGATTAGGAGCTAGGAAAAGCAGGGTTTCCTTACGAGCTTGTCACACAGGAACTCGTCAAGTCACAAGAAGATCCTTTAAGCTAAGCCTGTGCAGATTCAACTTGATTTTGGAGACCTTTGAATTGATATGTTGGCTCTTGGCAATGAGAAAGAGGTTGTACAAGGAAACCTCTCAACGGGCAGAGGGACAGAGATTAGCATTTATTTTGTGTTATATGTTCTGTAATTGCTATCACTATGCTGTTCCTGAGGAAGACAAGAAATGTAGCAGAATATAATGACCATTGGGAGGAACTAATATGTGCTGTACATAAAGTCCCTCCACTATTTGGATGGTATGATGATTACCCAAATCAGAAAGAACACAGACTCACTTCTTTTATAGTAAAAGAATTAAAAATATTAACCAACAGAATATGCTCTAAAGTAAGTCAATTAGCACAACTAAAAACCATGTAGCAAAATAATTGCATCTCTTCTTGGTAGAAAGAAACAGTGTGAAAATGATATTAGTACATTATGGTTTGTAAAAAAGGTTAGGAGTTGCGAAAGTTGCTGTTCATTTATTAAGGTTTTTACATATATAACATGTATATATGTATATATGTATATATACATATATATACATATATATATATACACACTACAGTTACATAATTTTGGTGATGTTTGTTAATTAAAACAACTTGCTTCTTATTTGAATGAACAAATGCTTTTCAAGGGTCTAACTGAATACAATAGAATATAAACTCACCTGCTCATGGGATTTTAACTTCTCTTTCATCAAATCAACATTTCTTTTTAGTTGTTCATTTTCACCTGTGTACAAATAACCAAGGAATACATTACTAAATAGTACTTAAAATTAACATGGGACTATCTGTAACATTTACATTTCTGTTCACACATGTGGTCAATGAGTACGCACCAAGCACTGCTGGACACTGGGAACGTGGGAACACAAGAAGTCCCAGCTTTTCACTGAACCTACAGTCTAGCGGTGTGGCAGAGGCAGCAGCTCCATTCGACAAACCTTCTGTAGAGGTACTGTGCTTGAGATGCTGTGAGAACATGTGGTGGGAAACCTGGGTCATCTGGACATTGGGTAAGTGTTCGGGGAAGAAGCCACCCTGAGCGGAGATTTAAGAGGCAAGGCTTGTTCAGCATTAGGGAAGGGTATTCCAGAACAGAAAAGTGTGCAACAGAGGATACGCTTGAGGGAAACAATTTCGGAGGCCAGTGTGGTGGCTTGCTATTGTAGTTCTTTAGCTCTTGGGAGATGAAGGTAGGATTACTGCAAATTCTGGACCAAATAATAAGCTTAGGCCAGCTTAGGCTACAAAATGAGACTTGTGTCAAGAAGCCCAAGGACAAAAAATAATAAAAGTATGGGCTGGCAGGATGGTCCACTGGGTAAAGGCTCCCACCTCCAAGCCTAATGACTTGAGTTAAAATCCTGGGACTCACAGGGTGGATGGAGATAACTGACTTCTGCACATTGCCTGCTTACTTCCACATGAGAACCATTCAACATGTGCCCCACCTCCCATATAGAAAATAAACGTAATAAAAATATTTAAAAAGTAAAGAATGAAAAGCTACAATTTCAGAGTAGGAAACTTGGTGAAGTATAAAGAGCGAGGAGGAGGTGCTATGCGGACTCAAACTGCACTATCCAGGAGGACATAATCTGTAAGGATGACTTGGAATTCTTACTGTATTACAGGGAATCATCAAAGAATACTGAACAATGAAGGAGTGAAATGACTTGAGATGCATGCTGCTACAGCGCGCTGTTACACTCTTGAATTCACAGCAGCTGTGATGACTTGCACAAAGTTGGGCCCATCATAATCCTGTCTAGGAATGGAAGTGTGCTTAAGAGGCCCCAGCTCTTCCTGAACATCTAGGGGCAATTAAGAGTTGCTGTAGGAGTGGGGGAGAGGAGACCTTTCTCAGTGGTGTAGCCACTGGTGGGGTGCCTACATTCCTACAGATAACCCCTCGCCCATGCTCTTGTAAGGAACCCCATTGTAACTACTGGCTCACCAAAACAAAACCCAATACAACTCTGTCTCTCTGTCTCTCTCTGTCTCTCCCCCCTCCTTGTTTTCCCTGAAATGAAAAACATACAAAAAAAAAAAAAAAGAAAGAAAATATTTTCAACCAAAACAAAACAATATTACCAAAGGAAAGACTCCAGCTAAGCTTTCTGTTTCCCTCTATTGTATGGGATTTTCAAGCCATGGGGACACAGTCAGTTTTCAAGTTGAAATACATATTGTTAATGGAATGCATTCTTGAATTTAAAAAATAATATTTCAGGGGACTTCAATCTTTTTAATAGTAAATGGGCTTTCTTTATGATTCAGTTTTGTATGTTTTAAAAGTCTAGCCACTATTTTACTGTGATGAAATATATATAACAACACTTACCATTTCAGCTCTTTTAGGCATACAGTTTAGAAGCATCAAGTATAATGTGTGTAATCATCTTGACTTCCATCTCCAGAACCTTATTATCTTCCCATAATGTATATGCTGTGTTTGTCAAACACTAACCTCTCCTATTCCATCCCCAGGCCCTGGCAACTTGTTATTTTCCATCTCTATGAATTTTACTACTCTGGGTACTGGGTATAAGTGGAATCATATAGTCTCTGTCCATTGTCTGGCACAGTTCACTTAGAATAATACTTTCAAGTTCATTCATGTTGTACTACTATGCATCCGATTTTCATTCTATTTTAAGGATGAGTAACATTTCATCCATATATATATGTATACACACACACACACACACACACACACACACACACAAAACACTGCATATACCACATTTGTTTACCCATCTGTTGATGACCACTGGAGTGCACTCAACTCCGTTATTTTGATAGACACTTACAAAAAGGAAAAGGGTTCTTTTTGGTTACAGTTCTGTGAGTTTCAGTTCATGGTTGTACCTGTTGCTTCGAGTCTGTGGTAGCACACAGTGAAAGTGCAGGGCAGGTCGAAGCTGTCCACTGCATGTGGCTGGTTTGTGACTGAGAAGCAAAGAGGCAAAGGTCCTCCTCCAGGGTCCTTTCTCCTATGGGCTGGAGACCAAGTTTCTAATACATGGGCCTTTGGGGTTACATTCTATGTCCAATCTACAGGAGGCTACTTCTACCTTTTGGCCTTTGTGATTAATGTTGGTATGAATACTAGTTCACAAATTTATGTCTTTGATTTTTTTTTTTTTTTTTTTTTTTTTGGTTTTTCGAGACAGGGTTTCTCTGTGTAGCTTTGCGCCTTTCCTGGAACTTGCTTTGGAGACCAGGCTGGCCTCGAACTCACAGAGATCCGCCTGGCTCTGCCTCCCGAGTGCTGGGATTAAAGGCATGCGCCACCACCGCCTGGCTTTATGTCTTTGATTTTTATTCTTTATGTAAATACATTAAAGTGGAATTTCTGAATCAAATGGTAGTTCTAGGTTTCATTTTTCTGAGTAATCCCCAGTTTTTAATGACAGCTACATTATATGATATCAGCAATACCAACACACCTTGTGTTTTGAGGCCTAGAGTTTGCCAAGTAGGTCAGGCTAGATGGCCCCTGAATGAGCCACAGGACTCCACCTGTCTCTCTGCCTTTCACCAGTGCTCAGTTTATTAGTGGGTACTACCACATCTGGGTTTCTTTTACTTTTCCTTCCTTCCTTCCTTCCTTCCTTCCTTCCTTCCTTCCTTCCTTCCTTCCTTCCTTCCTTCCTTCCTTCCTTCCTTCCTCCCTCCCTCCCTCCCTCCCTCCCTCCCTCCCTCCCTCCCTCCCTCCCTCTCCTTTTCTTTCTTTCAACATGGTTTCTATGGATTGTACTCATGTACAATTTATTGAATGAACTATCTCCCCCCAAACCATGCATTTAAGAATGATTTCCCCAACTTACTTTTCAAATTGTGTTGATATTGAATAGTCTGTTGTAGCCCTTTTATCATAGTATGAAGAGTAGTACATTCTAAAACATAAAAGATACATTTATTTGAAAATCATTTTGGAATCCTTTTGATTGAAAGAACTGAAGCAAAATAATATTTAAGTGAAAATTATGTGATCTTAATAAAGCAACCAGACATCTCAAGGTAATTTCCAATATATGGTGTCTTAGGGCTATTGTTCCTATGATGAAACCTGGAGACAAGAGCTACCCTGGTACTAATTTCTGTCTTAGGGTTCCTATTGCTGTGATGAAACCTGCAGGCAAGAACTGATGCAGAGGAGGCCCTACAGGAGTGCCTACAGCCCCATCTTCTATAGGCATTTTCAACATAAACAAGACTCCCTCCTCCTCCTCCTCCTCCTCCTCCTCCTCCTCCTCCTCCTCCTCCTCCTCGCCCCCTCCCCATCCCTCCCTTTCCCAACTTCTTTTTCTGTTTTTTCGAGACAGGGTTTCTCTGTGTAGCCCTGGAAGTCCTCGAACTCGCTTTGTAGACCAGGCTGGCCCTTAACCCAGAGATCCACCTGCCTCTGCCTCTCAAGTGCTGGGATTAAAGGTGTGTGCCGCTACCTCTCAGCAAGCTCCCTCCTCTCTGATGACTCTAGCTTTTGTCAAGTTGACATAAAACTAGCCAACACATACAGTAAGTATTTTAAATTCACCTTTTTTTTTTTGGTTTTTCGAGACAGGGTTTCTCTGTGTAGCTTTGCGCCTTTCCTAGAACTCACTTGGTAGCCCAGGCTGGCCTTGAACTCACAGAGATCCGCCTGGCTCTGCCTCCCAAGTGCTGGGATTAAAGGCGTGTGCCACCACCGCCCGGCCTTAAATTCACCTTTTATGTGAAAGGAATCCCAATACTCAGTAATGACTTTTCTAAGACACAGTACAGTGGAGACCTCCCCCTGTGCCTTAGCAATGTCTTCCCTAAAAGTGACCCACAGCTGGACACGTCTGGGAACCACAGAAAGTGTTTCCATGCAACTCTTACAGGAAAGCATATTCTAAGAAAAGAGATTAAGTTTGTTCAAAGGTGGAGGGCCATAGCAGTGAGATGGTATACAATGAGGCTTTTGTTACAGCTGAGCAATATGTTTTCTTGGTACTCATAACTAAGTCCTGGGCAAGACAGAACTATGCAAGTATTGAAAACCCTACACAATGTTACAAGACAACCTTAGTCCATGGCTGCAGACAGAATAGAAAATACTTTCTTTAATCGTGATGATGAAAATCAAAGTATTTTGCAAAAGCTCAAAGCCGCATGACCAGCACCAGGTTCCACTTTCGTGGCCCTTCTCTCTTTCCTGTTCTCCCTTCTGTCCCCAACACCCACTCTCACAAAGCCCTCCGTCACATTCTCCTTTCTCCATGTTGCTATTTCCCAGTAACAGAATGATGGATAAATTACATTTCCAGATAATCATTAGCTGCTAACTTGCTTTACACATGCTACTGTGCTAGATGATGTAATAAGAGAGATGTGCTTGGTTATTACTTGTCCTTATTGTAATGAACATCATTTACTGTAAGGAATCTAGCAATTAGTGAAATAAGGTAGCTGAAGTTCCTTCAGTAATCAGCAAATGAAAATCACTTGCTACTCTGTGCATACTAGAGGTTTTAAAAAGTATTTTTCAAATTTGAACACCAGATGGCAGGCTCAGCACATTTTTCCACATTAGAAATTAGCTAGCTAAAGAGTTCTTCATGAACTAGAATGTCCTTCACTGATTCAGAATAAAAGCTTTTCACTGTCTTTGCAAATTTTAATCTACATTATCTTTTCTCCCCAGAATTTATTATGCTGTCCTATTAAAATTTTCTTGATTATTAAGCTATTTCTTTCTTTTTATTGGATTGATTCATCTACTCCTTCATGTAAAGGGTTTTTTGTTCTTGTTTGTTTGTACTGCTTTCTCTCATGGAAACCCTGATACTCATCTCTGATGAGAGGGTCTCATCAGATAGCCTTACTCAGATTTCTCTGAGAAAAATATAGCAACCAGGTAGTCTTCCTTTGCTTCCTGCCCTTGGTTCACTCCAGTATCTCTGTAACTCCTCTTTTCCATCATAGAAGTAGCTTTTTTTTGTCCATCTAAATTGACTGTTTAAGGATGCTGTTCACCATGGTATAACCTTTTAATGTTTTGTTCTTCTTTTAATTAATTTTCAGTTTTCATGCATGTTCATCAAATAATTATTACTATGAGTAACATGTATGAAGGGACTGATGTTTTTGCTTCAAGTGATGTTTTCTTTGTATGTAATCCCATAGTTGTATTGGAAAACCACAGTAGTAGACATATACAGATGAGCTCTCATCATTTTCCTGTTCTTCTGCACAGTACCATATGACCCAGCTATCCAAGTCCTTGGCACATGCCTAAAGCACTTGACATCTTTTTATACAGATGCTTTTCCAGGCATGTTTGTTGATGCTCTCTATTCACAACAGCTGGCTGTGTGCCATTACATGCTGCTCCCTGGACAGTGGGCTGGATGGTGGGCTGGAGTCTTAAGCTATTTCTTAATATTTTAGTACACCAATAATGATTTTAGTGAAAATTTAGGATCTAGTATTAATTATCAATTTGTGTGTTAGTAAATATTTCATAGAGTAGTCTGAAATATTAAATGCAATTAAAACATAGCTTTCAGCTGGACCTGAAATGTCTCCCAAAGACTCACGTGGCTAAAGGTTTGGTTCTTAGCTCATGGAGTCACTGGGAGGTGGCAGAACCTTTAAGAGACAGAATCTAGCAAGAAGTCAGGTCACTGATGTATGCCTTCAGAACCAACTGTGGGACCCATTTCTCTTCTTCGGTTTTACAGCCAGGCATAAGGTTATGGGCCTTATCTGTTGTGTGTCACGCCATTATGGGCTGCACCAGGCCCAGAGCAGTGGGGTCACGAGGTCATGAACTAGATACTCTAAAACTGCCAGCCCTGAATGGACGTTTCTTCTTTTTAGGTTGATTTAGCCCAGGTGTTCGTTACAGTAAAGGAGAGAGAGTTAACTTAAGCATCTAAAAGAGTCTACCGTGTTAGTCTTCAACACTGACATTATTACCATCTTGATCACTCTTACAATGTGTCCAAAATTATATTCTTTGGTATTTAATTATGAGGCTACACAAAAACCTGTACAGAGATAACTATAGCAGCCATATTCATAACAGGCAAAATTTGGATGAGAACAATGAGTCTTTTAATAGGCGAATGAATAAACTGTGGTTCCTCCACAAAATTCAGTAAAAATAATATTTTTATTGAGCACTAAAACGTGAAGGAATTTTTAAATGCAAAGTCAAAGAAGTCAGTCTGAAGAAGTTGAATATTATGTGATTCCAACTATGTAATGATTTGGAAAATGAAGAGCTATACACAGTAAAATGATCAGTGAAGCTCAGACATCCAGAGGGATCAATGGAGGGGAGGGTGTATACGCAGAACACTGGGACTCTTTTAGGGCAGTGAAACTAGTATCTGGTTTGATACTGTAGTGATAAATGCATGCCATTATGCATTTATCAAGACCCATAGAATGAATAACACAAGAAATGAGCATTAAGTAAACTTTGCATTTTAACTACATACCTATCAATTCAATTTTGCCTCAGGAGTTGTAACAAATGCAAGGTGTTGGTGACAGGGAAACTGGAAGAACCAAAGAATATATGGGGATTTTCCATACTTTCAATCATTTTTCTCTGTGTATTTTAAAATTTCCAAAGTGTGTACCAATTAACAAATTCAAAATCATTTCTGTTATGATTTCGACAGTGTCACACACTTAGAAAAGCTTTTCCATAATAAACACAAGTACTTTAAAAAGTTTTTTTGTGTTTATCTTTTTGACATTTAATAAAATTTTAGATGTACAGAAAAATTGAAAATATTTTCTATATGATTTATTTCTGATATATAATTTCTGATTATATATAATCATTAATATACAATAGTATATATATATACATATATATAGACAGTTACCCCTATTATTAATACTCTACATATTAGTATGGTATATCTATCACAATCTATGAACCAATATTGATGTTATTTGCTAAAATTCATGCTTTATTTACATTTCCATGGTTCCTTCTTTTGCTTGTCCTGGGAGGCTCTCTACCATACCACTGCATACTTATTTGCCATGTTGTCTTAGGCGTCTCTGCTCTGACAGTTTTGTTTCTTTGGTTTTGATGACCTTGACCATCTTTGAAATATTGGTCATGTATTTTGTCATGTCCTGTGGGAACTTGCAAGATGTTTATTTCTTGATTAGATTGGTTGTAGAAATGGGAAGTTTACAAAGGTTTACATCATTTTCATCATATCATATCATATCATATCATATCATATCATATCATATCATATCATAGGAACCTACGGTTAATATGATATTATTTCTGATGTCTCTGATCATGTGGCAGAGGTAGCATTTGCCAGGGTCAAGGTTCAGCACCATGTAATTATAAACTACACCTTGTGATACTGTGTGCTTCCCTACAGTAAAGGAATTACTGTACCACACTTAACCACTGGAGTCAAGCTCCACCTAGCTAGAACAAATTATCTACATCAGCCACTTGGAATTCTGCCACTCGGGAGATCTGTTTCTTCTTCCTTTGTTATTTATTTATAAAAGTGGATTAAGGGTATTTGCTTAGCATTATGGGTATAATTCAACACTGTTCTTTTTGTTGCTGAAATCATTCCAACTTTGCTCATCGAGAGCTCTTTCAGTTGGTTTCTGAGTTGTTTTTGACAAATTCCATCATTATGGGTTTATTTTTTTCTTTTGTTTCACTTTTTAAAAATATGTTTTAAGATGAGAAAGGCTCTCTCTTTCTATCCCCAGCTGGATTGAACTTATAACCCTCCTCCTTAAGCCTCCTGAGTGCTGGAATTCTGTAATGTAACACCACACCTGGCTATTTTTTTTTCTGTTTTGAGTGTTGTCTTTCTTGTGGCACAACAAGATACTTCAGTCTTACAGTATAAATTTAATCCTAATCCTACACTCACCCAGTTCTTTTTATTAGAGAAAAGTAAGATTCTTCTTTTCATTAGAAGTTAATATCTGGGCACTGGATCATTGCTACTTAGGGCCTCTCAGACACAGCATGAAAATATATGTGCTCAATGGTCATCTCTGAAATATATATACAAGTGACATTATACAGACTGGGCAGGTTGTATTTGGGAATATATATGTATATACATATACATATATTCATGTAACAACAATTAATAAAAAAAAGGCCATGCATTTGAAAGAAAGAGGGATATGGGGAGGGCTTGGAGGAAGGAAAGGGAAGGGTAAATGACATTATCATAATCTCAAAAAAATAAAAGAATAAAAATAAAAAACCCAAAAGGAAAATATATGTGCATAGCTTCATTTAAAAAATGTTCTCACATTTTACTGCTTTGTGTGTGCACATGCATGTGTGCATGCAAGTGTGACGTGTTAAGTCAGAGGACATTTGGGGAGTTGATGTTCTTTTTTTTTTTTTTTTGGTTTTTCGAGACAGGGTTTCTCTGTGTAGCTTTGCGCCTTTCCTGGGACTCACTTGGTAGCCCAGGCTGGCCTCGAACTCACAGAGATCCTCACAGAGATCTGCCTCTCGAGTGCTGGGATTAAAGGCGTGCGCCACCAACGCCCGGCTGAGTTGATGTTCTTTTTCCTGTGTGGATCCTGTGGCTCAAACTAGGGCACTGGACTTGGCTACAGGTGCCTTTACCCACTGAGCCACCTTGTCAGCTCACAGCTTCACCTTCAACTCTTAAAACTGGTGACCCATCTTACATTTATGTAGTAGGAACTCAAGTTTTGCCCCACGTGGTTTTACAGACCTGCACTGAGCCTTCAGTTTGCCATTGGTTTCTTGGGTAGTGTCTGGTAGAAGACTTAACTTCCTTCATTGTAGTTTTTGTATATTTTGGAGGAGTACTAAAAAAAGAGTCCAATGAGACTCCAGTCTGCAAAGGTCTACATGCACTTAAGGTAGGCGACAAGCACAGAGTACAACGTCAGCCCCTGTCATCGTGAGCACCCTCATTAGACTAAGACTGCTTTAGGCAGTGAAGGACTGACCTTCTTTTATCGTGGCCTCTTTTGTTTGCATTATCTTTAATAAACTATTAGTCTTCTCCAGCTGGATATCCAGACGGTTGTTCTTTCCAGTGGTTTCTATCATTTTCTGCAGAAGAAATTTGGACCATGTTATCACAACATCAAGGACACTATTTTGGTTCTTTTGTTAAGAATATGAAGACAAATGAGAACAAAAACCATTTGACATGTGAGTCTAATAACTGAATTTGGGATATAATTTCAAACAAACTACAGTGTACGGAGCCTTTGATTTTTCCCTTTCTTACACATGTAGCCTCTGATAGAGGACAACTTCGTTCACTCTAGGTTTTCATGTAGTTGAAACTACACTAAGAAGAGTCCATTGAGGCAACAGTCTGAAAAGTCGTACGGGCACTTGCAGTAGGTGACACATGCAGGGCCCAATGGCAGTCACTGCAGTGAGCACACAAACAAGGAGAAACTATGACCTGTGAGTACCTTTCTTTCAATTATTCAACCTTTAGTTCCATGTTCACCCCAGGCATCTATCAAGCATAATGGTAGATGCCTATAGTCAGCTTCTTTGGAGGCTGATGTCAAGGTGTATGTCCTGTGCTCAGGAGTTCATATCCATCCTGGACACTCCGGTATGGTTTTGTCTTAAAACTTTTGCTTCCAGACAACTCTATGATGACATGATTATGCTATTTATTCTGTTCTGCACTTAGCTACTCCACTTAGCACTATTATCTGGGAGACAATATCATAATCACAAATCTACTGCGTTCTTTTTACAGCTATTCTGAGTCTTAGTTTTGAAGATGCTATTAGGGAAGATTTTGTTGTTTATAATTTTTCTATTATAGACAATAAAGAAGCATTTTGAACACGTCTCCTTGGTATCTTTGTAAACAGTACAATAAGCTTCCTTGTACTCTTCAAGTGTATCAGTTCATCATCAAGCTTGTGTTTTTTGTACCTCCACCCACTTCCCCACTTTTTTCCTAAGCAGCTCACGTTGTATTACTTCATCTGTATTACCATTTAGGTATTTCTTATGTATCTTTCTAAGAGGTAAAATTCTAAATATCAGAATACCATATCCAATTTAAAAATGGACAATTATTTTTATTTACCATACTTGAGAATCTGATAATGTATTTTCAAATTAATGTTCAAGCATATGGCACTGATTCCTTTTTCACAAGAGTACTTATTTCTTTTCCATGCTGGACTAAGAAAATTCAAGTTTTAGGCAAAGAGAAGGAAAAGAGAACAGGTAGAATGGGGAAAACTAAATACATGTATGTTCTATATTATAATTAGTCATCATGGTAGAAGACAAAACATGAACCTACTTTACTTTTCATTAAAACTACTTTGGAGTCTGTGGGCATTCTGGCATTCCCTTAACTTTAGCAAAAATATATCAATTGTTTGTTTCCTTGCCCTAGGAACATTTTTACATATTAGTACAAATAAGTTAAAATGACAATGGGCATTATGGAAGAGGAGGTAGAAAGAATGTAAGAGCCAGAGGCTGGGAAGAGTGTTGTGAAATGCTGTCTCCTGGACAGGACCTGGCTGTTGTAGTTATGACTCATAGAAGCTGTGGCCTGTGCAAGACCAAGCCAGTCAACATTCCAGTATGAGTGGGAAAGGGCCCAGGAGCCCCTACCTCTAGCTGAGGTGCTCCTCGAAACTGATCAGTGGTGTAAGGGGTGATTGGTGTGGCTGTGTGTGGCTGCTGGTAGGTGGACCATATTCTGGTGGGTGCGTCACATCCGTATGCATGCAGGAAACACTAACCAGACTTAGTGAGTTATTGAAGAAGAATAATGAGGAGGGGGGAGGAGGAAGAAGAGGATGAAGAAGAAATAAGAGAAGGAGGAGGAGAAGAAAATGATGATGATAAGGTAGGAAGGGGAAGTAGTGTGTGTGTGTGTGTGTGTGTGTGTGTATGTGTGTGTGTTCTATGGTATACATGTGAGTGATTTGGGTTGGATATGATTGAGAAACCTTGTATACATGTATGAAATTATTGAAGAACAAATAAAATATTAAAGTTTTAAATACAAGAAAGGATTTAGCAAAATACATTTTCATTATTCTAATCTGGCTCATCTTTTAAAAATTAAAAAGTATTCAACAACAACGACACACTATACTATAATAACATACAATGAAAAAAACTAAGTTTATTGGTGTTTTCAAATTCCTGGCATGCTATTCTTTGGGATTTGGGGACAATACATCAGCATTCCCATGAATTTTCAGTCTTTACTCTTTTTTCCCCCTTGAGACATGGTTTCCTTGTGTAGCCCTGCCTGTCCTGGAATCTGCTTTGTAGACCAGGTTATCCTTGAACTCTGAGATCCATTGCCTCTGCCTCTGGAGTGCTGGGATTAATGATGTGCACCACTATGACTGGCCACACATTTATTATTTAGCTAACATAGCTAAAATTCATGTTTAAAGATTAAAATACACCACCAAGTTAAGTAGTACTTAGAAAGAAATATAGCCTATAAAAATATTCCAACAATGAAAAATGTAACTTAAAATTTGGCTCTCCCAGTAAGGAAGTAGCCCCTCATGGATCAAGTGTAGACACTGCCCATTATATTTTTAAAATTAAAACTTTGTTTATTTTTTATGTGTGAGTGTTTTGACTGCATCTAAGCACACCATGAGTGTATAGTGCCCTCACGTGTCATAGGAGGGTGTTGCATTTTCCAGAATTAGAGTTACAGACAGTTGTGAGCTGCCAAGTTGGAGCTGGGAACTGAACACTGGTCTGTAAGAGCAGCCAGTGTTCCTAACCACTGAGCAGTCTCTCCAGCCCTGGCTCCTTTGTTTTGATGAATTTTCCTTTCTTCCCAGTTTCTCTCCTTGACAACAATCTTTTGTGTTTTTCTCCAGTCGTTTGCTATGTGTCTTTACACACCTTTTCTATCTGCGAGAAGTCGTCTATCAGTTTGTCAAGATTCACATTGCTAATCTTCTTCATACTGCCTTCGTTGCTTTGATCCATGCCTGAAATAGTGAACAGCAGACAATATTAAGGAATACCCCGTACATCACAACATTGGTCATAATTCAAACATGAAAGTAATTGTCCCCTGAGCTCCATTTTACTTGGAGAACTTTTGTTATACTCAGTATTAGCAGCAGCCAAATATATCCTTTTCTCTACTCATCCACCTCTGCCAAATGTTCTCTAAACATATCTAAATTTTGTATGGTTACATATACATGTATAGAAATTATTTGTCTTTAATATTTAATACAATCTAATAATGCCACCACCACCATCTGACACTCATCTCTTTGCCTATCAGTCTGGCTGGACTTAAAATATGATATATTATCCAATCTGAGGCATGACTTCAAAGGTAAGAATTCTCACTTAATATGCTAAATATGCTTTTTAAAATGTTATGCCACAGATATTTGTTAGCTTGTTTATGCCTCATATTTTGTCTGGCAGCATGTTGAGTAAATAAATGATATATAGGAAGTAATGTACTCACAAAAATGTTTCTGTATTTATATCTTTTCCATTTTTTGGATATGATTAAGTTTTAGTAACTGCTAACAACTGAAATAAAGACAAAGTTTCAGTTTTAACCCTATGGAACCATTAATAACAAATGCTTCAGAATCTCACAGGTGAACTCATCCACACAAGATGGAGAAACTGAATGTAGGCAGCATTTAAACATAGGAGTGGGAAGGTGACTTAATAGAATCAAGATTAATACAATATCAAAGTATGAAATACTTGTCAGTAGACTTTTCTCAAGTAAAAAAGGGGTTGAAATGCAAATTTGAAAATCAGGTATTCTAGATCTGGGAAAACACCACAAGCCAATGTATTGGACAATAAATAAAATTCCTGAAGCAGTTACTAAAAATAATTTTTGGTGGTCATATTGTTGTTAAACTGGACATTGCCTGATGTTACTCCATCAAGAAATACCACTTTCTTCTTTTTCATATTACTTGATAGTAGCAGATTGTAATGGTTTTGAAATCTGAATTTTGGTTATTGACTTTCAGTTTAGTGAAATACTATCAATTATGTATCACATATGAATAAAATTATATTTAAATTCCTTAGTAAAAACTTGATCATTGTGGTAAAAATAGATATAACAGACGCCCCCCATGATAAACAGTTAAATTATTTGTTGAACAAAGTTTAAAAAATCACTAGTTGACATTGCAACTTAAATACTAGAGAATATCTAAAGTATTTAAAAACCTTTCCCTAACTTTATTTTTTTTGTAGTCCCTAATGTTTTAAATAATTTTTAAAAACTTGTTCTGCCTCAGAACTAGATTCCTGAACTAAATGCATTTTAATTAATTTAATTAATTAAGCCTAGATTGTCTCCATTTTTCTTTTCTTCATTGAACACATATAACTTATAAATATGACTGAGGATGTTGCTCAGTGGAAATGCATTTGCTTGACAAGCTTATGTGTGTAAGTGGTAGGGGGCAGTGAGTGAAGAACTGGGTCGAAGTCCCCATCACGGGACAAACAAAACTTAATATTAATATTCTATTTACTACTTCCTGCCTCTGTCACATTCATTTCTAGATTTTTTTTTTTTTTCAAGACAGGGCTTCTCTGTGTAGTCCTGGCTGTCCTGGAACTCACTAGTAAGCCAGGCTGGCGTCGAACTCGGCCTCCTGCCTCGGCTTCCTGAGTGCGGGGATTAAAGGTGTGCACCACTACTGGACTTAAAACATGATATACTTTACTAGATGTCTTAATTGCCCTCTTCCCCCAATTTCCTCGGTCCAGATTCTTCCCACAAATGTGGTCTTGCCCAGTGGAACGTTGTGAGTCAGCGATTCAGTGCTGGTGACTTCTCTACAGAGCAGACACTGATTTCTGACTTCCGAGGCTCAGCCTCCCCCAAGTCCACAGGCTAGCAATAGACCCGTTTCCTTCTGTGGCTTCAAGCCTGTTGACTTGTGTCCCAGGGCTTGCCTTCTCCCCAGCCCCGCCAGTCCTTGCCGGTGCCAGGGGCGGGGCAGGGCTCAGGGTGGCTGCTTCTTCTTCCTTCTGAACTCTCCAAGAACTCCTCTCAGAGCCCGTGGCTCAGGCCCGCCATGGCACCCCAGGGTCCTCAGGGCTGAGCAGACACGCAGGGGTGCGGGCGAGGGCCACGGGTCAGAGAGGCGGGTGGGACACAACTGGAAGAATCCAGGACACTTCGAAGAGGTGTAAGGAAAAGAATCTCTGGAAATTGGAGTTCGAATCTCCCAGGAAGACCTTGGAACCTACCTGCCACCACCGCGACACTTCCAGTCTCCCGCCAGCTCCTCTGGGCAACGTGGCCGGTCCGCTCCAGATTGCTGTCCTCTTCCGGGTGGGAAGCAGGTTCCCTCAACTAGGGGTCCGCCGTTCTCCTGGCCTGTCCGTGCCGTTCGTTCTCCTGTCCTGTCCGTGCCCGATCTTGGAGCCCCTGACACAGGGCGTTCTAGCTCCCTTCACCATTTACTGCCTCCTAGATGCTTTCACGTGTTTCTTAGACCATGGACCAACATTCAGCGACTGTCAGATTAATTACTGTTTTGCTTGAGAGACCCCCACCCCAGTTCCCCCTAAGGCCCGGAGAGCTGAGGAAAGGGACATCTTAAAATAGCCAGAACCAAGTCAGTTCCCCTTCCCAGACAGGGTGAAGTCAGAAGTTTTAAAAGTACAAAATCAGACTGTCTGGTGGTAGCTAACCACGAGACGCCCCCCTGCCCTGAGATAATATGACCAAATTTTGGAGAGGGGCTGTAAAACTCCTGACAGAGCAAAAAATAAGATAAAAGTTCAAACTCAGGAAAACTGGACCAATCAAGGGTGGACCCATACTAACCCCCTCCTCTCTGAAGAATTCTGTGGTTTTTGCCTTCAAAAGCTAATCTCCACAGGAAAGAGGAACTCTCCTCCCTGCCTCGCTGCGCCGGGCACTGAGGACGAGGGTTCCTTGCTAGCTCGTATTGCGCCAACAAGTAAACCTTGCTATTGCATTCTGGACATATCTGGTCTCCTGGTGGTCTCTTTGGGGGTCCTTATCTGGGTATAACATGCTAAGTCATCAATAAACCACACCTATGCTTGGTTTCTATAACTCAGCACAATTAAATAAATAATAACCCACACTCATTCCTGTGATTCTATTACAGGCCTTTCAAAGTACCAGATTCAGTTAATAGATACAGTTTCCTATCTAGTGTTTTGTTTTACTCGTTTATAGATTCAGGGCATGGACTCTTAGGTAGTTTAAACCTCAACTCTTTAGGTGTCTTGGGTAAGTCCTTATTTTATTTTATTTTTTTGTATGTCTCAGCTTTTTATTTATATAGTATGATTTAAAAAAGTTTCTACCCATGAAGGTTGTTGTACCAATTAATGAATTCATGCACTTAAAAGATGATTGGGTTTCTTGCTTCAAGTGTTTAAAAATTATTATATTTTCCAATGTTGTCCAATAGCAATTGAAAATGTATCAGCTGCAAAGTTTTTTTTAATGAGAAATACAAAGTTTACTTTCATTAATTTAATTTTTCTATGGGTTAAAATTTTGTCAAGCAGAGACATGTAAATGGTAATAGGATTATTCATACTTCATTATTTGAATGGTGGTATGGCAGATAGTGAGAACTGGATCCAAGTGGAGAATGTGTTCCTCACCACTCCAAGTGGTAAGGTTTCCTTAACATCAGTACCAACACATAGGGATATTAAAAATAAATGGCTATTGGGAATCTTGGTTGTTTATCAGGGATATTGGTCTGCACTTTTCTTTCTTATATTGTGTCTTTACTTGGTTTAGGTATTAGAGAAATACTGGGGTCATAAAAGGAGTTTGGAAGTGCTCTGCCTATTTTTTCTTCTTTTCTGAATAATTTATGAAGCATTGGTTGTAGATCCTTTTTGGAAGCCTGATAGCATTCGGCTGTGATTCCTTCTGCGATGGGCTTTTTTTTTTTTTTTTTTTTTTTTTTTCAGTCAGAAGACTTGATTACTCTCTCAATCTCCTTGTTTGTTAAAGGCTTGTTTAAGTTGTTGATCTCTTCTTGGTTTAAATTTGATGATTCATTTCGATCTAGAAATGTGTCTGTTTCTTTTTAGATTTTCTAACTTAATAGAGTACAGGTCTTTAAAGTACTCCTTTATAATATTCTGAATTTCTTTGGTGCACTCATGTCTGATTCTGGTGATTTGAATCTTCTCTTTCTTTCTTTGGTTAATGGGACTAAAGGTGTATCGATCTTGTCTAACTTCTCAAGGAGCCAGCTCTTACATTCATTGATCCTTTGTCTTGTTTTCTTTGTTTCTATTTCATCTATTTCTGCTCTGATTCTTATTCTTTTTTTCCACCTATATGATTTGGATTTGATTTGTTCTTATTTTTCCAATTTCTTGAATTGCACCATCAAGTTATTTTTTGTGATCTTTCTGATTTTTTTAAATTGTAGACATGTAGAGCTTTGCTTAAAACATTCAAAGATGATAATTTTTAGTGTTGTCTAGTAGTAGTTGAAAGTGTATCTGCTGCCAAGTTATTATTTTTTGAGTGAGAGACACAAGATTTACTTTCATTCATTTGATTTTAAAAATAGAATCTTTAGATATAAGCATACAACCTTGAGTAACCACAGATACCAGGGAAGCATAAAGGGACCCTAAGAGAATGTGGGGGAGGAGTTTTATAGAGAGAGATAGTAGGACACCAGTGCCATGAAGGGCAAATGAGGAAATTGAGGGGAGGGGGACACTCTAACTGGGAAGTAAGGAGGATGTTATTACAGAGGGAGGAAAAGGGAGTACTAAATAATATTAAAGATGTTTGAAAAAGCCATAAGAAAACATTATTTTATGTTTACTTAAAATTATATATATAGTATACACAGATGTATGTACATATAAATTTGTGTATAAATTATATATATAAATATATAGTTTAAATAGATTTGTACAATTTGGGGTGATACTGTTCCCCACAAGAGACATAGACTAACAAAATCCCCAGTGACAGACATGGGAAACATCTCTTCTAGTTGTGGGTGGGGGAAGTCTAAGACTCTTCCCAAATATAGGCTATTGCCAATGCCCTGGGTTGTCCAGAACTTGAAGGTAAGGCTCTAGTATCTGAAGATACTAGGAGTTGAAGGAATTAAGCTGGCATCCACCTGTAAACCTCCTCTCTGAGAACCATCTCTCATAGTATCTGAAAGTGTTACACAAGCTGCTAAGGAAGAGGAGTAATCAACAGTTCTACCTAGCTGTAAAGCCTGGAAACCATGAAAATGACCAGGCAGATAAGGCACCACCTATGGTGCCTACTGGGGTAACAACTGTCTAATTGGACTTGCTCAAGAGGAGGGAATTCACACTTGGTACAGTAAACCTACCCAAGTACCCATGGCTGGGGAGAGAATGGATCCTAGAGGAGAACCTATTAGTGCCACTTTCCCTTCTTTCTTTCTCTTTTCTTTATTTTTAAAATCTATCTATCTATCTATCTATCTATCTATCTATCTATCTATCTATCTATCTATCTATCTATCTATCTATCTATCTACCTACCTACCTACCTACCTACCTACCTATCTATCTATCTATCTATCTATCTATCTATCTATCTATCTATCTATCTATCTATCTATCTATGTATCTATCTATCTATCTATTTTGAGTGAAGGTTTCTCTGTGTAGTAGCAGTCCTAGCTGTCCTGGAACTTGCTTTGTAGACCAGACTAGCCTGGAACTCACAAAGATCCACCCGCCTCTGCCTCCTAAACCAGCATAATTCTTAACTGAATTCTAAACAGAGAAGTGTAGCCTTTACTCCTCATAAAAGAAGCTTCTTTTTGAAGCAAATGGCGACTATTACAGAGACCTGTAACTGCTCAAAATGCAGAGAACAACAGGCAGTGGTGTGCTCAGTCCTAATTGGTACATCTACAACACAGCCCCTCTGGTTAAGTTTCAGAAAATATTGAGGAAAAGGCAGCAACAAATCTGTAAGACCCAGAGGACCAGGGTGTCTGCTGGGAGACAGTGTCTTCTTGTATATGACCAGGAGGCTGCACCCACGAAATCTCAATGGTACAGTCACCTAAACAGACCTGCATAATGACAAAGCCAGGTGCCACATCAGTGCAGATGGAGAAAATCTCACAAGGCCCCACTTCTAGATGAAGAGCTACAGGTAGTTAATGGCTACCGAGAGAGGGAGAATTAATCTTCTCCAGGGAGGAGCTCCCTAATAGAAGATCTATTCATAAATGGCCAGCCCTAAACATAGATACAGCCAGGCAACACCAAGTGGACTCAGCAGGTTGTAGGTGTGTGTGTGTGTGTGTGTGTGTGTGTGTGTGTGTGTGTGTGTGTGTGTGCATACTATATATATGTAATGATAATTATTAAAGAAGAGATCAATAGTAAGGCATAGAAGGAGTTGGAGGGGGAGAGGGAAGGTAGAAATGGTGTAAATACAGTATTTGTATATGCAAGTCTCAAAAAATGAATTGGCTACTAAAATTGCTGGTTGTGTCAAGTTAGCATACGCAAAACATTCTATATGAGGAATGTCATGATAACTTTTGAAACCAGCCCATTTTGAGGCCCATCTAAAAGGCTCCCTTCTCCATAAGTCTTTTGCAGATCTCTATTAGAAATGTCTTACCTTTCTTTGTTCTATGGAACATGCCAGTCTTTTGGGGGCATTTCTGGGACTCTAAATTGATACATTCTCTCTTCTACTGTATTTGCTATTGTCTCCTTGGGGGAAGAAAGATTATTTTCTTTATACATGTGTGTTTTTCTTCATGGTGCACTACACGGGAAGAACAAAATGGGAACTAGCCGGTATATTATGAAAGGAACAAATAAACCAGGCAGTTTAATTTTTCTAGTTTGGAGCAAGTCACAAGTTTTTCTTTTAGTTTACAGATAGTAACAGTTTTTTCAAAGAACCCTGGTAGATTCAAAATATGTCTGAGAAACTACATGAATGTTCCATGATTTCATCTTTAAAAAGGGAATGATATTTTTACAGTTGTGCCTATGGTTTTTCTTTTTTTTTTTTTTGCCCAGACACTATCCAACTGTGAAAACAAAATTTTATGATTGGTTATGAATTCATTACAGATTTATTCAGAAATGGCCCAGAAGATATTAAGGCAGAAATGGATTACAGGGCTACACTATACTAACAAAGTAAAGCTGTAATCCATCAAAACACCTGTGTTGTAGAATATTATTTTAAGGTGTGTTACTTTTGCTTATGTTGCATTTGTTTAACTCTGGAAAGTTGTGTTACTGTGCCTTTATAAAACACCTGATGGTCTAATAAAGAACTGAGTGGCCAATAGCGAGGCAGGAGAAAGGATAGATGGGGCTAGCAGACAGAGAGAATTATAGAGGGAGAAATCTGGAAGGAAGAGATCTAGGAGCCAGAGAAGGAGGAAGACTCCAGGGCCAGCCACCCAGCTATACAGCAAGCCGCATAGTAAGAAACAAAAAAAGGTATGCAGGAATAGAAAAGGAAAAGCTCAGAGGCAAAAGATAGATGGGATAAGTTTAAGTTAAGAAAAGCTGGCAAGAAACTAAGCCAAGCTAAGGCGGGCATTCACAAGTAATAATAAGCCTCTGTGTGTGAATTTATTTGGGAGCTGGGTGGCAGGCCCCCCAAAAAGATAAAAAGACAACCCACAACACACCTGGTTTAGAAAATAAACACACATGCATCTATCAACTAAAAATATAGACTTATGCATGTCTCATCCTATAGATGAGTGATTCATTGAGTTTTGAAGGTTACTAGCAGCTACTGAAGGTATAAGTACTAAGGGGATTAAGGCATGTTTTTCTGTTTCTGCATAGAGCTTACAGCTTCGAAGGACAAGCTATCCCAAGGCTGCAGTCTAGTTCATGCAATTTGCAATATTACTTTGGCACTAGAATTTCACCTCACTACTTTAGTTTCCAAAGTAAATCTAAAGTTCTAAAAAAAATATTTAGTGTTCTTACCAGTTTTCTCAGCTGATCATGTTGTACACTAAGGTATTAACAATAAAAGTTTAGCTCGAGCCAGGTATATTAGTTTTCTGTTGCTGTGATAAACTAGAATGACCAAATGTAACTTAAAGACTCAAGAGCTTATCTTGGCCCATGGTTCCAGAGACTATGAGTCAGTCATGACAGGAAGTGGCAGGTGTGGTGATGAGACAAGGAAGCTGAGAGATCACGTGTTCAATAGAAACCAAAGGTGGAGAGAACAAAGTCAAAGTGGGGTGAGGCCTGTGCATGCTCATCTCTGCAAACAGTGCCGTGACCCTAGCAATCTGAATGAAACTCATTGACTGAAAAAAAAAAAGAGGTGTGAAAACAGAATAGAGTCTACTTAGGAAGAGTATACGGATTGGGATGGGGATGAGAGAGGGTAAGGGGTGAATATGTTTGAGATACATTACACTCATGTATGAAAACATCATTGTGAAATCCATTATTATGTATAATTAACACATGCCACTAAAACACTTAGGGAAACATTTCAGTCAAGAAACTTGAAAACAGAAGCACAATAAGTAAGAGAAAAATAAAAATAATAATAAAGTCATTAATTTTCTTTAATTTTGAGATTATAATTTTATTTCTCTTTTCCCTTTTCCTCTCTCTAAACCATACCATGTACCCCTTCCTAGTGTCCTTCAAATCCATGGCCCCCTTTTTCCACTAATTGTTATTACATGAGCGTATACACACACACACACACATACACACACACACACACACACCCACACCTTTTTTTCTTATTCCCCTGAGGACACTCTGCTCATTCTCTCCCTTTTGCTGGCTCATTTCCCCCTCAGGTAGCACTCCCTTTGGCTTTCATCTCATATCTTCCATAATCCTTTCTTGTTGCCATCTCCTGCTTCCCTTTACCCTCTTGCTCCCCTCTCACGGGCCCTTTCTACTTCCATGTCTTGCACACATATATAGGTGCACAGACATATATGAATTTAATCTGAATTTCACATATGAGAGAAAACAAGCAATATTATTTTTCTTTTTAACAAGAATTAAAAATTTTATTTAGTTGTTTTATTTGTATTGTGTTTTGCCTGTATGTTTGTGTATTGTGTGCATGAAGTGAGTGTGTGTGGTGATATTGTGTCCCCCAATATATTGTGCACCTTAATAAACTTATCTGGGGTCAGAGAACAGAACAGGCACTAGATATAGAGGCCAGAAAATGGTGGCACACACACCTTTAATCCTAGCATTCAGGAGGCAGAGATCTGCCTGGATCTCTGTGAGTTCAAAGCCACACTGGAAACAGCCAGGCATGGTGACACACACCTTTAATTCCACGAAGGGATGGCAGGAAGCAGAAAGGTGTATAAGGTGTGAGATCCAGGAACTAGAGCCTGGTTAAGCTTTTAGGCTTTTAGCAGCAGTTCAGCTGAGATTCATTCCTGATGAGAACTCAGAGGCTTCCAGTTTGAGGAAACAGGATTGGCTGAGAAGTTGGTGAGTTGAGGTTTAGTCCATTATCATCAAGCATGGTGGCACACAGGCAGATGAGGTGCCAGGGAAGTAGCTGAGAGTTCTACATCTGGATCTGTTGGTAGCAGTAAGACAAAGTAAATCACTAGGCCTGGTTTCAGCTTCTAAAACCTCAAAGCCCACCCCTCCCCAGTGACACACTTCCTCCAACAAGGCCACACCTCTTAATAGTACCACTCCCTATGGACCTGTAGGGGCCATTTTCTTTCAAACTACCACGGCTACCATGTGGGTGCATGATCTCTCGAAGAGCAGCCAGTGTTCTTAACTGTCAAGCTGTCTCTGCAGTCCCAATATTTGTTCTCCTGAGTATAGTGTAATTTATTTACCATGATGATATCTAGGTATATCCATTTTTCTAAAAATGTCATAATTTCATCCTTTATTGGTGAAAATATTCTATTGTGCACATGAATCACATTTTTATTTATCCATTCCTCTGTTGATGGATATCTAAACTGGTTCCATATTTTGGCTTCTGTGAATAGTGTAACAATAAATACGAATGAGCAAATGTTTTGTGATGTGCAGACTTAGAATCCTTCAGGTACATATGGAGGAGTGGTGTAGCCAGAGTATCTGGAAGTTTTACTTTGAGTTTTCTGAGGAACTTCCACACTGATGTCCACAGTGACTGCACCAATGTTCATTGCCACAAGCAGAGTGGGAAGTCCCCTCTCTCCCCACATACTCACCAGTGTTTATTTATCTTCTTGTGGCATTGCATTTATTCCTTTGCCTATGTTGTGTTGCTCTTGCATCCCTAGAATGACATCATCTCGGATATGGTATATGAACCTCAGTGCATTCTTGAGCACGGCTTCAAGAATTTTATGCAGATCTGTCCATGTTCACGGAGGCCAGAAGGTAGCTACAAATCCCTTGGAGCTTGAGCTACAGGCATTTGTGGACTGGTGATATGGGTGCTGGTACCCGAACTCGGGCTGTCTTGATTAAATAGCAAGTGCCTTTAACCAATGGGCCATCTCTCCGTCCCCTGAAACCAGTTTTGATGTCAAGTTAATGCTGGCTTCATAGGATGAGTTTGTTACTTCTGTTTCCCTTCTGTTTTGTGAAATCATTTGAGGATTATGGAGTTACCTCTTCTTGACAAGTGGGTGGACCAGACAGTGACTCCATCTAGCGCTCCACGTCTTCCTTTGTTGAGAGACGTTCCATTTCAACACCATGGATTATCATGGACCTGTTTAAATTCTTTATATCCCTTTGATTTAATTTCGGCAGGTCACATTGGATCCCAATCCTTTGAAGCTTAATCTGTGGGTGTCTTTGTGAGGTGTGCTTCTTGGTAACAACAGATAAGTAATTTTTTAATCCAGTCATCCAGTGTGTGTCTGTTTACTGGGGAGTTGAAGCCATATACACTTAAGATTACTAGGAGATGTTTAGTAATTTCTGTAATTTTGTTGGTTCTTTTGATTAGTTGGATTATTATTTATTCTTTTCTCTCTTCCCAGTTAGTATTAGGAGTTTGTCGGTTTACCGTGTTGAATGGGTTTCTTTATATTTCCCCTTTATTAATAATATATTCTTCTCATTAAATACATTCTTTCCTGTGTGAGTCTGTCTTTATCTCTCCTCTCTCTATAATCTTCCTTTATGTCCCTTCTACAGTGCTTAATTGTTGACCCATCTTTCCATCCCTTTTTAAAAATTATGTATGTGTCTGTTTATGGGCATGTGCACATGTGAGTGTCTTTAAATTCCAAGCAATTGATTTTTAATTTTCTTAGCATTGTGAACCATTTTAGAAGTTTTTCCTCTATCAAGTCATATTTAGTTTGCCTTGTTTCTAGAAATTCAACCAGTCATGGGTGCTGAGTCTTTACCATGACTCAGTCACTTAGTTGATTAACTAGATAAATCGTTTACACTTTCTGAACATTGCTTTTCTTTTCTTCCATAAAGTATTAAAAATTAATGTGTGACTTGCTTACAACTGATTTGTTTATTTAGGTGAAATAACATAGGTAAACGTACTCTATAAAATGGGATCTGTCTGCCAGTTTGGCTGTGTGCTGCCATACAAAGGTGGGCAACAAGCACCTCCCTTCTTCAGGTATTTACATATTGCTCTGTTGGGAAAGACAAATTGAAAACAATTTCCTGACAGGGTGTTTCATTCCTTTATCAAATGCTGCTGGCATCTCTTAATGCCCACAGAACAACCACATAGACATTATTAAAAACATCAATGGAAAATTGTTCTCTGTGTGTTCCTTTAAAGATAGCTTCCTGGGGCTGTAATGCAAAAATCCATTAAGTTTGAAGCTCTATCTGGGTGATTTTTTTTTTTTTTAACTTAGCATTCAGGAGTGAGGATCATTTCTGTTTGGGCTGTTATAGGTCCATTTTGTCCTGCAGTTTCACAGTGAATATGTTCCTTCTATAAGGAGCAACATAAGCATTTCCCGGCATTGTGAGCTTCAGATTTCAGACAAAGCTGGAAGGCCCAAGTAAGGACAGGAATTTATTAATGTTGACAAATCTTGCACTAATCATCTCCCCATAGTCTTTGGGCTAAAGGAGTAGGGAAATGCCAACTCTGTCTCAGCAAAGCAACACAGAGAAGATAATGAATATTCTAAGCTTTTAGAAAAATATCATCCCATATATGATCAGTAATCTACCTGAGCTGAGATGAAAAGACTCTTTGATTACTTCAACTGCAGCTGCTTTGCCTTTTAAAAGGGAGTTTTACAGGATAAAAGTTTAATGAAAGCATATAAAAATCCTTCATTCAAATTTGCATCCCTCTGGAATTCATTGTTTTATTTTGTACCAACCATGTTATTCTTTTTTAGAACAGCTTTTCTGAAGGGTTAGTAATAAACATAATAATGGATATTTTACCATTGCACACATACCTTGTGTATGGCTCTTGTCTTTATTGCATATTTTATGAATTTGGAAGTTTATTGCACCCAGTGTTAGGCAAATCTATTTCAGTTTTTCAACTGTATGTTTTCCCTTCATGTCTCTGTGTTATATCATGATAATTCTCCTATTTCAAACTTTTTATTACTATTCTACCTGTCATGATCACTGTGGGGGTGATCCTTCTGTATACTGTGAATATGTATTGCTCTTATTGGTTGGTAATAAAGCTGTGTTGGCCTATGGCAAAGCAGGATAAGGTTAGGTGGAACAATCAAACTGAGGACTGAGAGGAAGAGGGGTGGAGTCGGGAGAGACCTGAGCCAGCTGGCCAAGAAGCAAGATGCCAGAGGGTTGGTAAAGCCACCACCACATGGCAATACAGAGATGCATAGGAATGGGTTAATATAAAAGTAAGAGCTAGTTAAGTAATAAGCCTGAACCATCGGCCAAACATTCTGTAATTAATATAAGCTTTTGTGTGTTTATTTGAGACTGGGTGGTCGGGATACTTTTGGATACCATAAACTACACCTGTATTAGACTTAACTGAAGAATGCTTTGTGAGCTAACTGTGTCACTGACTGACATTTCTCCCACTCTCCCTTTCCTCAGGCCACCTTATTTCCCCAAGAAGCAATAATATTGAGCCAATGACTGCACTTGGTCTTATTCAAAGGGTGAAGAAGCAAGAAAGTGAGGTCAGTTAATAATTCTTCAGTGGTGTCTGGAACTCCAAGTGAAAGGAAAAAGTGTGTATTTCTCACTTTAAATCAAAACCAGAAGTAACGTCATTTAGTGAGAAAGGAATGTTAAAAGATAAGCTAAAAGCTAGTTTTTTGGCATCAAGTGTTTATCCGAGCTCTGAACGTGAAGGGAATGTTTGCACTGATTTGCATTGCCTTGGTGGAGTAGAGTTGGAACAGGTGAGGAGCAGTTGTCTTGAGTGGCAGATGCTGAAATTTCAGCAGTGGACAGACAGAACTTTATAAACGCTGCATGTGACTGAGAACATGAAATAGTCTTATTGTTGCTTCAGAAAAAGCATGAGCACAATGCACAGAAGATCAAAGCAGCCACAATGTTCTCTTGGGGCAGAGTCTAGGGCTGAGAGGAAGCCTAAGTCTCTTTGATTCTTTGAAGGCTGGGAGAGGTGAGGAGGCTACAGAAGGTTTAGAATGCAAAGCACAGCAGAGGGTCTTTGTGAAGTCTGAAGAGGAGTCATCTTCATAACATGAGTGTACAAGAGATGCAGCAAGTGTGGGCACAGAAACCGGAGCAAGCCATTCAGAAGACCCCAGATAACCAATGAAGGTGGCTACATGAAGTAACAAATATGAAATGTACACAAGACTGCTTTATTTTGAGAGATGTCACCTAGGAATGTCATAATCACTGAGGAGAAATCAATGGCCACCTTCACAGTGTCAAAAGGCAACCCAAATGTTTTGTTAGAGGACTTGTAGCTTGTTGCTTTTATTCTATGACAGTATTCATTTACTATTATGAAGAACCTTCTAGAATCTTACTTAATTTGTAGTGCTTTTACTTTATCAGTGGAATAATAAACCCTAGACAGTGCATGTGCTCATCACATGGTTTATTGAGTATTTTAAGTTCATTGTTGAGAATTGCTGCTCAGGAAAAACCTTTAAAATATATTACTGCGATGCAGAAACTTTATTTTTTTCAAGACAGGGTTTCTCTGTGTAGCTTTGCACCCTGTCCTGGAGCTAGCTATGTAGACCAGGCTGGCCTTGAACTTGCAGGGATCGGTCTGCCTCTGCCTCCCAAGTACTGGGATTAAAGACATGCACCACCACCACCTGGCGCAATGCAGAAGCTTTAAAGAAAAATTTATTTATGTATGTTTTATGTGTATGATTGTTTTGCCTGCATGTATGTCTGTACACCATGTGCATTCAGTGCCAACAGAGTTCAGGAGGGCACTGGATTCCCTGGAAATGTAGTTACAGACAATTGTGAGCTGGCATGTGGGTGCTGGGAATCCATTTGGTGTCCTCTGGAAGAGCAGCCTGTGCTCTTAACCACTGAATTGTCTTTCCAGCTTCCTGTGCAGAAACTTTTTGGTTTTGTGTAGTTTCATCTGTTGGTACTTGGGGCTAATTTCTGGGTTTTGACGTTCTATTCAGAAAGTTCTAACCAATCACAATATCTTGGCACACATTCCTTGTTTTCCTGTAACAGTTTTAGAGGATTTCATGCATGAGTACTATATTCACTACCGTACACTCCCACTCCCTCTTAATTTTGTGACCTCCTCTTTAATTATTTTACATACACATATCTATTAATACACATGTATATATAAATCATTATGCTGAGTCTTTAGTATTGCTCATATATATGCGTGTATGGTGGTTTGACTAGGAATGGTCTTTATATATTTGAATGCTTAGTCATTAGGGAGTGGCGCTATTTGACAGCGATTAGGAGGTGTGGCCTTGTTGGAGGAAGTGTGTTATTGGGGCGTGGGTTTTGAGGTTTTAAATACTGAAGCCAAAGCCAGGCCCAGTGTCTCTTTCTTCTTGCTGTTTAATCACCATCTACTGCAAACAGAAGCTTCTCAGATGAGGGTTGAGATATACATTGATCTATGAGTTTAATCATTAGGAACTGTTTAATACTATGTCCATTTAGCAGAATAATAGTAAATTCTCCCTTAAGGCCTATGAGTTGTCTAGCCATAGGTTCTTTTTTTTTATTAAGAATTTTTTTCATTCATTTTACACACCAAAGATCTCCCTCTTCCCTTCTCCCACCCCCAGCCTCCTCTCCCAACCCATCCCTCACTCCCTCCCACAAGAAGACAAGGCCTCCCATGGGGAGGTACATTCAGTAGATAGCCACAGGTTCTTATCCTGATAATGGGGCTAGGTATAGATTTCATCATGTGAATTGGAACTTAAATCCAATCAGAAAGTGGTTGGTTACTCCCATGATGTTCATGCCACTATTACATGGGCATGTCTCACCATATGAGTCATTATTGTATCTTTCAGGGTTCATAGCTGGGGATGATGATTATCTTTCTCTTCCAGTAGTTTGCATAGTACCTTCCACTACCATAAAAGCTAGCCAATAGGGATGAAGCTTATAAGTCCATACTGGCTTGATGTTGCCATGTTCTATGATTTGAGTTTGTAGTAGCTTCAGAAACAGAGTCTTACCATTGAATTCTGGAAGGTAACTAAGAGCAGTGGCGATAGCCTGTAATATTTGGAGGTCTATGAGACCTCAGTGGCCAAGAACTCCAAAAAAGTAATTTCTTCCTGGCACTGGGCCTTTTAGTAGTGTCTATTGGGGTTATTGTTGTCCTGGTACAGGGTAAGTTTGTTTTAACTCATTGCTATACATGTATACTATATATGTGTACATATATAATATGTAGGAATATGTATTTAGGGAGCTTCTACAATTGTAGGTTTTCATTTATCTTTTTTGAAAGGTCTTTAGTGTTATCCCTCCTGACATTCCATCCTCTACCCTTCCCAATGCTTCCCCACCCAAATTTGTTCTTCCTATTCCATTATTCTTATTTAGATCTTTTGTCCATTTCAAATTGATTTTTGTACAAGGTGACATACTGAATCCAATCTTAATCTTCTGCCAGGGCCTATATAGTTTGCTAGCACCATGCTGAATAGGTTATCTTTTCTCTCTGAATGTTTTTGCTTCCTTTTTTTTTCAAAAGCCATAAATTTACTAGCTTATTTCTGCATTCAATTATGTTTTCTATTTGTCTACCTGTTGGTTTTTATGTCAGTACCAGGCTATCTTTATCACTCTAGTTTTGTAGTATAATCTCAGGGTTGGGTATCATGATACTAGCAGCTGCATTTTTACTTCTTAGGATTGCTTTGGCTATTTATATATACATATTTTGTTGTTCCATATGAATACTTGGATTGTTTGTTGTAGATGTGACTTTGGGGTATTGATGGGTATTGCATTACATCTTTAACTTAACTTTGGTAGTATAGTCATTTTCAGGATACAAGTTCTACCAATCCAGGAGTACGAAAAGTCTTTACAGTTTTCAAAAGAAGAAACTCAAGTGGCCAATAACTATTTTAAAAAGTGTTTCATATGCCTAATCATTTGGTAAATTCCAAATTAAAACTATTTTGAGTTAACACCACACCCCAGTCAGAATCACTAAGAACCTGACAGCCAATATTAAAAAGTATGTGAGGAAAGAGGAACCCTAATTCTCTGCTGATGGGAACGTAAACTAATACAGACATCATGGAAAGCAGCTCAGAAAGTTCCTAACAAAATTAAAAACAGCACTACCATATGATTTGGTTATTTAATTCCTGGGCATATACCTAGAGATTCCTATTTCCTACCACAGAGATATTGCACATTTGTGTTTATTGCTGTTTTATTTATGATGGTAAGGAAATGGAGCCCACTTAGACGTTCATCAACAGATGAATGAAAATGTGGCATACATATAAAGGAATTCAGCAGCAAAGAAAAATTAAATGTGACTGAAAATAAACAGGCTTAGAAAGTACAATGTTAGGCAAAGGCATCCAAACTCAGAGAGAGAAAAGAACCGCGTGTTTATCACAGGTGTACATATGTATTCTGATATGTATTCTAACGTTACAGAAGTCCACTAAGATGTATAGCGTTTGGGACATGGCAAATGTTTGAGTGGCTTCCTTAATCTAGCTGTGTGATATTTTTATTTATGAATTAATGAATAAAGTGATTAAAAAGTAATGACTTCCAGTTACACCCATATTCCTGAAAATGATGTAAATAAAATAAGTTAGACACAAAAAGATAAGTATCACATATTCTTTCTTAAGTGGAAGATATTTTTTAAAGTCCTGAATTCAAATTTGTGGTCACCAGAGATTGGGGAGGAAGAGGGGTAGGTAAATAAATACATGTTGAATGTATGTATTAAAATATTATACTGGGCCCCATTAATAAATATAATGAGACAGCATTAATACATATAATGAATGCATGCTACTAATGATAATATAAATTAAAATTACTAGTGTATTAAAAAAACTTAACTCTTGCTCTTTGTTGACAATGCATCTGGTTAGTTAAGGGCTCTTTTGGAGATGACAAGGAGATTCATGTTGATTACATGCCTATGACCATGATGCCAATTCTGTAGTGCATGGATAAAGCAGTGATTTCTAACTTTGATTTTTATTGTTTAAGGAACATATTTCAAAAAGTCAGAGATAGTGGACATAGGTAAGGATTTCTCTGGTTGATGTGGGCAAAGTAAGCTAAGAATCTTCCAGAAAGCATTCACAATCTAGGCTCGATTAACATTTATGATTCATGGGAGGAGGTGAAAATGTCAAAATTAATAGAAATTTGAAAGAAGTTTTGTCCGATCTTCATGGGAAACTTTGAAGGGTTCAAGACGTCAGTGAGGAAGAAATTACTGACATGGTAAAACAGAGAGGTAGAAGTAGAAGTTGAGCTTGAAGGATGTGAGTTGCTAAGGGTTTAATGGATGTGGAGTTGCTTATAAATAAGAAAAAGTTTTTTCTTTTGATGGTTGCTAGGGGAGGGAACTGTCCATTTACTTCAACTACCTCTCTGTCAATCAGCCATCAGTATCACGGCAGGACACCCCACCAGAAGAAAGATATGATTTCCTGAAGACTCAGATGACAATAAAGCAAATAAAACATTTTTAAAAGTTATGCATTTTTAAGAGATAACATTCCTGTCCACTCAGTAGAACACAGCATAGTATCAATAACTTGTTATATGTACTGGGAAGCCAAAAAGTTGTGTGACTTCCTTTATTGCAATATTCACTTTTTACTGTGGCCTGGAATTGAACTACCACATCTCTGACCTATGTGATGTATTTCATCTTTAAGTAAATTAAAAAATAACGTGTTAAGTTTATTTTTAATGTTTAAAAATCTAAAAATGTGTCATGGCTGTCCCAGAGAGGAGTATAACTTAAAGTGTTTTCTAAAATTGTTTTACTTTAAAATTATTCATTTAAAAACATTTTAGGGTCAGGTATTCTTAGGAAATGTATGTATGTAACCCTATCCTAAATGGCTGGTAGGCAAACCAAAGGGCAAGGAATGATAAACGCAATGAAAAATGGTTCAGAGAAGAGAATGATCATTTAAGGCTGGAGGGAATCGGAAGATCAATTCTACATGGAGGCATTTGAACTGAACCTTGATTGAAGAAGAATTTTGATAGTCATTTGTTACGTAGGAGCTTTTTCTTGTTGAGAAAGAATGCAGAGCTAGGAAACCACATACTTTGTTCAAGAAATGGCAAGTGTTTCCAAATACATCCAGGGGGGACCGTTTAAGCTCCAACAAGCCACCAGATGGTCACAGAACACACTTGGTCTTACTCTATTCAGAAGGATGTAGAGAAGTAGCAACAAGCTTTCTGCTTCGGAATCACACCATTGGCAACAGTCCATGGAACAGCTGGTTCTACAGCTGTCCAGTGGGGATTTTATTTTCATTCCTTCCCAAGTGACAGCCTATTTGCAAGGGGTAGAAGTCTCAAGGCTAGTGAAGGGGCCTCCTAGGCCTAGAAGCTTTCACTCCAGTGGTATTAATATCCCGTTTTTTACAGTTCTGTAAGCATCACCTCCACTGTCCCCCACAGGGCACCTGCTCAGCTACAGGAGTCATACTGAAGTCTAGAGTATGGTGTATCTCTAGATTTTAAAGTTTGCAGCCCATTCACACGTGACTTACCAGTCATTTTGACCAGGAGAAGTTCTACCTATGTAACAAGGTGGACACAATATACTTATTAGTTTTCCAAGGAGAGTGGGCTTAAATGCCAATCAAAGGTCAAATTATTATTCTTAAATAGTGCCCTAGATGTCCATTTCCTAAATATAAAATTGGCTAAGTTGATTGGGGGCATATTATATAAGATCTTGGATTTTAAACTAGAGTTTAGATTTTAACCATGTCTAACTTTTTTGGTTGTGATTTCTCTCTCTCTCTCTCTCTCTCTCTCTCTCTCTCTCTCTCTCTCTCTCCTTATTTCTTTTTTTCTTTTGAGACAAGGTCTCACTATACAGCTCTGGCTCTCCTGGAACTCATCATGTAGAACAGGCTGGCCTTGAACTCACGGAGATCCACCTGCTTCTGCCTCCTGAGCACTGGGAGTAAAGGCGTGCACCACTATGCTTGTGATTTCTTACCCAAATAAATACATGACCAAACAGGTTTTGCTATAAAAACATATAAATATTTGTTGGTAAATATCTCAATAGAATCATGGAGATATTTAAATACAGAAACCTATATGCAGTCACATGCCATTAATATTCTGTAATAGACAAGAACCTCTTTTAGCTTTAGAACAGTTATGAAGCAATAAAGAAAATGATTTTATGGCTGGGGTCACCACAACATGGGGAACTGTATTAAAGGGCCACAGCATTAGGAAGACCGAGAACCACTGCTTTTTAGAAGATTGGGTCTATGAAGCACATGTAAACAATCAATATCAGGTGCTCTCAGTAGTGGGGATCTTTTGTTTCTTTTCTGTAAATGCAAAGGCAGAATATCTTCTCATATCCCAGTGAAAAGACACAATTTCTCAAAGTATGTTTACAAGTAGGAAATCTAAGAGGCTCCACACCATAGTTCTGTTAGGTCATGACCTCTCAAAGGACAGAAGTCAGCAGATAGAATATTTTTTTTAATTGAATGCAGCCACTAAGTATTATATATAGTCTTGGCAGTTTATGCAACTGAGGCAGTAAATAACCATCCAGTGGCTTACCAATGCCAGCCTTTCATCTCCTAGGACTTAATGCGTGCCTGAGAACAAGTGATTCACCACCTGAGACCTGGAGTAAGAATCTATGATTCATGGCTTTACTGCCCACTCCATCTCAACCCACACAAGTCACCTAAGCCAACCTTCCATGTGTCCTGCTCCATCTCAACCCACACAAGTCACCTAAGCCAACCTTCCATGTGTCCTGCTCCATCTCAACCCACACAAGTCACCTAAGCCAACCTTCCATGTGTCCTGCTCCATCGCAACCCACACAAGTCACCTAAGCCAACTTTCCATGTGTCCTGCTCCATCACAACCCACACAAGCCACCTAAGCCCACCTTCCATGTGTCCTGCTCCATCGCAACCCACACAAGTCACCTAAGCCAACTTTCCATGTGTCCTGCTCCATCGCAACCCACACAAGCCACCTAAGCCCACCTTCCATGTCTCCCCAGGCTCATGTGTTTGAATACTTGGTTCCCAGCTGGTGGCACAGTTTTAGGAGTTGTAGAACCTTTGGATCTAGGGACATTCTTGGCAGAACTAGGTAGCTGGGGGCAGGGACTGAAAGTTATATTTGACTCTAGTTCCAGTTGGAGCTTTCTGTGTCCTTATCCTTCAAGACGTGAACAAGTCATGTTGCAAGCTTCCATGGTCATGGACCAAGCCACTCCAGGTGCCATG